>NC_083096.1:148269248-148572862 GCF_949774975.1 Lagenorhynchus albirostris
TGTGATTTGCAAATATTTTCTCTCAGTCTGTACCTTTCTTTTATTCTCTTAACAGGATCTTTTGCAAGCAGATGTTTTTAATTTTGAGGAAGTCCAGTTTATCAATTTTTTTCTTTTATGGATTGCTCTGTTATGTCATATCTAAGAAATCTTTGCCTAACCCAAGCTCACAAAGATTTTTTCCTGTGTTTTCTTTTAGAAGTTTTATAGTTTTAGGTTTTACATTTACGTCTATGATCCATTTTGAATTAATTTTTGTATAAGATGTGAGCTATGTTGTGTTTTTTTGTTTTTGTTTTTTTGCATGTTGGGTATCTAATTGTTTCAGCACTATTTGTTGAAAAGACTATCCTTTCTCCATTGAACTGCCTTTGCACTTTTGTCAAAAGTCAGCTGAGGATATATGTGTGGGACTGTTTCTGGGCTCTCTGTTCTGTTCCATGGATCTATGTGTCTACCTTTTTGCTAACATCACACTGTTCAATCTCACATTTTAAATAAAATTCCTAAAGGTGAATTCTTTTGAAACAGTTATGTGTCTAATGAGTGTTCTGTCATGTTGAACACATTCAGAATTGTGAAATATTTAAAACCCAAAGCTAATATTTTGGTGAAAATCTTGGATGAAAGTTGGAGGGTGACAGAGTTGACAACTCAGATAGTGTGAAGGTGCTGAAAGAACACTGAAACATCTGTGGTTTTGGGCAAATCCCATAGCCCAATTAAAGCTCCTGGGAGTCATCTGACACAAGCTGAAAGAGTAGTATGGTGGCAAGATGACCAGCCATTGAAGAACTTATTCTTGAGGACTCAAGAGGCCCTGGAGAGAGTCTCCGAAATAGCTGACATGGGGTTAATTCCTACAAATAGGGAAGTGTGTGTTCATGCTAGAATAACTTAGGTATAAAAGGTTATTAAATAATATAATCTCATTTGGTAGTTGGAGGCAAATGAGGCTGAGGATATGTGGGTTATATTTTGGAGGGGGTTCTACCTGGAATTTTTATGAATCTTATTGAAGTCTATATCTGTACCAAAAGTTTATATCCGTACCATGAACTCACCACTACTTCTAGAAATAAAGCCAATAAATGTTTAAGATAATGGCCAAGATAACATTAGAAAATTTGTGCATGGTGTTAGATGTAGACTTCCAGAAATCTCTATGACTTGTGGGATTCAAAAGAACTATGGAAAACCTGAAATTGAACAGGTGTGCAAACTTCTGTTAGGTCCCTGGGCCCAGCAAAGTCTTCAGGAGGGGAGAGAACACAGCCTTACTCAAGTTTCTAAAGATGTTAACTAGTCTGCAGTCCCAGGGAGATACCAGGGAACAGAGTTTCAGTGTTGGATATGGTTAGAAGTTCTCCTACATGAAAATAGATCGTTTCAACTGCCACCAGAATCATTGGCCTAGTTACTGGGGACAGGGGGAAGGAAAGGCCTTCCAGTTAGAGATTTATGAGATCCAAAGTTGAGAGTATTTGGGGGGAAGGACACCCCTGGTATGAAGAAAGTGTGCTTTTGGTTGGGCATTCTACTGAGATACTACAAGTGGATACCAGTAGTGGAGAAGTGAGAGCAGAACCTCTGAGTCTGACAAAGGGAGTTCTCAAGGCTATCAAGGTCTCAGCTTCAGTTGCCTGAGTGCCAAATACTCTGACCACTTTAGTAGTTGGGAGGGTTTATAACCATAGGGTTGTTCAGATATTTTTCTCTGCTCTATTGGAGGGTGTGAGAAAGATGCCTACTTTATTTTTTAAAGATGCCTACTTTTTGTTTGTTTGTTTTAAATTTGTATTGGAGTATAGTTGCTTTACAATGTTGTGTTAGTTTCTGCTGTACAGCAAAGTGAATCAGTTATACATATACATATATCCCCTCTTTTTTAGATTTTCTTCCCATTTAGGTCACCACAGAGCACTGAGTAGAGGTCCCTGTGCTCTACAGTAGGTTTTCATTAGTTATCTATTTTATACATAGGAGTGTATATATGTCAATCCCAAACTCCCAATTAATCCCATTCCCCCACCCCCCTTGGTATCCATAAGTTTGTTCTCTACATCTGTGTCTCTATTTCTGCTTTGCAAATAAATTCATCTGTACTATTTTTCTAGATTCTACATACAAGCAATGTTATACAATATCTGTTTTTCTCCTTCTGACTGACTTCACTCTGTATGACAGACTCTAGATCTATCCATGTCTCTGCAAATGGCACTATTTTGTTCCCTCTTATGGCTGAGTAATGTTCCATTGTATATATGTACCACATCTTCTTTATCCATTTCTCTATCGATGGACATTTAGGTTGCTTCCATGTCCTGGCTATTATAAATCATGCTACAATGAACATTGGGGTGCATGTATCTTTTTGAATTATGGTTTTCTCTGGGTATATGGCCAGGAGTGGGAGTGCTGGGTCATATGGTAGTTCTATTTTTAGTTTTTTGAGGAACTTCCATACTGTTCTCCATAGTGGCTGTACCAATTTACATTCTCACCAACAGTGTAGGAGGGTTCCCTTTTCTCCACATCTTTTCCAGCATTTATTGTTTGTAGATTTTTTTTTTTTTTGGCTGCATTGGGTCTTTCTCTAGTTGCAGTAAGCGGGGTCTACTCTTCACTGCAGTGCGCAGGCTTCTCATTGAAGTGGCTTCTCTTGTTGCGGAGCATGGGCTCTAGGCACGCAGGCTTCAGTAGTTGTGGCACACGGGCTTAGCTGCTCCGCGGCATGTGGGATCTTCCCAGACCAGGGATCGAACCTGTGTCCCCTGCACTGGCAGGTGGATTCTTGACCACTACGCCACCAGGGAAGTCCCTGTTTGTAGATTTTTTGATGATGGCCATTCTGACCCGTGTGAGGTGATACCTCATTGTAGTTTTGATTCGCATTTCTCTAATAATTAGTGATGTTGAAAAGATGCCTACTTTTGAATTGGGCCTGGAGACACACTTATAGGAGGCAGAGGAAACAGGAGCCAAAGTTCTAAACAGTGTGAATCAAGTCCCCTGTGTAACAGGCAAGGACTAGGGCTATCCTAAATTAAGGCTTTGGGGAAAATTTCAGCTGCCAGACCCATAGTAGTCTTTTAGGTTCTTCCAATTATTGAAATTAACACAGGAAAAGGAGGAAGGGAGGCAGCTCAAGTCATGGAATGAAGGAAACTCCATCAATTGAGGTGATTGTAGATATGCAGCAAGGACTCCAATGACTACTATACAGAAGGACTTCACAGTACAGATGAGAGCCCTAATGATGGCCTTCTAGGTTTGGGGAAAGAGCTGTGAGGGTGGACACTTCAGAGCCCCTAAAAGGCAAAACACTGGAGGGGTGAGACACTATAGCATTCCTAAGGTTGAAGAGCATCAGGGAAAGGGAGTGGAGATGGGCCTGGAGTTTGAGCTGTCTTCAACCCTCACAAGAGGATCCCCTGCTAGTGAAGAGCCCATCTTTGTCTTGTGGAGGGAAAAATACTAGGAAGAGGAGCAGCCAAGAAAAGCACCAAGTACTAAGCACAGCTTGATGGTGAATTCACAAGTAGCAAGCACGCAAGCCATTCCCCATGATGAAAATAGAATGGGTGTGGGCTTCCCTGGTGGTACAGTGGTTAAGAATCCGCCTGCCAATGCAGGGGACACGGGTTCGACCCCTGGTCCAGGAAGATCCCACATGCCGCGGAGCAACTAAGTCCATGCGCCACAACTACTGAGCCTGCGTGCCACAACTACTGAGCCCATGTGCCTAGAGCCTGTGCTCCGCAACAACAGAAGCCACCACAATGAGAAGTCTGTGCACTCACTGCAACTAGAGAAAGCCTGAATGCAGCAGCGAAGACCCAACGCAGCCAAAAATAAAACAAATAAAATAACTCATTAAAATCTATTTAAAAAAACAAACGAATGGGTCAGATGTGGTTTTGTTTTAGTACTGATTGTGAAGCTTGAGTTTCCTGCAGGACTTGTGGAGATGATGGAAGGAGTGAAAAATCTGTGGTTATATGTTGGACCCTGGAAGTGCTCAAGGAAGGTAGGTACCTTATAGGGATCAAGTCCAGACTCTTTAAAGTGTCTACCGAAAGCATGCAGTGGTGTTCAACCCTCATGCAGGAATGGAAGCCACAGCAAAATCAAAAGGAAGAGCCCCAAATTCCCATCCTCCCTTTTTCCATTCTGGGTCCTCTATGTTAAGCTTTAATTTGGGGGATTCCTAAAATTCAAAAGGAGGAAATAGAAGGTGTCATGGAAGGCCCAAACCAAGACTAGTTTTCTCTCTTTAAGAATGGACTGTGACTGGGCTTAGGAGAAGTAGCATAAGCTTGAAGTTGGAAACCCAGACTCTTTAGAAAATAGTGCAGGAAGTCTATATTGTCTGAAAGGGATGATCTTTTAGATCACCTTAAAGACCTACTGATTAACTGCATCATCTCTGGGTTCCATATCCCCCAGATTCCCTTTTGTGATAGTGAAGACAAAAAAATCAAGTAAATTCTGGGTTTGTGTGGATTTCCTGGCTCTGAATAGACAGTCTGAAATAGTCCAGCATACTGTGTTCCTTATACAGTGGCTTAGCCACTTCCTATGGAGTCAGTTGTTTCCAGAATTGGATGTCAGAGCAAGTATTATAAAATCCCTATGACTGCAGAGGCCGTTAACAGGGTAGATTTTATCTGTCTTGTGTAGGTCTACCAATATGAAGGGATTGGGGTTTCAGGAACCCCCGTTACTGTTCAGAGGTTACTGGAGAAAGTGACTGGTCATTTGAATTTATCTGGAAGTGTTTATTTATTCATTTATATGTAATATTTATATATTCATTATTTATATATGTATACACATATATTCATGTTCTCCAAAACCTTGGAAAAGCATGAAGAATGGCTCTTCAAGAGTAGTAAACATAGGGACTTCCCTGGTGGTCCAGTGGTTGGGAGTCCACCTTCCAATGCAGGAGATGCGGGTTTGATCCCTGGTCAGGGAACTAGGATCTCACATGCTGCAGGGCAACTGGGCCCACGTGCCACAACTACTGAGCTCAGGCACTCTAGAGCCCGAGCACCACAACTAGAGAGAAGCCCGCGTGCCTCAATGAAAGATTCTGCATGCCACAACAAAGATCCCGCGTGCCGCAAATAAGACCCAACACAGCCAAAAAAAAAAAAAAAAAAAAGTAGTAAACATTTTTTTTTTGGTCTGCCCAGATTTTCTTTGAGAAACTGCCCTCCCCAATTCTCAATCCATGTATGGTGGGTGCAGCTGACCCCATACTCTGCTTCCAGGAGTGCCACATGACCTAGAACTGTCCAATTAGAACATTCCATCTAACTAGGCCCAGTGATTGGTTCAGGGGTGAGCATGTGATCCAAGGTAGGCCAATGAGACTCAACCCTCAGAATTTTTCTGTAACTATATGGAGAAACGCACTTTGTTAGATGGAGTTGCTAAGCATGTGGAATGTAGGCCTAGGGCTGCTGGAAGCTTTCCTTGTCACCATTTGGGGGAACATCAGAGGGAAGGAGAACTGAGAATGAATCTAGTTCCTGCTAGCATTATTTGAGCACCTCTACTTAGGTATATTTATTTGGATTAAGCTAGTTTTCTGTCACTTACATCCGAAAAAGTCATACTAATACAATAGTGATACTAGACCGCTTGGGAGACTTTACAACTCAAGTAATTTTGCTTGATCTCAGTAAAAGAGGATGACATGTAATGTCACACGGGGGTAAGAACAGGTCACGAGAAGATCTCTATTAACAACTAGCTCTGCCCCATCAACTATGAAAAACTAGAAATATTCATAATGTTTATGAAAATCTCTTCCAAGATTGCAGAATTCACCTGTATTCTAACGTGGCATTATCAGGACAGACCCAGCTCACCAATTCATAAGTCAGCTTAAAATCCAGAAGGAAGTCAAATCCCTCACTCCCTTGTGAGAGTTCAAGGCCTTGGTAAGTTTGCTGAGCTCCTTAGCTCAGGATTGTCCTAACAATTGCTGACCCACGCTGATGTCAGTTTTGAGGGCATCTAAGTAAGTATTATGTTAAAAAAATGAAGAAGAGAGAAGGTTTATAATTTTTGTTATCAAGTCTGTCTGAGAGTGAGGTGCAGCACTATTTAAAAAATAGGGTTCCTGGATCAAAAGTGGGAAATCACAGGTAAATTCCGAGAGAGAGAGCGGATGTGTCAGGTGCTAGACTATATCTCATTTGCCCATGTGTTTCCCAGTGCTAAGTTGGTTTCTTCTGGTACCTGACTATTATCGATCTGTAAGCATGCTGGTGGTTTTTCTTCACTGTCTATACTCACGGGCCACTGAGAATCAGGCTTTGACACAGGCCTTGGATACCGTGATCACAGTGGCATTTGACTGTGTGGTCCAGGGCAGACCATTACTATCTTCAATGTGAGTGTAGAGTTGGAGAGAGGAATGATAGGCAGGACCCAAGCCGAGTGTGTGTGTGGGTTCTCTCCAAAGAAAATACTCAAAACTTCCCAAGGAATAGGACCAGAGCATCCTCCAATAGAGATGGCTTTTAGACCTGATTAATAGCATAGTACCGAACATTTGACATTTTTGGCCGCTTGGCATCTGAACGCCCTTCCGTTTTGGAGGACTCCCAAATCAGGTGGGAGGCGGGGTCCATAAACCCTGATATGATGTTGAGTATGGTGCCAAAAGATGCAAGAAAGAAATAAAATGCTATTTTAGGATGTGGGGCTGCCCATTAAGCTCAAAATAGCTAATTGGAGGTATAACATAGCCTGAGAGTGGGAGAGGACAGTCACAGTGCTTGACCAAAATAACTTACCACTGATGGGGGAAGCCTCCTTTTTTCTGGCCCACTTGGTAGGCATTAGGGTTCATGAGGAAACCCTCCCCCAGGCACTACTAGAGGCCCCATGGGGAACAGAGAGAGAAAATTGGACAGTGGTTGAGAGGGTAAAGACATCAGTCTTATTTAGGATTCTTGGGTTGCAAATAAAAGAATCTAGTTGGAGCCTACTTAAATAAACAAAGAATTCATATAAGGAGCCCCTGTTAGATCTGAGAAAGAGGGGCCCAGGACAGGGTCTAGAGGGTCCCGAGCCCACCTCTCCTCATAGGATGAGAAATCAGTAGAGCCAAGGGAACTTAGCGACCCAGAGGCTTCGGTTCTTTCTTCTAGACCATGCTTTTGGAGTTCTTCACCCAAATGGCCCCAAGCCTGTTTCCAGGACTGCACTGGCCCTTTTCCCTGGATCTGTTCTCCTAAGGACAGACAACATTGTCAATGCCAGTACCTTTAGACCCAAGGGGTGGTCAAGCGACCGCTATTTGTAGCAGAATGGATGGAAGGGGCTTGGACATGTGCACAAGGATCCCCTTCACAGTTCAGGATGAAGCCAGGGGTGAAAAGAGATGGGAGTCAGAACTCTAAGAATCCATGAATTCTAGATTTGAACCTAGTCTTCCAGGTTTACATGAAGGTATATTTGGCAAGATAGGAGGATTGAATATATTTTACTTAATGGTTTGTTCCTTTGATTTATAACTTTTAAGTATTTTGACATATGGTATGTGTGCTTCTATTTATATTATCATCCTGGGCTCTGCAAATGTTAGAGGTGGGCCTGACCTTAGAACAGGGACAAAGCTGGGCATTAGGAGACTATAGACTGAAGAAATTGACTACTGGGGGACTTCTCTGGCAGTTCAGTGGTTAAGACTCTGCACTTCCACTGTAGGGGGCACAAGTTCGATCCCTGGTCAGGGAACTAAGATCCTGTATACCATGCTGAGTGGCCAAAAAAAAAAGAAGTTGACTACTGCTTAGGTCCTTTCCATTCTTCATCCCTGCTCCTTTCAGAGCATTTTCTTCATCCTTCTTTGGCTTTCTGAACACTGGCCAGCTCCAGAGATTCCATGCTACACGTCCAAACCCCTGGAGAGACCAGTTCTTGTGTTGGCTACTGTTTGCAAATATTTGACAGAAAATGTAACTCAGTCTGTGTCCCATCAACTATGGCCAGCAGCAAGGTCATGTACAAACCGAGGAGAGAAATGTCATGGTGAACTGGCCAGAGGTATTAAAAGGTGTCTACTACAATGGGGCAACTGACCAACCAGTCTGGGTCATCAGTCCACTCACACCCTCAAGCCTTAACCCATTAACAGTATTCTCGGGGCTAGTTAATCCACCCAGTGAGGTCCCAGAAGTGAGTGTATCATCTAGAAAAGCAGAGGAGGAAAATACTACCAATAAAGAGAAAGATTCTCAACCAGAAAAGTTGTAATCTCATTTTGCAGTGAGCCATTTTTTAGGTTGGGGATGTGCTGGTTACCTAATACCACCAAGTGTTGCCTTTCCTACCTCTTAAACATTTCTCAAATCTACCCAGGGCTCTCCATCTTTTGTCTACATTGTTTTAACAATGTTTTGTCTTCAGTTTGTCCCTTCAGTTCACTCAGCAATATGTAATGATTCTCAAATACAGACCTGCCCTCATTGCTCTGAGCAAAAAGAATGCATTCCTGGGAATTCCCCGGCGGTACAGTGGTTAGTACTCTGCGCTTTCACTGCTGAGGGCCCAGGTTCCATCCCTGCAAGCCCAGCGGTGCGAATGCATTCCTTATCTTGGTTTACAAGGCTCTTCGCCCTGCAGCTTCATCCCTCACCATCCTCTACATCCTTTATGGCACTATTTCCAGTGCTCCCAAGAGACACATGCTCTCCTCTGGGCATCTGCACATGCTCTTTTCCTTGTGGGCCTGTATTCCCATCTGGCCCTGTCACCCAACTAGAAAAGGAACCAGCTTAGATATGATGATTTTGAGGTGTTTTGGGGCTATCTAGTAGGCATTTGGGTAGACAGGAGAAGGGATGCTTTAGGAGGTTGACGAGGGTGCTTCCAGAGGTCAGAATGGGTGATCGGCTTTCAGTTGGAGGAAAGGCATGCTGCCTCAGAGGGAGGAAAGGAAGCAAGGATGGTAGAAGTTCATAGGCTCTGGAGGGGATGTAAGCAGGGGGGCCATTATGCCTGATGGTCTCTGTGAAGTAAAAGGCCAGGTTATATTTACTGATCTGAGGGTGGGGTGTAGTCATTTGAGATAAGTGGTGAAGGTTTGAAACGTCGGAGAGAGCACATTGAGGATTAAGTAAAAGGAAGCCCAATTATGACCAGAGACCAGCCCAGAGCAAACTTGGTAAACTTGGTTTTTCTTTCTCTAAGCCCCAGCTGCCTGAGTGTAAGAGCAGAAGCAGGACTCTTGTTTTGGTCTGGGATTTGGCTTCAGCAGGGTGACTTATTTGGAAGGACACAGGGGAGACAAAGTTGAAGGTATTGTGAGAAAATTGTTAAAAAGATACACCTTGGGTTAGGCCTGAGGTTCCAATACTGTGGCTAGTCTGTAACAACGCTTCATCAGTTTGAACACTATATTTAAAGTGACTTAAGGTCATTTCTTGGGAAGGATGATCCTTTAGTTTGAAGTTATATTCTTTCTATATCTTTTTTCTTTCTTTCTTTCTATGTCTTGATATTAAAATGTCTTTAATTATTAAACTATCAGGCAATGTATTAGTTTTGTAGGGCTAGCATAATGAACTGCCACAAACTGGGTGAACTAAAACAACAAAAATTTATTCTCTCACAGTTTTGGAGGTTAGACGTCTGAAATCAAGTTGTTGGCAGGACTGATTCTTTCTAAAGACTCCGAAGGAGAATCTGTTCTATGCCTCTCCTCTAGCTTTTTGTGGTTGTAGGCAATTCTTGGTGTTCCTTGGCTTGGACATGCATTACTCCAATTTCTGCGTCTGCTTCACATTGCCTTCCCCTCTGTCTGTGTCTCAAATCCCCTCTGCCTTTTTCCATAGGGACACCTGCCTTTGCATCTAGGACTCACCCTAAATCCAGGATGATCTCATTTTAAGATCTTTATAACTGCAAAGACCCTTTTTCCAAATAAGATCACATTCAGAGCTTCTGAAGGGTTAGGACTTAGACAGATCTTTTTTGGGGACCACTATTTACTACAGTGGTATGAGATGGTAATCATTTTCCTCCAATGCCTATGCTTGGCAAAAAAAAGAAAAGGTCAGGGAGGGTTGGAGAGAGTTATCTGTTTGAGTTGAGATTTCAGAGAAGGAGCAATTCATGGGTATAATATTGCCTGGTTCTTGTTTGCAGGGTCCTGGGAAAACTCAGGAGAAACACCAACCACAAGGCCCTATATCAGGGTAGGATACAGAACTATATTCCTCCATTGCCCTGAAAAAGAAGGCAAGGGACACATTTGAGCTGTGGTTAGGGAACACAGCCAGAAGTCAGTGCTGCAAGAACAGAATCAGTGAGGAGTGTGACATTAAGATAACAGTCGAGGAGATGAGAAAGAGGCTAAGGAACAGTAGAGCTATTGGAGAAGAAGATGGAGAGGGTAAATAGAGGCTGTCCTGCCCCCTGATCTTTTGGTCTCAAGAGAGTTAGCCAGTTTAAAAGCACAAGGGCTGTGGGGAAGGGATAAACTGGGTGTTTGGGATTAACAGATACACACTACTGTATATAAAATAGGTAAACAACAAGGACCTACTGTATAGCACAGGGGACTATACTCAATATCCTGTAATAACCTATGGTAGAAAAGAATCTGAAAAAGAATGTATAACTGAATCACTTTGCAGTACACCTGAAACATTGTAAATCAACTATACTTCAATTTAAAAAAAAAAAAAGCACAAAGTTCAGTGAAACTCTTATTGCTTGTTCACGTGAGTCTCCCTTACTAGATGATGGGCTCAACAAGGACAGAAATAGCATCTTACTGAGTACTCAGCATAAACTGTAGATCGTGAAAGGGGTTCAGTTGAACTGAAAGAGCTTGTCATTTTGGATTGTTCTTCCCTTCCACCTTTAACATTTAATAAATCTACTTTAGGTGCAATTATCATATTACATTTTTGATATATGTGATGACCAGTTAAATTTTTTTTGTTCACTATATGAAAATATATTGCTTTAGAACTCCCAGTTCCTTATGCTAGGAGTACCTAAGGTGTTTTACTTCTACTATCAGGACCTTAGGTGCCTTTACTTAGCCCTAACATTGCATAATTTAGAATTTCACATATTGGTACTGAGAGGGGAGCAACAGGATCCTGGATGAAGTTTGGGGAATAACAGTGATCTTTGCAGAGCGTTTCCTTTGCAAGAAGCGTAAGATGAGCAGAACACAAGGTAGTCTCTACCTTTGAATTAAAAAAAAAGTCACTGTGGGTGTATCACTTTTTTCAATCAAATTCTCAGATCTGAAGATCAAGCCTTTTACATTCCATGCCTGTACTTTTCTTACTCAAATGGTGATCTTTAAGCCCTAGAGGTTGGATCATTTTCCCAGATTTCAAGGATGCCCATGCAGAGGTGTCTGGGGAGGCTGCAAGAGGCTCGCCCTCTCTCCCTCCCTCCCTCCCTCCCTCCCTCCCTTCTTTCCCTCCTTCCCTCCTTCCCTGCACCCTGCGGGATCTTAGTTCCCCCACCAGGGATCTAACCCCGTGCCCCCTGTAGTGGAAGCTCAGGGAGTCTTAACCACTGGACCACCAGGGAAGTCCCGACTTTTCTTTTAATGCATAGATTTTATAGAATATTTCTAAAGGACGTTTGTGATTTTATTATTCATAGAAGCAATGAAAAATGCTATTAGTTTTTTTTTTTTTAAACCAAAATTGTCCAATATGGGAACTGGGCTGATTTTGCCCTCTACAATGAAACATATAAGACAGTTTTTAGATTTGAGACCCTGGAATTACAGGGAGATTATTGTACATTCCAGAAAGCGGGCATGAACTACAAATTGTTCCAAACTATTGAAATAATGACCACAGGAAGTAAGCGTACTTTAAAGCTCTATATGGTGTTACATTTCAGAAATGAGCTGGCCTGGAAAATGAAACCAGCTTCTCTTCTCACTGCTGAGTTTTTCTGAATTTTCTACAAGCTGCTTGGAATTTTGCTAACAATTCACAGCTGATAAAATAAAAGGGTAGTGGAACTGAGTGTCTGTGGTGAAGACCCTAGAGGCACCCAGCAGGAGAGAAATGTCATTGTCTGCCCCTCGCACTTCTGTAACCAAAAACTGTACAGTTAAAATTTTTTCTTTTTGTCCTTTTAAATAAATGGGAATCAGCTGAGGAACTACAGAAAGGATTATCAGGGTAACCTGAACTTAGACTGCCCCAGAACTTTCTTGGAGAGTCATTTCTTCTTGTGACTTTTGTTTATTCACTCAAAGAATATTCATCGGCTACCCACTGTGCACCAGGCCTGATGCTGGGCACTGATGGTCTGAGGACATGCTTTCCACCCATGAAGAGCTCCAAGAGCAGGAGGGGACAGTTAGACCTGGAAACAGACACTTTGAACACAGTGTGCTAAGGGCTGTACAGAGGCCAGTGCAGGGGGCTGGGTGAGCACAGTCTTCAAAATAGGATGCACATAAGTGAGAGTTTGCAAGTTTCTAGTGGAGGGCATTGCGTGGAGGAGAAATTTTCTGAGAAATGCAGTACTTCAGTATAGCTAGTTCTTAGGAGTGACAGGAAGAAATGTGTGAGAAAAGACTGGAGAGGGAGGCAAGGGTTAGACCATCAAAGCCTTGAATGCCAGGCTAAGAGACTGAAACCTTATCCTGAGGGCAAATGGGATTACCGTGCAGTTTCTGCAAGGGAGTGACATGCCCAGATTTTTTATTTAGAGCCATCACTCTAACTTTGTAGAGTATGAACTGGAAGAAACAAGGCAGGGAGATTATGAGGAGGCTGTTGCAGCCTGATTAAAGATAATGAAAGACTCTGGTGATCTGATCTTTGGGTCAGATTTCAGTGAAACTTTTTCAGGCTTGGAGCTAATCATATGGATTGGACAAACTGAGAAGTAAAGAGACCACATGTTTAAAGCAGGTGCATATAAGTTTGGGGCAGGCCAAATATCACCTCCTCAAGGAAGACTTTACTCAGCTGCATTGTGGGCAGAGATCATTACTGTTTTGGGGGTTCATATAGCACTCTGTCAGTTTCTCTATTATAGCATACTTCTATAAATACAGGCATATAATTGGACTCCTTCTCTATGGACTCTGGACTCAATGTTAGGCACTTTGTCATATTCATTTTTGTATCCCCAGTGTTTGAAAGCATCAATAAACATTTGCTAAGTGAATGAAGGGGTGGGAAGCTGTGTGGTGTAGTGGGAAAGGCATCAGGACCTGGGGCTCTAATGCTGGCTGTGCTACTGAGTGGCTGCGTGACTTTGAACAAGTCTCCTCACTGCTCTGGGTCTCAATTTCCTCATCTGTAAAAGGAGAATAAAAATACAAACGTCCTCAGGGTTATGGAGATTAAATGAGGTAGCAGAGCTCACCAGCTGCCCTGTTTGTGCCCTGCCCTCGTGAAACAGCCTGGACTATTGTTCCTGTCATTTGGATCTCATTTGCTCTCTCTCTCTCCCGGTGAGAGCTGAGTTGAAAGCTGTTGCCTTGATGGAGGGGAAGTTTGCATAACATACCATCCAGGTGGCCCTTGTGTTGCTAAAAGGGCAGACACCAAAAAGAGGGGAACATGTTAGGCTAGAGAGAAAGAGACCTGCTTTTTTGGTCATCTCCAAAGCTGAAGGAGGACCCAAAGTGGGGAGAAGATCTATATCATGTGCTGAAGGGTCTGAGGAAGCCCTCAAACAGAGCCCTATAAGCCCAGGAATTTAGCAGCATCTGGAGAAATGCCACTCCTATGAAAACTGCTCATTCATCTCATGTCATAATTTCTCAGTGCCTTGGGCTGATAGGATTAACCCTACCATGGTTTTCCAAGTTTCAAGAAAGATGTAGAGGAGAAATAAAAAAATTACAAATGCCAAATAAAAGGGGTATCATTCTGAAAAAATGGAAAACCAAGATGTTAGACACTGGTATCTCAAGAGATGACTATCCATCCCCAGGGGAGATGTCTTTCTAGAAGATCTACTAGCATTGCTTTTTTTTACATTGTAAAGGCAAACTTTTCCATAAAAACTTGATATACCTCCAATTTATAAGGCATGTGGCTGGGGAGGTCCTAAAATCTGCAACTGATAATTTGTAGAGTTTTCTTGGAATCCCATTTATTAAATGGGATTATTTATGATATAACTCATATTAAATGAGTTTATTTAGCTGCACGGACTTGGCCTTATCACAAGACAAGTGGCGAAGGGAAGATAATGAGAAAGGAAAAAAAGAGGGGGATTGAGTCCAGTGATCCTCCCCAAAGCCTAAAGCCAGTTCTGTGTTAAAGCCAGTGACCTTAAAAAAATAATAAAAGTATGTTTCCATTTTGCAAGGCTTTAAAAAAAATATCTTGTGCTCAGATGGCACCTTTAATCACGAAGAACTTTTGGCTGAGTTCCAGGCTGATTCTGCTGGCACAGAGAGGTCTGAGATCATACCCTATATTCAGTGCACAGAAGAAATACTTCACCCATCTCTGAAATAAAGAGGGGGAAACGGAGCATATTTGAACTGTTTCATTGCAAGACAAGAGCAGGGTGAAAAGTGAAGGACACTCTGTCTGTTTGGAGTTACAGAAAGGTACTATTAATTCTAAGTACTTAAGTGGCATTTTTTTTTCATTCTCAGAGTGTTTCACAATAAACTAAGTAGCTTGCATAAATCTGAAGGTAATCTCCAATTTCACAGGTATATAAATGAAGGCAGATTTTGTGATTTACCTAAGACTACTTTAAATTTTAAAAAGGCAGGAGGCAAACGGGAAAAAACAACTCCCGAAGTAGCAGGTTGTGACCCAGGAGTTTGAGCCCTTACAGCTGAATTTACTCCACACCCAGGCCAAATATAATTCTCCAGGATGGAAATGACCCAGGGCACCAGAGCTAACATTGTCTACCTTTGCCAAAGAGCCTGAGGCGGTTTGGTGACAAGTAGTCAGAACCTCACTTCTATTTCTCAACTGAAAGAAAGTAAAGCCAACATCATATGACAGGCACTTCCCACCATGGCAGGGCACTGGTTCAAGCCCATCTGAAGGAAGTGTGCTTCCCCTTGATTCATCGTTGCCTCTTGCATCACTGTAATTCTTTGGAGGCCTCCTTTATTTGTTGGACAGTTGGGTCATATGATTTTAGGTGGCAAGGTTGAATCACACAGCTTTACTCAATGTGTCAGTATTGAGCACACATTATATACTGTGCTGCTTCTTCACTACATTTCCCAAAGCCTTAGCTGTGGGGAAGGCCTGGGTGATTGCTCTGTGCGTTGGAAATTGAATCCCCACCACTAAATCATGAGAAGTGGTCCAGGCAAAAGCTGCTATGGAAATCTGAAAGCTATTATCTTTTCCACACTTCCTCTCTTCACCTTCATTTTGTTTGGGAATGCACAGGGACACCCGTGAACAAAAATAAACCAACTTGCCCTTGACTGATTGTTCTGCTTTTTGAGTTATCAAATGTGAGTACTTCTGGCTCCCAGACACAGTGAAGTAAAGAGCCTGCTGGGAAACCAGCCACAAATTAGGGTTGATCTTCCAGTATCTTCTACCTGGAGGAATGGTTCTGGACATTCAAATTAATGTGACCTGTCCCAGGTTGATTTGGCTCCAGAGTCACATTTGGATTTCAGAAATGTAAGCAAGCAAGCATATAAGAATACTGGTATGTTTTCTCAGCTCAACCCTGTCCATTCATTCTTCCTGGCTCTTTTTAACCCATGACTTTATACCCAGTCCATACACATTTTGACTGCTCCCAGGAACTGCCTCAACTCAGAGCACCTTTAAGGAAGGCAGAACCACTTTAGGAGGTTGAGGATGAAACGTGGCAACTTTTCCACAGGCATGTCAATACAGCAGAGCCACTCATGGTAGGAGGTTTTGCTAGGGCTTTAATCAGGTTGTCAACCCAAACACAATGGGCTTCGTTACTCCTGTGTAAAGAGGAAAGACAGCAGTTTTTGGCCTCCCCAGACTGTATTGCAGGGTATGCAGAATGGCAATTCCAGGCACAAGCTTCACGAGACACAAATCTGCTTTTGGCTATTCCGTGTCCCCCCAGCAAGTGAATTAGCAGTTTCTGAAATGCGTGGAAATATTCAGCATTTTAAGAATGGGTGTAGGGATTGGGTGTATGTGGAAAGGCATCTGTCGGGGACACAGAATAGAGCCCTTTTGGCGAGGGATTCCAACACCTGTGATTTATCTCAAAAATCACACACGCGCTGTAATTGCAAGGCATTTTTTTCCGGCTTGAGCACTAGAGCCGAGGGGCCTGCTGTGGCGCTCCACCATTTATTTCAGGTGTGGGCAGTTCCCTCTGGGTTCAAAAATCCTGGGGTGGAAAGCGCAGGGTAACCGCGAAATACCTGCTTAAGAAATGCCTCACTGCTCAAGGGGAGAAGTCGCGGCTGGGCTCAGGTAGCGGTCGCGGACGGCTGCACGGGGCCCATGGGAACATCCTCTCACTTAGCAGCACGGTCCTGCAAGTGGGTTTGTGGACCTTTGCTTTATTTGACAACTTATCATGAGGGGTGGGGCGGACTGTCTCAGCTCGGATAAGAGGTCCGTGGGGAGGGGCTCTAACCCGGGACCTCCTAAGGACCAGAAGAGCGCGCGTCCCGCCAAGTGACAGCACGCGTCCTCTCTGTCCGCTCCCCTCCCCCGCGGCCAGTCTCCGGGCAGAGGTGTCTCGCGCCAGCCCGTCCTCTCCCTCTCCTACTCGTCCGGGCGGACCGAGCCTCAGCGGGAGCCCCGCCTGTCTCCGGGCAGCTTGAGCCCCTGAGCGCTCGCCGAGCCTGTCAGTAACCGCCGTTTGCGCTTTCTTTCTTTCTTCTTTTTTTTTCCTCCTCTTTTCTTTCCCCCTTCTGCCTTTGTCCCGCTTAGTAACTGGGCTGCGACCAATCGCCGCCTCACCGGCCGGCGCCGGCTGGCTCCTGATTGGCTCGCTTGGGGCGCGCAGCCGTCTCCCGCTCCTCAGCTGGAGCAAGGCAGACAAAAGACGCAGGCTCCGGGCTCCGGCAACCAGGCTCAGCCAATCACCAGCCACTTCATCCTCTCATTTTCCCCCCCCTCCCCTCTCGCCTCTCCCTCCCCGCGCTGCTCGCGTGCTCCCGGCACTGACTCCTGGCGAGTGGCCAGCGCCCGGGCCCTACCATTCTGATTGAGGCTGGGGGGAGAAAGGTTGGAGGGTTAAGGAGCCGAGGCCTAGGGAGCGGTGGGGAGAGTTGATAGCCGAGGCGGAGGACAGCTTCTTAAACAGTCTCTCAGGCACCTGACAGAAGCCCCAACACTTCGAGGCGGAATAGAGTGGAAGGGGCAGTGGCGATGCTGGCCATCCCCCCTGCTCGGCGCGGTTAGGTGGCGCCTCAGCGGGAGAGCGTGGGGGCGGGGGAGGGTGTCCCCCCTCCGCGCCGTTAAAATGAAACTCTAGTGGCTTGAGTCAGGGCAGAGCGTGAGGGGAGCCGGCGCTGGCGAGCTTGCTTGCAGCCGGGCGGGAGCGCACGGCCAAGCAGAGATAACTGGACACTCGGACGGGCCCCCATCCCCAGGCTGCAGCAGCTTCGGTTCCTAGCCCGACCGGAACGGAGCCCGAGTCCTGGCCCCTGAGGGGATTTCTCCCCGCAGACCAGTGGGACCCCGAAACTTGAACGCAATACCCAACCTCCTTTTTATGCCTTCCTTTGTCACTTACCCACCTTTCTCCCAGCGCGTTCTTTTTCCCCCCCTCTCTGTTCTCCCTCTCTCGAAGGACACAAAAGTGGCTTCCGCGGAAAGATTTGAAGGCGGTGGGAGCTTTTCTCTTTGGAGAACGACTGTGTAGGAGGGATTTTGGGGAAGCCGCTTTTTAACACTTCTGCCCTCCGCCCCCCAAGCCTTTCTGTACCCCTTCGAGGAGAAGAGCCCGTAGATTGAACCTTCGGGGGGCATTTTGCTGGCTGCCAAAGCAGGAGAGGGGAAAAGGACCCCGTCCTTGTCCTGGTAGTTGGCTGGACTTGTACCGGCCGTTGGAAACCCCGAAGTACATTTCCGAGTGGGACTTTTACAGATATATATTTTTAGATTTTTAAATAGCAGATAAAAAAATATATGCTTTCTATATATTTCCTGACGACCTGCCCCTGACAGCGCGATGTACAATACGGTGTGGAGTATGGACCGCGATGACGCAGACTGGAGGGAGGTGATGATGCCCTATTCGACAGAACTGATATTTTATATTGAAATGGATCCTCCAGGTACTTGGGAGAAAAAAAAGAGAATCTTGTGATGGGTCTGATTTGTGTTTAACAAAACCTTGGTGATGTTTTCAGGGCAGAAGTATTCTTGGGTGAACTAGGTTCGGGATGAGGGGCAGATTTGCAGTTAGAGCTGCAGTAAAACTGCTTCTGGTTTACACGTTTAAAGTTTTCAGTTAGGACCCCGATCCTATTGTCCTGTGAGAGTGGGGGTGGGGGCTGGGGTGGGGGATGGGAGGAGAGACCCGTTTCTTTTACTTCTTTGCCTTTGCTTGTCGTTCGGTTTTTTGTCGTACCCTTCACCACCGCCACCCCCCCTTTTTTTTCTTTTTCAATTAAAGATTCTTCTACCTGCAAAGGATGCTTTATATCCCAGTCTTGAAGTCAGTCTTTCCCTTTGGGGAAATTCTTTAAAGCTTGTCATTTCGTACGTTTGTCTTCTTTGGTTCGCTGTGTTTTACGTTCGTTAACTTCTGAAACTGGGTTACCTATGTGATGATTCGTTTTAAGACCCCCTTTTTCTCTCACGGAAACCGAATGCCGGTTAGTGATTTTCAGGGATTGGGCGTTTTTATTCAGTCAAGGCCTTAGTCTCAGGTTTTTCTTTTCAGAATATAGTCACTCAGATCTACGTGCCCTATTTTATTACTCTTTAATTTATGGTGATTTAACTTCATTTATGGGATAGAATTTAACGTAACTTCAATTCTTAGCGTAAAAAAAGGAGAAACCTTTTTTGTGTGAATATATGTGATGTGTACATATATGAGATAGGTTTGAGTATACATAATGTAAAGTATACATACACTGTATTTTTACTTTAGAGCTTTGTCTGAGATCCTTACAGACATTTTGTATATCTGGTAGGAAAGGAAAAGGAAGGAAAAATGGAAAAGTTGGGTAATTTTTTTTCTTTAAAGTCTACCCCATTTTATGATTATTAGCTGTCAGATTTTCAAACCCTGTTTGCAGTTATAGACAGCGCTTTATGTAATGATTTTTGAATAAGTAGAGGGCCTTTGTGACTATTTTTGTTGAGGATGAATTCGTTATGTCTTTAAAAAATGTGTTATAGCTAAGCCTATAGAATAAATTGTGTGTCATTGGGGAATCTCAGTTATCATAAGACTATGTGTTTTTGGAAGCCTTTGAAAGGATTTGAGCCCATGAAAGTGTAATGAAGTATAACTGTCTTATAGGATGTATGTAGAAATTATTTCCTGTGTCCTTGTGAACAGTGAATTATCCTCTTTTTTTTTTTTGAGAGATAGAGTGTTAAATGATGTTACATTAAAAACTAGTACTAATATTGAATCAACCTTTTTCACTCTTAATGATCACTTAGAATTTTTTCTTTTCCCTTCATTTTGGAGCCTTCTTTATTTGCTTTTATAATTGTGACTGCAATCCAGATGCAGCTTTTTTTGTATTTTGCAAAGTTTGTGAGATTTGCCACCCATCTATTGTGTGTATTTCCCCCTTTGTTTCCCCCTAATGGTAAAGCATCATTTCTATTAGATGCATTTATCATTCACATAAATGGAAATTTAGTACATCATTGGTTCCTCTCCTGTAAAAAGTAAGGTTAATAATTCTAGATTTCTGTTACTATAAGAATTATATATTCGAACTGCCTTAGAATCATACTGTATCACATAGTATCTTGCCTTGCAGACATACAAAGGGAATTTGTTGGGCGGAGAGGTGAGTGGGGAGGAGGGGAGAAAATGAAGAAGGCACTAATATTTGAAAAATATGGGCCTGGTAGAAGTGTAGACCGAGTTGAGTTGAGTTGTCCAGAAATGATTTTAAGAAAAGTGAACTATTATGTAGTAGTGTGGGTCTTACAAGATTGTATAGAAAATTCTGATCCAAACTTTGTGTATTCCATGGAAATAAACTTTTGAGTTTAAAATGTTCATCGTTAAAAGAAATTTTGCATACTGTGATTCTAGTCAGAATATTGAAAGTATGGTTATGCTGCTCTTTATTACCCATTTTATAGTCTTAATGTAGAATACAGTTAGTTATTCCTTACAGCTTTTTAAAAAGGAAGCACACTTGAGTATGCTGAAGTATTGCCTATGAAGTGAAGTAAAAGTGTAATGTAAATAATGTGAACAACCTTGTTTTGTGTGGTAAATTAAGTTTCGAAACATTTAAAACTAAGTTAATTTTTAGTGAAGAGGTTGCAGCATGTCTTGTATCTGCCTTTTTCCTAGTTCCTGTCCCAGATCAAGCTCTTATTTCCTGCCTGGACTGGTGTGATAGTGCACTGACTGTTCTCCCCGTTTCTACTCTGTCCAATCCACAGTATTATTTAAATATCATCTGATGATTTACCTTCCAATGGTAAATCTTCCGATGACTTTAAAAACCGTCCAATGGCTTCCCTTTGCCTACTGAAAAAAAGCCCTTTCTTGCTTATCCTGTCATGTAAGTCCCTTTATTTTTGCTTCCAGCCTAATATTCCAGTCTTTTCTCCTCCTGGAGTCCATCACAAGTTCTGTGGAAGCTATTTTATACTTGCTGTTCCTTACTGTGTGTGTTTTCCTCTTCCTCGGATGCCTTTCACTTTGGGTTGGAATCTTATATATGCTAAGGGCCTGGTGAGATGCCTTCTATGCCAGAATGTATGTTCCATGATCCCTTCTGTTAGGAGACATCCTTCCCTCCCTCTTCTAGCACTTCTCAGATAGAACTTCTTCCATTCTGTCTAGAGTAGCTTCTGCATTTATTTATGTATACTTCCCCCTTTGGAATTATCTTCCCACCAGCTTATGAGCTTCTTAGTTTGCTCAAGGTCTTGCAAGTAGTAGACAATTTAATAAATATGTGAATTAATGAATACCTAAGGAGCATCATTTCTTTCTAGCCTTTAAGTGCTTTTCTACTTAAGGTCTTTGGTCACCTCATTTCTTGGCTATTGCAATAGCCTAGGGTTAAGTAACTTGCAAATTAAACAGTTGTTGACTTAGGTTCCTTAACTATAATATTAATATTACAGTTTTCAAAGTATGGCTTTCATTTTAATTTTAGACTGAAGCATAAATGTGAAGTTTTTATCTGTTATTGCTTCCAGCAGCCTCAAAAACTAGTATTGAAAGGTGTTTCCCTCCAGCCTGTATTTTCAAAAACTACCATTACCCTGCATCCTGAAGGTTTCTAATAACTGCATGGATTGCTACATCTATTACAATTTATTGACAACGTAAGGATTGGATCCAGATGGGACTTTGATGTCTTAATGTTTATGTATTTCCCAGAAATACTGGGAAATACTGAACTGTTTAGATGAAACAAAACTTTTTATTTTGGAGATGTTAAGATTATGGTACAGAGAATTGCTTTTAAGCATCTCAGTTAGTCCTGTTGTGATTTGGGAATCAGGATTATTCCATAACAGAACAGTTGCCGGATAGGCCTCTCAGAGAGCCCTGTTTTTGGTATAGGAGCTATTGGAGGATTACCAGTACATAACTGATCATAAACTCATGCCCAGAGCTTATAGATAGTGGTCTATTAGCTTGCACTTTAGTTTTGACATTGTTATTGTATTTATTTTGAGGAGATGTAATAAATGATTTATTTTTTAAACTAATGGATACAATTCTTTTTAAGATTGTCTGTAGACTTTTTTTGTTCTTATTAAGACAAATTTCTGAAATAATCTGTACGGCAGCAACATCTCCTCAGTGGTCACTAGAAAATTAAAAATTTAATTGTTTGGCAAAACATAAATACAGGAAGGTCTAGAAAAGTGGTTCTCTTTTTTTTTTTTTAATCTCAGTACACTCTTTTTTTTTTTTTTTTTTCCCGGTACGCGGACGTCTCACTGTTGTGGCCTCTCCCATTGCGGAGCACAGGCTCCGGACGCGCAGACTCAGCGGCCATGGCTCACGGGCCCAGCCGCTCCGCGGTATGTGGGATCTTCCTGGACCGGGGCACGAACCCGTGTCCCCTGCATTGGCAGGCGTACTCTCAACCACTGCGCCACCAGGGAAGCCCTCAGTACCCCTTTTATACTCTTAAAAATTATTGAGGATCCCAAAGAGTTTCTGTTTAAGTGGGTTGTATCTATTGAAATTTACTATATTAGAATAAAACTGAGAAGTTAAAAATATTTAATTCATTTAGAAATAATAAAGCATTATATGTTAACATAACTTTAAAATGAGAAAATAGCTATATTTCCCAAAAAACAAACAAAAAAATGGGAAGAGTGGCATCATTTTATGTTTTTGCAAATAACTTTAATGTCTGGCTTTTTAATCTTTAATGTCTGGCTTAAATGGAAGACATGTAAATTCCTAAGTCTGTTCCTCTATTCAGTCTGTTGAGATACCACAGGTCATAGCCTCTGGAAAACTCCACTACACAGTTGTGAATGAATGAGAGTACAGAAGGCAAGTAATGTCTTAGTGACATTCTGAAAGTATTTTTGATCTGTTGGACCTTCTGAAAAGGTCTTGGGGACTCTCATTGGTCTCTGGACTACACTTTGAGAAGTACTGGTTTAGTAGTTACTTGACTACATAGTTTGATGGCCAACCCAGTAAAGTATCTTCTGACTTTTTTGAAGCCAAATGAAAAGGTTGTTTCAGGAAACTTTCTTGCTTTGGCATACTTGGTATTTTCATCCTGGTAAAATTTAGATTAAGTAACATTCTGGTGGAGAACTAGCATACTGGCCCTGTGGTTGAAGGAAATATCTGCTGAGAAGCAACACTGAAGAAATAGGTCACCTGCCACCATGTGGTCCTTACTATTAGCAGACTGAGCATTCTGCTTCTGTGTAATTTTTCTTTATAACTCTGAACATTTGATGGATTCATCTTATGTAAAATGCTTCTCCTATGTGTAGTAAGGTATTTCTTTTATGAGCTACGTGTCACTTTTTAATGATGCTGTAGTATGGGACAAATGTTAATATCATCAAATGATGTAAAAAGCCATGCCAACTTTTTCTGCATGTTCTTATTGAAAAAGATTAGTCATTGCTTTCATTTAATATATTATAGTTTATAGTATATCCAACTATGTTTCATTAGAAATATGGTAAGTCTTCATTTTATAATGCTTTTAAAATTTATTCTCATTTTTTATATTTATCTTAGAATGTAGAAAAGATTGGACATGTTTATGGTCACCATATTTAACAAAGTAGATAGAAAAATAATTACAAATATGTCTGTGTGATATGATATAATTTTTATTGATATTAAAGGGGGATGCAGCCTGAATGTAGTAGGAAGAACACAGGCTTTGGAAACAGATGGTATGGGTCCCATACCTAGCTTTGCTTCTTA
The DNA here is from genome assembly GCF_949774975.1 of Lagenorhynchus albirostris. Lineage (NCBI taxonomy): Eukaryota > Metazoa > Chordata > Mammalia > Artiodactyla > Delphinidae > Lagenorhynchus > Lagenorhynchus albirostris. Next base: position 148,292,808 of record NC_083096.1, read on the forward strand.
CTCTGCCCAAGGTTACGTGCCTAGTGCTTAACCTCTGTGAGCATCCATTTTCTCTTTTGTAAAATTGAACTAATACGTACCTTTCACAGTTGTTTTGGGAATTAGAAGTACTATATCATAATCTAGCACAGTGTTTGGCACATGTTATATACTCAGTTCATTGTAGCTTATATTTTAAAGCATATTTTTGTTTAAAGATTTTTTTTTTTGATGTGGACCACCTTCAAAGTCTCTATTGAATTTGTTACAATGTTTTTATGTTTTGGTTTTCTGGCTGCGGGGCATGAGGAATCCTAGCTCCCTCACCCCCTGCACCAGAAGGCGAAGTCTCAACCACTGGACCGCCAGGAAAGTCCCTCTTAAAGATATTGATAATATTTAATTATCTTAACTCTACTGCTTTGGACACTCTTGCAGTCAAAACCTCTTGAGCTATCTTGCTCCATTCTTGTCTCATCCTTGACATTTAAACTGGGGCCGTTTTGTTTTTGGAAGAATTCTCTAGGGTCTTTTCTAGTTATAACATCTCATGAGTCTATGGAAATACGACTCAAGTCATCCTTTCTTTTTAGTTTCTATTGCCCTTGTTCCTCATCACCTAGCATTTGAAATGGTTTGTAATACGGTAATTGTTGCCAACATTTGTTGAGTAGTTATTACAGAACAAGCGCTATGTTAAATGCTTTCATATGTAGTATTTCCTTTAGCCATACCACAACCTTATAAAATAAGCACTATTAGTATCCCACTTTACAGACAGGAAACTGAGGCATAAATGTGTTTAGTAAATTATTCAGTGCCTCACAGCCAGCAAGTAGCAGAGCAGGTCTGTCTGCCTGACTCTAATGCCTCCTAATCAGTGCCTCCTAAGTGATTGCTTTATTTCTAATTTTTTTCCCCTCCCCCATAAATTCATCCTGAATTCTTCAGCCAGGTTAATCCTACAGAAATGTTATTTTCATCGTCTTACTGCTCTATTTAGAAATAATTAGCAGCTCTCCATTTCCTTTAAGCAGAGGCTATATTCTTAAACTTGGCTTACATAGTCTTTAGTAATATGATTCCAATTTACATTTCCAACTTAATTACTACTCCTCTATTCTCATTTCTCATCTTGCCCAATTCCTTGCTTATCCCCTCAATATACCTTGCTTATCCCCTCAATATACCTTGCTTATTTCCACCTCCAGCCTTTTGGTTATGCCGCTTCTTGTGTTAGATTATGCCCATCCCACCCCATCTTCAAATCAGGATCCTTTGCAAGTCCTTCTTCCTTTTTTTCTTCCTCTGAAAATTCTAGCACTGAACCCCTTAATTATCTAGGGCTAAGGTCTGTTATTTTGACACAAAATCATGTTATATTATGGCATTAATTATTTTGTGAATATAATTTATCTCCCCAACAAGGTAAGCTGCTTGAGGTCAAGCTGTCATATTTCTTTTGTATCTATTTTTTTTCTCTAAATACCCAGTGTCCAAATATTTTGTTGAATCTTAGACCTGTGGACCCAACCAGCTTCATTTGTGACTTGTTTCAAAATATTGATATTATTTATTATCAACATGTGACCTTTAAACTTATAAAGGTAATTTATTCTAACAAAAGAAATAATGAAAAATTCCAATACTTAATGTTATCAGCCAAATTTTATGGTTTCATGTAAAAGTCACATTTGAAATTTGGAACAATTAAAGTGAGTAGTAAGTTTCTGAAAGTTTCTTAGGCTAGTTTTAACACAGTATTGGGTTAAATGTAGATTTAATTTACTTAATGTGTTACTATCCCAATTAAATTTAGATTGTGTAGGACCTGACTTGGGATAGCAAGGTAAAGTCAAGCATAGAGCCTTATAAATCAGTTTCCAAATTGTTTGCCCATATATGGTATATTCTTTGTTCCTTGTGTATTATTTGTAAGTTCATATAAAGTAAGAGGGTTATCTAATTTTTTTAATAAAAGAGTCAGTAGGCTAGGTCCAGCCTGCCAGCTCATACCATTTTGCATGTCCCACGTTAATATAAAAACTGCCCTGTGCCCTGTGAATATGAGCCAACACAAAGCCAAAGTCAACACCATGATGTCATACCATCCGCCATTATCCAGCCTTGGATTTCCTGTCTGATGTTCTGTTTGTGGACCAGATTAGTTGTCTACCCGTGTGTTAGGGTATAGGGCAACAAATCCAGAGCATGTAGCTATGTAATCTTAAATACTTATTGTTATAGTTTCTTTTTTTTTTTTTGGCTGTGCCACGTGGCTTGCAGGATTTTAGTTCCCCAACCAGGGATTGAACCCGGGCCATGGCAGTGAAAGTGCCGAGTACTAATCACTGGACCACCAGGGAATTCCCTAGTTTCTTTTTTTTTAAACTTAAGAAAAAATAAATTCAATCATGAGTCAAAATTTAAAATTTGTGTATAAATTGTTTTGGAGAAGGCCTTATTGAAATGATTGTGGTAGAAGAATACTGTTTTAGAGTTCGTTCTTTCACATGTATCCTTTTTAACTTTCTAACTCTACAGCTGAGTCACTCAGTACGGTATAATTCATGTTGAACTTCTAATATGCATTTGTAGAATTAGCTACAAACCTTTTTTTAAAGATAGTTTAAGATAAATTTTATTTTTCTTATTAAAAGCACTACAAAAATACTACATAGTCATTGTAGAAAAGATAAAAAATACAGATAAGTAAAAAGAAGAAGTAAGAGCTCCCAATCCTACCACACAGAATAACCACTGTGATCACCTTTAGATATATTCTTTCACGTGTGTATTTCTCATTTCAAATTCAAATGAGACAGTACTGTAAATATCTGCTTTTTAAGGTATTTATACAAACTTTTACATTTGAGAATAGTTTTAGATTTACAGAAAAGTTGCAAAGTAGTACAGAGAATTCCCATATATCTTTCACCCAGTTAAATACCTGCTTTTTAAAAAAAGTTTATTTAATTTATTTTTATTTTTGACTGTATTGGGTCTTCATTGCTACGCATGGGCTTTCTCTAGTTGCGGTGAGCTGGGGCTTCTCTTCGTTGCGGTACAAGGGCTTCTCATTGTGGTGACCTCTCCTGTTGCAGAGCATGGGCCCTAGGCGCGTGGGCTTCAGTAGCTGTGGTGCATGGGCTCAGTGGTTGTGGCTCATGGACTCTAGAGCGCAGGCCAGTAGTGTGGCACATGGGCTTAGTTGCTCTGCGGCATGTGGGATCTTCCCGGACCAGGGATTGAACCTGTGTCCCCTGCATTGGTAGGTGGGTGCTTAACCACTGCACCACCAGGGAAGCCCAACACCTGCTTTTTTTTCATTTAATTTGTCATGAACACTTTCCCATGACAATAACTATTCATGTCAATATCATTTTAAATAATAGGATTGTATTCATTTGTAGGGATATAGCATATTTATTGAACTAATTCTATTTAACCACAAACTTTTTTTTCTGAGGTTAGTCCTGGGATATGTTTCATAAAAAAGTATGTAGTTAGTATGTTTTCAGCTGTAAGCAGCAGAACCTAATTCAACATGGCTTAAGAAATAAGAAATTTTATCTTCTCATATAATAGTCTTCAGCATTGGTTGATTACAGAAATTCAACAATGTCAGTAAAAACCCATATTCTTTCCATTGCTCAGTTCTGCTGCTCTCCATGGGATAGGCTTACAGGCATCACATCCATACACACAACTTCTAAAAGAAGGAAGATGTCTCTTCCTGTGCCTCTGTTTACAGAGAGAGGAAACTTTCTCCAAAAGCCTCTAGCAGGCTTCTTTCAGACCTTTTTGGCCAGAATTGGGTAGTATGTCCATTCCTCAACCCATCAGGAATGGTTCAATAGTGATTACTATCAAACTAACTGAGTTTGTGCCTGAATCTGGAGTGGTGTTGACTTCCCCTGAGGCATTATACTGGGGAAGGATTCTATTAGGAAGGAAGAAGGAGGGGATGAATTCTAGGTAGGCAAACAACAGTGGCCAATCTGGAAAGTAATTTGGAGAACCATAGCTCTTTCAAAGTTCTCGTCTCTGTGTTTGGAAATGAAAAGAATTAGCGAGTTAATTTGTTTTTCTTTTTCAAAACTAAAATCTAATTAGTATAGTGATGTATTATGAAACCCATTTTCATTTTATAAATTGGAATTCACAGGGTCACATAGTACTGATAGTTAAATATAAGACAGGCCTTTTCCTATCTTACCAGTTGCTTTCTAGAAGATGAGGAAGCTAACTTCTCTGGTTGACGGTTTCCTTACTTGAGTCATGTAGGTGTTGGAATAGAGTATATTAGTATATCAAGTAAATGAGTGTGAAGAGAGAATTTTGTAAAACTGTAAACTCCAAATTTCAAAGTTTAGTAAATTAAGTAAGTTTGGTATATGAAGCCTTGGACTTGTAGAATGATTTATGATTTGAATGACTGACGTTAAAAATTAGGACACTTAAAGTAACCCATAGATCAACCCATACATTTCAATTAAAATGTATTAACTAGTTAGAAATTTAGAGGCAATATAGTGGGGCTGTTAAGAGAGAGGGTTCTGGAATCAGATTGCCTGAGTTCAGATTGTGCCTCTGCCACTTCCTAGCATATGTCATTGAGCAATTTACTTATGTTTTCTGTGTTTTGGTTTCCTCACCTAAAAAATGGGGATGATGATGGTCCCTACTTCAGTAGGATTGTTGTGAGAATTAACAACTGTAAAGCAGCTAACGCGCCCAGACCATATTAAGCATCCAAAAATGTTTTTGTTCGTGTGTATTGATTAATTCATGTTTTTCAACAAATATTTGATTGCCAGATAGTGTTCTAGGTATAGCAGTGAACAGAACAGCAAAGCTCACTGTATTCATGGAGTATACATTTTTTTTTTGGAGTATACGTTTTTAAGGGAGGGGAGAGAGCAAAGAATAAACAAATTCATAAGTGAAATACATAGTGATGGTAATAAATGATATGGAGAAAAAGCAGAGAACAAAAAGAGAGTGCTGGGTGGGGGACCTGCTATTTTAAATAATAGGACAGGGAGGGCCTGACCTAAAGGAAATGAGGGGGCTAGCCAGGTGGATATATGGGAGCTGAGAGGGCGGGGGAGTGTGCCTGGTAGAGGGGATACCATATGACTTACTCTGAGGCAGGAGCGTGTGTGTCATGTATTCAGGGATCGTCTACGAGGCTAGTGTGGTTGGAGTGGAATGAGGGGAAACTAGTAAGATTTCAAAACAAGTAATGGTGTGGATGGTGGGGAAGACCATGTAGGACATTGTAAGAACTTTGGCTTTTAAAACTTGACTGAGGAATATAGCCAATATTTTATAACTATAAATGGAATATAACCTTTAAAAATTGTGAATCACTATTCTGTACACCTGTAACTTGTACATCAACTTATACTTCAATAAAAAAAACCTTAACTGTGATGAGAAGCCATCCAAGGTATTGAACAGTGATGTATTATGATTCCTGGCTTAAAAGGATGATTCTGGCTGCTGGTGGAAGTGGAGAAACTGGTTAGGAAGCTACTGCAATAAACAAGCTGAGGGATGGTGGTGGCTTGGACAAGGGTGGACGCTGAGGAGGTGGTGAAAGTAGTTGGATTCTGAATATTATGACCAGTTATGTAGCTTGTCATTTCTAAACTGACTTAATTATTTTCTAATTTCTTAGCTTTAAGTATGCTTTAGTAATGAAAAGATTTAGCTTTTAAAATTATGTCAAAACTATATATTTTGGATGGATTTTTCTCTTTTTTGAAGTGTTATAATTTCTAATCTCTGCCATCTGAGTGCAAAGCAGCATAATATGTGGCCTTAGTTATTTGATGAAGGCTTACTCATAAGTTGCTTTGATAAACATTACTGTATAAATCTAGACTGTACTATAATTTACTTTCAAAAGTAACTTTGAAAAGAAAATTATCTTAAAGTTCTAAGTTTCTATGGTGGGCTTGGAAGGGGAGAAGAAATTAAAGAGAAGGAAGCCATGCCATATATGTGTCATTTTACTTTATGTGCTAAAGTTGTTAGTGTTTTAGAATAATTAAACTATATTTATGTGTTTTTGCTTATTAGTGGAATGCTTAAGTGCTTGAGTGTAGACATTGCTTTGAAATAGGGAAGTGTTGCTCAGTGTTTAGGAGCTCTGAACTCGGGCTGCTTGGATTTCCATTTCTAGCCCTGTCCACTTCTGGTTTGTGACCCTGGACGGTTTCCTAATCTGTATAGCAGGGAGAAGAATATTAACCCCATTGTAGGGTTGTTGTGAGAATTACATGAATCAGTACATGTTAGACACCTAGAGCAGGTATCTGTTGTTGTTATTATTTTTATTATTAAGCTGGGATGCTTTGTGACATATCGCCTCTGTTCCATTCAGATGAAGCACCAGCCTAACATTTAAATTGAATTGAAAAGTAATTTAAATCTTTATTCCAGCTTCTCAAAAATGCCAAAGGGGATTACATTCATACCATATTGCATTACTACTTAAAATCTGATTTCTCCATTTTTTTAAGAGTATCTTTTTAAAAATAATTAATTAATTAATTTTGTCTGCACTGGGTCTTCATCGTGGCGCATGGGCTTCTCTAGTTGCGACACATGGGCTTCTCTAGTTGTGGTGCGCGGGCTCTAGAGTGTGCTTCTAGAGCACGCGTGGGCTTCTCTAGTTGCAGCGCGCAGGCTTCTCTAGGTGTAATGCACGGGCTCTCTAGTTGCAGCATGTGGGCTTTGCTAGTTGCAGCATGTGGGTTCTAGAGTGCGTGGGCCCAGTAGTTGTGGCGTGTGGGCTCTCTAGTTGCAGTGCACGGGCTCAGTAGTTGTGGCACATGGGCTTAGTTGTGGTATGTGGGATCCTAGTTCCCCAACCAGGGATCGAACCCAGGCCCCCTGCATTGGGAGCTCGGAGTCGCAACCACTGGACCACCAGGGAAGTCCCTGATTTCTCCATTTTTGATCAGTATCTTTGCACGGTTAATCCCAAACTTCCTTCTCTCTTTTAAAACTTGCCAGACTCTATAGCAACTTGAACAGTCTCATTGTTTTTGTTTCTTTCCTCCCTTTCTCATACTTATTAGTTTCTCTTCCAGGAGTACCTGTTTCCCTTTCAGCTCTCTCCTTTGCCTATTTCATTACTCTGATCTGTATAATAAGGGCCAGGAACCAAGGGAGTAAAGAAAAGAAGCTATGAATACTCATATAGCAACATATTTCATTTTGTCACACTTCTCTGCCATAGAGGGTATAACATGTTTGACTTTTAGAAAGAAGTTTCCTTAAGACAATCAGGTAGTTCAGACCTGTTGTAGGATGTTAGCTCAGGACTTGGGAGTTTAGTCTTTTTCCTAGTAGTCATGAACTATGTAAGAGAAGTTATCACTTCTGTCTGACTGAGATTGACGTGGGCCTCTCTTTTGATTCCTAGGGGTCAACAATGGGCATTTAGAGTAGAGTTGCCAGATAAAATACATTCAGTATGTCCCATGCAATATTTGGGACATATTTATACTAGAAAGTTATTCATTGTTTATCTGGAATTCAAATTTAACTGGGTGTCTTGTGTTTTTATTTGCTAAATTTGCCAAGCCTAATTTAGAGAGAGGCTAGACAGTTGAATAGACACTATTTCCTAGTACATTCTCCCCATGGAGATAGATGTGTAGGGATAGACATGTAACTTGTTGTAATGGATATCAGGATTTTTTAGTTTCAGTAGCAAAAAGCCCAACTCAAATTGGTGTAAGCAAAGAGAATTTATGGGTTTGTGTAGTTGAAAAGTTGAAAGGGGATGAGGGAATAAACAGGGTTGTACTGTATAGCACAGGGAACTATATCCAATCTCCTGGGATAAACCATAATGGAAAAGAATATAAAAAAAGAATGTATATATGTGTATAACTGAGTCACTTTGCTGTACAGCAGAAATTAGCACAACATTGTAAATCAACTATACTTCAGTTGAAAAAAAAAAAGGGAATGGGGGTCCCTGGCTGGGTTTGATTAAGACTGTCAGGCTTTGGCCCTGTTTTTCTGCATTTCTCTTGGCTCTCCCCTGTATCAGTTTTTTCCTCAGGCTGGCCTCCCTGGTAGTACAAGATGATTGCCTGTGGCTCCTGGGACTACATGTTTCCTCAATTCTGGGTGGGAAAAAAGGATGCTTCCCACAAATATAACACAGAAATCCTGAGTTTGTCACTACTTAGACTATTCCTGTGTCTCAAAGGATCACTGTCTTAAAATCTGGATTCCTTGAACTATTAATTGTAGCTTTCTCTGTCTGGTAAACTTGAGAGTGCATCAGAACCACCTGGAGGACTTGTAAAAACACAGATTGCTAGGCCTTACCCCCAGAGTTTCTGATTCAGTAGGTTTGGGTTCTAAAAATTTGTATTTGTAACAAGTTTCCAGATGTTACTGATTTGGCTGGTCTGCAGACCACACTTTGAGAACTACTGCTGTGTGTAATCAGGGCCTACTCCTGGAGCTGGGGAAGGGGTCAGTCCCACATAAACTCCTTACCAGTGTGGGGAAGGAACAAGACAGGTTTTGAGGAGATAATTACAATGTCCACTAATGAGAGGACTGCTGGCTGTTTTTTGCCTGTCCAGCTTCCTTTCCCTCTTTTTTTTTTTCTTGTTTTTCCTTCCCTCTTATTTGGGTAACAGCTTCCTGATTTTTGTCTTGGAACCATTCCTCCCCTATTTGCAATCAGTGTGGCTTAGGTAGAATTGATCTAAGCCATTGGCTTTAAGGGTGGGCACGTGACCCAGGCCTGGCCAATAAGATCACTGCATTTGCCTGGCCAGGGGGATTAGCCTAGGAGTTAACAGGGCAGTGATCTTTGTAATATAGTCAATGCACATTACTGTACGTTACTATTTACTGTCCTGACTAGTGATATAAAGATGGCATAATCCTTGTCCTTAAGGAGCTCAGACTGTAATTAAGGAGTACCCACATGTAAACAAATGCATGTAGTACTTCTCTTTATAACTTCCTCCCTTTCTCATGTTTATCATCTAACACACATTTCCATTGTATACTGTATTACCCACTTTATAATCCTTAACCACAGTTATAATTAGTTGTTTAGCATCTTTAGTCTTTATTAGATTATCAGTTCCATCAGGATAAGAGCTGAGTCCTTAATTAACTGCTGGGTTTCCAGTACCTAGCACTGTCTCTGGCACATAGAGATAGTAAATATTGATTGAATGAATGTTTTAAGTATAGTAATAGAAAAATGTATAAATAGAAGAGGGAATGATTGGTTTACTGGTGGGGTAGTAGAGAGGTAGCAGCCTGAGTAAATGCACACAACTTGGTGTATTTGGGAACTGTAACTAATTCAGTTTTGTTGAAACAAGTGTGGGGTAGGAAGTGGTGGTAAATGAACCTGGAGAGATAGGTGAGGGCCAATTGATGAAAGGCCCTGAATGCTACACTTAGAGGCTGGATTTTTTCCTATGGGCAGTTGGGGAGCCACTGACTGATTGGTTTCAAGTAGGGAAAAGAATATATTGGCTGCAAAGTGAAAAAGAGATTGGAGGAAAGCCAGATTGAAGAAAGTAAACTCTCTAGGAGGCTATTTCAGTACAGATGAAAGATGTTATGAAAGCCTAAGATAAGTGGAAAAAAAAAAAAAGAACAATATGGAGGTTGGGGGGAGACCCTGTGCATAAGAACTCATGTGGACTCATGGAGATTTTTACTATAATTTAATTTTGTTTTAGCAACAGAGACTGCCTTAGCCAATCTTAACTCCTGACGCATAGTTCTACATACATACCCACTTTATATTTGTAACTAGAGATTATGTTTCTGTTTTATCTTCTAATCATTTAAAAAAAATAAGTGGAAATTACCTGCCCCCCACCCCCCCAAAAAAAACCCTCTAAAGTAAGGTAGTAGCAGAGAGAATGAATAGGAGAGTTATTTAAAAAGTAGAATTGATGGGACTTAGAGACTATTTTGAGAAAAATCAAAGACTCTAGAATGATTTTTAGTTTTCTGGCTTGGGAGATGGTGGTACCATAAACTAAGAGACACAATTTAAAGAGGAAGGACAGCTTTGGATCATATGGAGAGAAGTGTAAATGTGTATTTTATTCTAGGTACTCTTCTAATGGCTGGGAATATAGCAATGAACAAAACAAAGTGCTTGTTTATGCAGGAGGAGATACGACAGTAAACAAATTAAGAAGTAAATACATAGTTATGTTAGGTGAAGACAAAGGCTATAGAGGAAAAAAACTACTGGCTTAGGAATTCCCTGGTGGTCCAGTGGTTGTAACTACACACTGTCACTGTGGAGGGCTCGGGTTCAATCCCTGGTCGGGGAACTAAAATCCCACAAGCCATGTGACACATCCAAAAACAAAAAAGGAAAAAACAAAACAAAAAAAAGCTACTGGCTCAGGGAGATGGAAGTCAGAGAAGGAATTACTGTTTTATTTCGGGTAATCAGAGAAGGCCTCACTGATATGGTGATTTAACCTTATTGTGACATAAAATACATATTAATAAGTATATAAAACATAAATGTACAGTTTACTGACTTCATATAAAGTGAACAACCTTGTAACCACCACTTAGATAAGGATGTTGAAGATAGCTTCCCGGAAGCCAAAAGCATGCCCCTTTCCAATGAATATCCCCCTTCTCTTCTTCCCACCAGAGGTAACCATTGACTTGACATTTTATGCAATTACTTCCTTGTTTTCTTTCTTTTCTTTTCTTTTTTTTTTTGGTCTGCACTGTGCAGCTTGTGAGATTTTATTTCCCTGACCAGGGATCGAACCCAAGCCCCTGGCAGTGAGAGCACCGAGTCCTAACCACTGGACCTCCAGGAAATTCCCTGTTCTTAAATGATATATTTTAGTTTTGCCTTTCTTTTGAGTTTCAGATATGTGGAATTATACCATATGTATTCTCTTGTGGTTTTTGTTCAGAATTGTCATCTATATTGTTTTGACCTAGCTGTAGTTTCTTCTTTTTTTATTATATGGTATTTCATTGTGTATCACAGTTTATTCCTACTGTTGATAGATATTTGGGCAGTTTCTATTTTGTCTCTTATGGACAGTGCTGCTATGAACATTTTTGCACACATGCCTTGTTTTACATCAATGCATTTTTGTAGGATATATCTAGGATTCAGAATTCTGGTTTATAGAATATGTGTATCTCAGCCCTTCTAGAGAATGCCAAACTATTTCCTTTTGTAACAGTATATGTTACTCTAACCCTCGGTATTGTCAGACATTTACATTTTTGTAAATCTCATAAGTGTGTAGTGGTATCTCATTGTGGTTTAAATTCATTTGCATTTTCCTTATTCCTAATGAGGTTGATAATCTTTTCGTATGTAGGCCATTTGGTTATCTTCTTATAAAATGCCTTTTCATGTCTTTTGCCTGTTTTTCTGTTGGATTGTCTATTTTTTAAAATATTTATTTACTTATTTATTTGGTTGCACTGGGTCTTAGTTGCAGCAGGTGGGCTCCTTAGTTGTGACTGTAGGGCTCCTTAGTTGTGGCATGCATGTGGGATCTAGTTCCCTGACCAGAGATTGAACCCGGGCCCCCTGCATCGGGAGCATGGGGTCTTATCCACTGCGTCACCAGGGAAGTCCCCTATTTTTTCTTTTTCTTAGATTTGTAGGAATTATAGATATGGGTGTCAGTCCTTGTTTATTATTGTACATGTATTGCAGATATTTTCTCTTAAGGTGACATTCTGAGCAGAGACCTAAAGGAAATGAATGAGTGAGGCATGGGGTTAGCTGAATGAAGAGTATTACAGGTAGAGTGAGCAACAATAACATACAAAGACCTTGAGGCAGGAGTATTTTTGAAATGTAGGAGCAGCAAAGGATGCTTACCTGAGGTTGGAAGACAGAGGGTTAGGAGGATCTCAGAAAAAAATGAAGCAAAATGAAAAGGAAAAAAGAATTCATGGGGCTTCCCTGGTGGCACAGTGGTTAAGAATCCACCTGCCAATGCAAGGGACACAGGTTCAAGCCCTGGCCCGGGAAGATCCCACATGCCGCGGAGCAACTAAGCCCGTGCACTACAACTACTGAGCCTGAGCTCTAGAGCCCGCGATCCACAACTACTGAGCCCACAAGCCACAACTACTGAATCCCATGTGTCTAGAGCCCGTGCTCCGCAACAAGAGAAGCCACTGCAGTGAGAAGCCTGTGCACCACAACGAAGAGTAGCCCCTGCTCGCCGCAGCTAGAGAAACCCCGTGCAGCAACAAAGACCCAACGCAGCCAAAATAAATAAATTAATTAATTAAAACAAAAAACCAAAAAAACCTCCCCAAACTCATGGATTGTTCCTAGTAAAAATGTAGACTATAAAATCCATTCCTTGCTATTACTACAAATATGTAAAAATGGAGTATGGTGAAGGAAGAGAACTAGAATACGATAGAATGAAAAGAATAATTTAATGATGGCATTGTGGATAATTTTTGTCCTAGATTTGTTGTTATATACCAAAAACAATGTTAAAAGTACATTTAAAAAGAGAAAAGATTTGCAAGTGGATACTACAGTTAAGTTAAAAAAATTAATCTTCAGAAAGATAATCTCAGAGCTGCCTCTTACTCTCAGGCATTAATACATAGAAACTCTGTATTAGTTTCCTGTTGCTACCATAACCAGTTACCATAAACTTAGTGGCTTAAAATATTATTATCTTGCAGTTCCGGAAATCAAAAGTTCTAAAATCAAGGTGTTGGCAGGCTGTATTCCTTTTGGAGGCACTAGAGAAGGATTCATTTTCTTGCTTTTTCCACCTTCTAGAAGCTGCCTTCATTCCTTGACTCCTGGCCCCTTACTCTATTTCAAAGCCAGTAGCATTGCATCTTCAAAACTCTCTCTCTTTCTGACCTCTGCTTCTGTTGTCATATCGCCTTCTCTGACTGATATTCTTGCCTTCCTCTTATGAGGATGTTTGTGATTTCTTTAGCTCACTTGGATAATCCAAGATGATCTTCCCATCGCAATATTCTTAACAGAATCACATCTACAAAGTCCCTTTTGCCATGTAATGTAACATATTCATAGGTTCCAGGAACGTTCTAGGGATGTCTGCATCCTTGGAGGGCTGTTATTCTATCTACTGCAGACTCTAAATTTGAGAATAAAAATTTCACTTAATCCTGTTTCTTAGGGTTTGATGAATGAGGAATTAGAAGTTTAGATAAAAGAGGGAGGGCCCTCATTAGCAGAGAAGGAGCTTGGTGAATGTCTTATCTTAATTTTGAATATTCTACAACATCTGCCATAGAGGGATAGCTTAGAGTTAGCCTTACGCATGATGTGAGGAGTACCTGAAAGATTGCTAGGAACTTTTAAGTCACATTTCATGTAGTTGATGCCTTGAGAGAAAGAGGATTGTGCTTTGTTAGAAGACTGGTTTGAATTTGGTCTGCTTAACAACTGTGTGACATTGAACGGTCTTCATCTGTGAAATGGGAGTAGTCGTACTTAATTCACAAAGATTTTTATAAGAATTATAATATATATATACAAACATACACAAATATACATATACATATAATGAAATAATACTTAGCTTGGTATCTGGCATATAGCACGTACTCACTTTTCTTGAAGGTCAGTGCTTTTGTGATATACTGATAGGGAAATATTAGAGAGGTTAAGGTGAGGGGCTTGTGCTGGAAGCTTTGCTAGAGGCAGCTGCACATCTCAGTTGCTAGAAGCTGCCTGACTCTAGCGTGTGCTTGGCTCTAAGGTCAGGATGGGTAAACTTTTGGGACAAGAGAAACAGTGGGTTAATATTTGTAGCAAGTGTCACTGATCATGATTCTTTTTTTATGGCTCATTTTACCTTTTTCTTTTTTTCATTTTACCTTTTTCTATGGGAAATTTCAAAAATGTTTTTCTGTCTTCAGGCTGACGTTTTTTTCTTTTTCTGCCTTCAATAAAAGTCTACTGCTGTTTTTTCAGCATAATTATTCTTGGATCTTCTCTTTTTCTCTATGGTAAGCCTAAATGCTGATCATCTCATACATTAATTCAACAAATATTTAACAAGTGCCTTCTATCAGTGAGACACTCAGCACTGGAGACACGAAGATAAATAAGAAAAGGTGTGTCCTGAAGGAGCTCCAGTTTCAGTACAAAGACAGGTAAATAGCTATACTATAATGGATAAGCTTTATATTAGAATGTTAGCAAAGCTCTATGGAATCAAAGAGGAGATTAGTGCTTACCTAGGCCTAAAAATGTGAGGGAAGGTTTCATGGATAAAACTATGTATGACCTGAGTCTTAAAAAAGTAAGTGGAGGGCCTCCCTGGTGGCGCAGTGGTTGAGGGTCTGCCTGCCGATACAGGGGGCGCGGGTTCGTGCCCCGGTCTGGGAGGATCCCGCATGCTGCGGAGCGGCTGGGCCCGTGAGCCATGGCCACTGGGCCTGCGTGTCCGGAGCCTGTGCTCCGCAACGGGAGAGGCCGCAGCGGTGAGAGGCCTGTGTACCTCAAAAATAAACAAATAAATAAATATAAATAAAAAAGTAAGTGGAAGGAGAGTGTGGTGAAAGAGAGAAGGAGAGAGAAAGGAAGAGGAAGAGAGAAGAAGGAGAAGACGGGGGAGGAGGAGAGAGAGAGGGAGAAAGAAAAAGAGAGGAATGGGCATTCTTTGCGGTACAGGGAACCATATGTACAAAAGCATGAGAGGGTGTTGTGTGTTTGGATGAGCTGTGGGTGTTTGGGTGTGGCTAGGGTGAAAGGTGCCTGTGGGAAAGTAATAAGAAAATGAGCTTAGAAAAGTAAGCAGCGGGCTTCCCTGGTGGCGCAGTGGTTGAGAGTACGCCTGCCGATGCGGGGGACGTGGGTTCGTGCCCCGGTCCGGGAGGATCCCCACGTGCCGCGGAGCGGCTGGGCCCGTGAGCCATGGCCGCTGAGCCTGCGTGTCCGGAGCCTGTGCTCCGCAGCGGGAGAGGCCGCAGCAGTGAGAGGCCCGTGTACCGCAAAAAAAAAAAGAGGAGGAAAGTAAGCAGGGCCTTATATTCCACACTAAAGAATTTGGACTTTATCTTACAGGTAGTACAGAACTCCTGAAGCATAGTATGCTAAAGCAATATGATTAGATTCAAGACTCAAAAGTAGCAGGGCAGGTAGGAAGAGAAGATTGGTCTCTGGGAAGCTCAGGGGCAGATTTTCAAGAAGGACAAAATGGCTTACAGGGACTTCCCTGGTGGCGCAGTGGTTGAGAATCCGCCTGCCAGTGCAGGGGATATGGGTTCAAGTCCTGCTCCGGGAAGATCCCACATGCTGCGGAGCAACTAAGCCCCTGCGCCACAACTACTAAGCCTGTGCTCTGCAACAAGAGAAGCCACCGCAATGAGAAGCCCGCGCACCGCTACGAGGAGTAGCCCCCACTCGTCGCAACTAGAGAAAGCCCGCGCACAGCAATGAAGACCCAATGCAGCCAAAAATAAATAAAATTTAGAAATGGCTTACATTGTAAAACCTGAAGTGATTTTGTGAAATAAAGATAGAAAAGTTTCTGCTGGACCTTGTTATTGAGAAGAAATCAAATTACAGTAAGTTGAAGAGTGGATGAGAGGTGAGAGTATAGACTATAAATATATAGACCACTCTTAGAAAACTTGCTGTGAAGGAAAAGTGAGAGGTAGCAAAAGAGAGACATAGACCTGAGAAACAGAATTTTTGTTTTTAAAGACAGAAAAATTGAACAACTTATATTTTGGTGGAGATAATAAAGCAGAGATAAGGTTGAATATATGGGTGGGGGGTGTGATTTGATGGAACAGGAAAGTGATGTGTTTGGAGGTGAAAGGAGTTATTATCCCAGGGGAGGAGGAAAGATACCTTTGTCTAACACTTAGAAGGGAGGAGATGGATTTGAAGAACAATGTAGGTTGGAAAATTGGGTGAGGTCAGACTTCTTTTTTCTGGTAGAGGGCAATTGTGAAAGAAGAGGTGTGTAGAGTGATTGCTGTGTGGGATGGAAAGGGCCACTGATATATAAATGAATTACTAATAAGATAGTTAATGTCAGTGAAGATTAGAGACTTGCAAATTTGCAGTGGCACAAATTCCATGCTCGTTGTGCTTTTCTTCAGCAGCACTCAGCACTTGTGGTATGGAAACAGGAAGCAGGTGGTTGGATAATTCCCCATGATTGAGAGATGTACTGGGCTGGTGTGGCAAAAGAACAACAAGGAGCTGGGTAGATATATCAATAAGAGAGTGGTTGATGCTCAACACTGAGGGCGTAGTTAAGTGAATTATGACACATTCATATAAAAAACTCTTTTGCAGCTATTAAAATTTATGTTTATAAAATGCTTATTTTATAGTATTAAGGTAATAAGAGTGCTGTATGTTGTACAAAGGTTTAGTAATGATCAACTGTAATACTCTAGGGGTTGTCTTAGGCTTAATGATGAATAAATACTCTCAGAACCAAAAGAGTATTGGTTGTCCCTGTTCACACACAGACAATCATTCGACAGGGATTATTATGTCTACTTTACAGGTGAAGAAAATGAGATTTAGCAAAGGTGACTATTCAGAGTCATAGATTTGATAAATGGCAGAGTAATAACTATTATAGTACTTATTGGGTAGTTAAGCATTGTTCTACTTAAGTAGTCTTATTTAATATTTTCCTCACATATTGCTCTAATTTTCATTTCTCAGTTAAAGAAACAGACTCAGCAGAGAGTAATAATATGAGCAATAGATAACTATAAAAATGTGATACCAACAAGTGATTTTAGAAATTCAAGAGAAGGGGGGGATTGTGGGCTAGAGTGGAAGGAAGGACTTTGGAAATGATGGTGTTTGAACTTGGACTATGAAGGATAGGTAGGATAGTATTTTTTTTTTGCAGTGTGTCTCTTTGATTTACATTTTCCACGTTAAAAAAAGTTCTCTATAATAGTCTACTATATCATGTTTCTGGAGCCTTTTGCTCAGCTAAAAAAAATATTATTCTTGCTTATTTTTAATGAAGAGACCAAGGCTATCTATAGATGTCATAAGGGACTCAACATAATATCCAGATCTTGGGTGCATCAAATTTGAGACTCCTTTGGAAGGAATGGAAGAAATAATGGCTTCCAATCAGCTTTGCTAGTTGATTCATGAATTCCTTGGTAGGCCTTCTAGAATAGGTTTCAAATAAATCTATTTATCTGTATATTGATCTTAAGTTATTTTTCTCTTTACACAGTCATTTATATTTGGGTATTATTTTTACTATGGTTAACAGAAGAAAACACTTCATTTGAAACAACAATGAAAAGGCCACTGAAAATTAGTTCTTTCATGCTGAATTGAAACGGGCAAAAATAAGGACTCTTTAAGGGTAGTAGTTTAAATTTCCTTTTCCCCCAGTCTTGACACTTTCCTCTGTGGTTTTAGTGGAAGAAACATTTGAATGTAGAATATTTTACCTTAAGGAATCTTCAAGAACATATCAGAAGGAATTTAGGAAGTATGATCTCACATTACTCATAAAGTAGGGCTTGCTCTGTGAGGATTTGTTATTTATCAGGTTTTATGTTTGGAGATGCCTATAATTGCCATCTGTAAATTTCCACAAGAAGTAGTCACCATTGTAATCTGTCTCATTTGTAGATCAAGTCCGTATGTAATAGATTATGGCTTCAAATGAGTACTTGATACTTTTTAATAGGGCTCATCTGGTAACTACAAAAAGTAAGGATAAAACAGACAATTTAATGAGCTGTGAAAACGTAGCTTCAATAGGGAAAGCACAGTTTAAAAACAACTAAGAATGACTTACCAATACTGACTTGAGAAGAAATTAAAAATCTTTATATAGTCTTTTAACCATAAAAGAAATTGAATTAGTGATTTAAAAAATCTACCTACCAAAACGATTCCAGGTTCATATAGTTTTAAAAATCATGATTTAAAAAAAAAATTTACCAGCTTAACCCTTTTTAAATGTGTAATTCAGTAGAGTTAAACATACTCACATTGTTATAGAACATATCTCCAGAACTTTTTCATCTTGCAAATCTGAAATGCTGTACCAGTTAAACAACTCCCTTTTCCTCCTCCCCTTAGCACCCGGTGACCGCCATTCTACTTTGTGTTTCTATGAATTTGACTACTTTAGATACCTCATATAAGAAAAATCATATAATCTCTGTCTTTTTGTGACTGCTTATTTCACTTCATGTAATATCCTTAAGATTCATCTATATTGTAGCCTGTGACAGGTTTTCCTTCCTTTTTAAGGCTGAGTAATATTCCACTGTATGTATATGCCACATTTTGTTTATCCATTCGTCTGTCAGGGGACATCTAGGTTGTTTTCACTGGTGCCTATTGTGAATAATGCTGCTGTGGACATAGGTATCCAGTGTCTCTTTGAGACCCTGCTTTCATTTCTTTTGGATATATGAGTATATATCCAAATTGGGATTGTTGGATCAAATGGTATTTCTTTTTTTTTATTTTAATTTTTTTTGACTGCATTGTGCGTCATGCAGGATCTTAGTTCCCTAACCAGGGATCGAACCCGTGACCCCTGTAGTGGAAGCACAGAACCTTAACCACTGGACTGCCAGGGAAGTCCCTCAAATGATATTTCTATTTTTAATTTTTTTCATAAATTTATTTTATTATTTATTTATTTATTCATTTTGGCTGCGTTGGGTCTTTTGTTGCTGTGCACGGGCTTTCTGTAGTTGCGGTGAGTGGGGGCTACTCTTTGTTGCAGTGCGTGGGCTTCTCATTGCGATGGCTTCTCTTGTTGTGGAGCACGGGCTCTAGGCACGCGGGCTTCAGTAGTTGTGGCATGCGGGCTCAGTAGTTGTGGCTCACGGGCTCTAGAGCACAGGCTCAGTAGTTGCACATGGGCTTAGTTGCTCCGCGGCATGTGGGATCTTCCCAGACCAGGGCTTGAACCCGTGTCCCCTGAATTGGCAGGTGGATTCTTAACTACTGCGCCACCAGGGAAGCGCTATTTTTAATTTTATGAGGCACCTCCATACTGTTTTCCATAGTGGTTGGACCATTTTACATTCCCCCAGCAGTGCACTGGGGTTCCAGAATTGTGGTACTGGGTTGAAGGTAAGCCTTGAACTGAAACACATTATTCTTTCTGTGATTGGTCTCTATGTGTATGTATTTTTATACTTTCTTTGTTATGAGGTTACAAAAGGTCTATTGAAAAGGTCTGATAAAAGTCTGTTTTAAATTGGAATTTTTTTTTGTTGTTGTTGTTGGTACGGGAGCCTCTCACCGCTGCGGCCTCTCACCGCTGCGGCCTCCCCCGTCGCAGAGCACAGGCTCTGGACGTGCAGGCCCAGCGGCCACGGCCCACGGGCCCAGCCGCTCCGCGGCACACGGGACCCTCCCGGACCGGGGCACGAACCCGCGTCCCCTGCACCGGCAGGCGGACCTCCAACCACTGCGCCACCAGGGAAGCCCCTAAATTGGAATTTTAAAAGTACCTTGGTTTGCCTTCTTTCTCTCTTTTATATTGAGATATAATTCACATGCTGTTATATTCATCCTTTTAAAACATACAATTCAGTGGTTTTTAGTATATTCATAAAGTTGTGCAGCCATCTAATTCCAGAACATTAAAAAATGTTGTAAACCTTGTAGCTGTTAGCAGTCACTCCCCATTCTGCTTACCCCAGCCCATGGCAACAACTAACCTACTCCCATCTCTATGGATTTGCCTGGTTAGGACATTTCATGTAAATGGAATGATACAGTTTATGGCCTTTTGTGTTTGGCTTCTTTCACATAGCAAAATGTTTTCAAGGTTCATCTATTTATAGCATCTATCAGTATTTCTTCTTATGGCTGAATAATATTCCACTTTATGTATATACTACATTTGTTTATCCATTCATCAGTTGATAGATATTTGGGTTGTTTCTACTTTTCAGCTATTATGAAGAATGCTGCTATGAACATTCATGTGCAAAATTTTCAATTCTCATGGGTATATACGTTGGAGTGGAATTGCTGGGTCATATGATACCTTTATATTAAACTTTTTGAGAAACTGCCAAACTGTTTCCCACAGTGGCTGCTGCATGATTTTACATCCTTGCCAGCAGTGTATGAGGGTTCCACTTTTTCTACGTTCTCATCAACACTTGTTATCTGTCATTTTTATTATAGGCATCCTAGCAGATGTGAAGTAGTATCTCATTATGGTTTTGATTTGCATTTCCTTAATGACTAATGAAGTTGAGCATTTTTCATGTGCTTATTGGACATTTGTATACTTTCTTTGCTGAAATGTCTGTTCAATATTTTATTCTCTTCAGGGGCTATTGTAAGTAGAATTGTTTTCTTAATTTCATTTTTGATTGTGAGTTTATTAGCTAAATCGTTAATAGTGGGTTTTTTGGGGATATGATTATAGAGGCTTACAAGTTTTTTTTTTTTCTTTTTTGGCCGTACCACGTGGCATGTGGGATCTTAGTTCCCCGATGAGAGATCGAACCTGCTCCTTCTGCAGTGGAAGCATGGAGTCTTAACCACTGGACCACCAGGGAGGTCCCTCAATAGATTTTCTAAAAAAAAAAGTTTATTTATTTATGGCTGCATTAGGTCTTTGTTGCTGCACACGGGCTTTCTCTAGTTGCAGCTAGTGGGGGCTACTCTTTATTGCGGTGTGTGGGCTTCTCATTGCGGTGGCTTCTCGTTGCAGAGCGTGGGCTCTAGGCACATGGGCTTCAGTAGTTGTGGCACGCGCACTCAGTAGTTGTGGCTCGTGGGCTCTAGAACGCAGGCTCAGTAGTTGTGGCACATGGGCTTAGTTGCTCCGCGGCATGTGGGATTTTCCCGGACCAGGGCTCGAACCCGTGTCCCTGCATTGGCAGGCGGATTCCTAACCACTGCGCCACCAGGGAAGTCCCCTCAATTGATTTTTGTATGTTGATCTTGTGTCCTGCAATCTTGCTGAGCTTGTTTGTTAGCTCTAATAGTGTTTTTTTTGGTGTGTGTATTTCTTGTAATTTTCTGTATGCAAATAGACATAGTTTTACTTCTTCCTTTCCAATCTGGATGCCTTTTATATATTTTATTTCCCTAATTGCTCTGGTGAGAACCTCCAGTAGTATTACATAGAAATGGCAAGAAAAAACATCCTTGTATTGTTCCTGATTTAGGGGAAAGCATTCAGTCTTTCACCATTAAGTATCATGTTAGCTGTGCGTTTTTTCATAGATGCCCTTTATCAGGTTGAGGAAAATCCCATCTACTCCTAGTTTGTTGAGTGTTTTTATCTTGAAACGGTGTTTGATATTGTCAAATGCTTTTTCTGCATCTACTGTGATGACCAAACCTTTATTCTTATTCTGTTAATATGGTGTATTACATTGATTGATTTTTGTTTGTTGAACCAACCTTGCATTCCTGGAACAAATCTCACTTGGTCATGGTATATAATCCTTTTTATGTGTTGCTGGATTTGTTTTGCTAGTATTTAGTAGAGGATTTTTGATTCTGTGTTCCTAAGGGATATTGTGTCTATAGTTTTCTTCTCTTGTGTTGTCTTTTTCTGGAATTGGTATCAGAGTTATACTGGCATCATACAATGAGTTGGAAGGAGTTCCCTCCTCTGTTTTGCTAATCCCTCTCTCCCCCTAAAGTCTAATCCTAGTTTTCTTCAGTTCCGTTGTTCACTTTAAAAAATATTCATGCTATTTTTTTGGTTCTGGTTGTTCTTTTTATGAACACCTAGATATACAGACTGCTAACAAACACATGAAAGAATGCTCAACATCATTAATCATTAGAGAAATGCAAATCAAAACTACAATGAGATATCATCTCACACCAGTCAGAATGGCCATCATCAAAAAATCTAGAAACAATAAATGCTGGAGAGGGTGTGGAGAAAAGGGAACACTCTTGCACTGCTGGTGGGAATGTGAATTGGTTCAGCCACTATGGAGAACAGTATGGAGGTTCCTTAAAAAACTACAAATAGAACTACCATATGACCCAGCAATCCCACTACTGGGCATATACCCTGAGAAAACCAAAATTCAAAAAGAGTCATGTACCAAAATGTTCATTGCAGCTCTATTTACAATAGCCCGGAGATGGAAACAACCTAAGTGCCCATCATCGGATGAATGGATAAAGAAGATGTGGCACATATATACAATGGAATATTACTCAGCCATAAAAAGAAACGAAATTGAGCTATTTGTAATGAGGTGGATAGACCTAGAGTCTGTCATACAGAGTGAAGTAAGTCAGAAAGAAAAAGACAAATACTGTATGCTAACACATATATATGGAATTTAAGGAAAAAAATGTCATGAAGAACCTAGGGATAAGGCAGGAATAAAGACGCAGACCTACTAGAGAACGGACTTGAGGTTATGGGGAGGGGGAAGGGTGAGCTGTGACAGGACGAGAGAGAGTCATGGACATATACACACTAACAAACGTAGTAAGGTAGATAGCTAGTGGGAAGCAGCCGCATGGCACAGGGATATTGGCTCGGTGCTTTGTGACAGCCTGGAGGGGTGGGATAGGGAGTGTGGGAGGGAGGGAGATGCAAGAGGGAAGACATATGGGAACATATGTATATGTATAACTGATTCACTTTGTTATAAAGCAGAAACTAACACACCATTGTAAAGCAATTATACCCCAATAAAGATGTTAAAAAAAAAACCACCTAGAAATATAGTCTTCATAATTGCATTTAGCTTACCAGTTGGGAATATGACTCATGGTACACAGCAAACTTTAAATGAAATCTGCCTAAGATACTGTCTCTTTTGGATAGCCAAATATAAGGACAGGAGGAACTATTTAGACATAATCAAACATTTTATAGATAAGAAGACGAGAGTTTAAGAGGATTGTTCAAAGTTACATTGCTAGATTATGGCCAAGTCTGGAGATTTTATTTTAGACCAGTAGTTTTCTGTGTGTTTGTGAGCAATACTAAGGAACAGTATTCTATTTATTTGAATGAAATATGTCTAAAACTTATCATATTGTAATCATCGTATTTTCCAGTTGGAGAAATCTTTGAAAATATAATGAATTCATTGCTATCAGGAAGATGATATTATTATTATTATTATTAGAATCTTCAAAACAGTTAACTAACTGAAGAAACTGTTGTTTACCTAAATTATATCATGTGAGTGGACAAAAAAGGCAGTGTCAAAATAAATTGAGGGACTTCCCTGGTGGTCCAGTGGTAAAGCATCTGCCTTCCAATGCAGGGGACGCGGGTTCGATCCCTGGTCAGGGAACTAAGATCCCACATGCCACGGGGCAACTAAGCCCACACACCACAACTGTTGAGCTCGCACCACAACTGTTGAGCTCGCGCCACAACTAGAGCCCGCGTGCCGCAAACTACGTAGCCCACATGCTCTGGAGCCCACGCTACAACTAGAGGGAAAAAACCCACACGCCACAACTAGAGAGAAGCCCGCACGCCGCAATGAAAGATCCTGTGTGCCACAACTAAGACCCAGTGCAGCCTAAAATAAACAAACAAACAAATAAATAAATCTTAAAAAAAAATTGAAATCAGAAGGAACTCTGTCTCTAGCTTGGGGAAAGGCACAAAGGGAGGGGAAATCACATTACTATTTCAATCTAAATGTTTTAACCTTGAATTATTAATTAAATGTTACTTCTACCAATTGTTAAAATCATTTTTTTGGTTGTGAGACAGTCTTTTAGAAACATATATTTTCAAAGAAAAAATCAGCAATATAATTTTAAGAAAATAACATATATGTTTCTAAAGATAAGATCATAGCTTCAGTTTTGCTGAGCCAAGAAGCTCAACTAAAAATACCTGTTGGAAATTGCAGTTTTCTGTCTCAATGTCAGTAACATACAAACCAAATTCTGTGTTGTGACTGGCTTATGTACTGTTTTCATTCGGAGATTAGTTTTGCCAGCAACATCTGATATGGAATTGGGATTTAGCTCACAAAGCAGGTTGGTTATTGGGACATAGGAAAGGGTCAGTGTTACTAATGAGCATACTACAGAGAAATAATTTCAGTGGAGAAAAATAGCATTTGTCCATATGTGAGCAAAATTGTTCTGTAATTCATTGTTGTATGCCAAATAGTCTGTGAAGTCTGGATTTGAATGTGGCAGCTCACTGGTGCTGGGGGCGAAATTTTGTTTTAATCATTATCCTTGAAAAAGAGGTTGGTTAAAGGTGTCAGTTGTTTTTCTTTTAGAAGGCTGAAATGTTGTTTTTGTTTCTTTCTCTCCTCATGTTCCCATAATTTTATTTTTAGGTTTTCAAAAAGCTGAAGATTTAATTTACGTAAAAGTTTTCCTTCCCTCTGAATATAGTTGTTTTTTTCCTCTGGATAGCCTGATCAACCAGTCGTTCTTTTCTAAGCTTTTTTCTATATCTAAGATTATATCAACATCCAGAGTAGTTCTAATTCTTTTTTAAAAATTTCTCTAAAATGAAATAGGTTCATGAGTTTAGAACTGTATTTTAATAGAATTATTTCATTTTATAACTTTTGTGTTTAAAACCTTGTATAATTTCAGATTATTCACAAATATATGTACTGGGAATTTTTCTCTTGTTCTCTGGTTCCTTAGCAGTGGTTAGTAATAGCTAGTTTGATGTTTCTAGAAATTCAGAGTACTTTTTAAATAAAATGGTCATTTAAAGTACCGTGGATAACACTTTCTATTCAGGTAGTCAGAATTTATCATCTGATGAAATATTTCAGGTTTGTTATGTGTACTTGATAACATCATTTGCCTTTGACTACACTTAACAGGATAATTTCTTTATTTACTTAGTACTTAAACACAGTACCCTCAGTACCATACAGCAAAGGTTTATATGAATGAAACACTTTTCTTAAACAGAATTTTTATGTCAAGGATATTTGTAGAAGATAAGATTTACTATTTAGAGGGTAAATATTAAGAATTAAAAAAATGTAAGAGGTTGATACAGAAAGATTTTAAGAGAGCATTGCAAATTCCTTTTTTACTTTTAGTTGATTGATCAGAACCAGTATCTAAATATAGCTGAAATGAATTAACTGTAAAGAGTAAACATGAATTAATAGTTTTTTTCTTTTTCTTTATGAAAATAAAAACAATTTCTTTTTTTTTTTTTTGCGGTACACGGGCCTCTCACTGTTGTGGCCTCTCTCCTGTTGCGGAGCACAGGTTCCGGACGCGCAGGCTCAGAGGCCATGGCTCACGGGCCCAGCTGCTCCACGGCATGTGGGATCTTCCCGGACCGGGGCACGAACCCGTGTCCCCTGCATTGGCAGGCGGACTCTCAACCACTGCGCCACCAGGGAAGCCCTAAAAACAATTTCTGATTTACTAGTTTGCCATCTCTAGTTATACTAAACTACCAGTAACAGCTGACTAAGCCAGAGGTGCTAAGGACTTTTTCCCTAGTACAGAGATGACTGCTTTTATGTTTGCCTTTTGGTTCTGCATATGTTACTTAGGTCTGGTTTAGTGATAACTGAAATATCCTGTGAATGCCTAATAAATATTTTTGGTGCCCACTATATTACCTTTGAGGGAGAAAAAAACCTTTTTCTCTAACCTCATAGGTTTAGTTACTGGGGATTGCTAATTAAACTGACAAATGCCGGATTAACAAAAGAAAAGGTTTACTCCTCATATATACACAGGAATGTCACAGAAAAGAAGTGAAAACCCAAAGAAGCAGTTAGGCTTGAGAGCTTGTATGCCATATTTTTAAAATTTTCTTTTCTTTTAAATTGGACTATAATTGATATATAACATTATATTAGTTTCAGGTGTACAACATAATGATTTGATATATGTATATATTGTGAAGTGATCACAAGTCTAGTTAACATCTATCATCACATATAGTTACAATTTTTTTTCTCATGATGGGAACTTTTAAGATATATTCTCTTAGCAACTTTCAAATATACAATATAGTATTATTAACTATGGTCACCATGCTGTACATTATATCCCTAGGACTTATTAATTTTATAACTGGAAGTTTGTATCTTTTTGCCACCTTTACCTATTTCACCCATCTCTCATCCCTTTCCTCTGGCAATCACCAATCTGTTCTCTCTATGAGTTCTGTTTTTTTCATTCTTTTTCTTTTTTTTCAGATTCTACATATAAGTGAGATCATACAGTATTTGTCTTTCTCTGTCTTATTTCACTTAGCATAATGCCCTCAAGGTCCATCCATGTTGTCACAAATGGCAGGATTATCTTCTTTTTATGACTGAATAATATTCCATTGTATATATTTTCTTTTTTTTTTTTTTTTGGCCGAGCCACGTGGCTTGCCGGGATATTAGTTTTCTGACCAGGGATCGAACCTGGGCCACAGCAGTGAAAGCCTGAAAGCACCGAGTCCTAACCACTGGACCTCCAGGGAATTCCCTCCATTGTATATATTTTCTTTATCCATTCATCCATCAGTGGACACTTAGGTTGTTTTCCATATCTTGGCTACTGTAAATAATGCTGCAGTGAACATGGGGGTGCATATATCTTTTTGAGTTAGTGTTTTCATTTTTGGGGGATAAATACCCAGAAGTGGAGTTGCTGGTTCATACATTAATTCTATTTTTAATTTTTTGAGGAACATTCATACTGTTTTCCATAGTTGCTGTACCAATTTACATTCCCACTGACAATACACAAGGGTTTTCTTTTCTTCACATCCTTGCCAACACTTGTTATTTCTTGTCCTTTTAAAATTTTAAAATTTTTGACTGCGTTGGGTATTTGTTGCTGCGTGTGGGCTTTCCCTAGTTGTGGTGAGCGGGGTCTACTCCTCGTTGTGTTGTACGGGCTTCTCATTTTGGTGGCTTCTTGTGTGGAGCACGGGCTCTAGGTGTGCAGGCTTCAGTAGCTGTGGCACACAGGCTCAGTAGTTGTGGCGCATGGGCTGTAGAGCGAAGGCTCAGTAGTTGTGATGCACGGGCTTACTTACTCTGAGACATGTGGCATCTTCCCGGACCAGGACTCAAACCCATGTGCCCTGCATTGGCAGGCGGATTCTTAACCATTGCACCACCAGGGAAGCCCCTCTTGTCTTTTTTTTTTCTTTCTTTCCTTTGCGGTACGCGGGCCTCTCACTGTTGTGGCCTCTCTCCTGTTGCGGAGCACAGGTTCCGGACGCGCAGGCTCAGAGGCCATGGCTCACGGGCCCAGCTGCTCCACGGCATGTGGGATCTTCCCGGACCGGGGCACGAACCCGTGTCCCCTGCATCGGCAGGCGGACTCTCAACCACTGGGCCACCAGGGAAGCTTCCCTCTTGTCTTTGATAATAGCCATTGTAACAGATGTGACATGATATCTCGTAGTTTTGATTTGGATTTTCCTGATAATTAGTGATGTTGAGCACCTTTTCATGTAACAGTTGGCCATCGGGATGTCTTTTTGGAAAAATGGATATTCAGATCCTCTGCCCATTTTTTTAAATTAATTTATTTTTGGGCCACATTGGGTCTTCGTTGCTGTGCACGGGCTTCTCATTGCGGTGGCTTCTCTTGTCACAGAGCATTGGCCCTAGGTGCACAGGCTTCAGTAGTTGTAGCACACGGGCTCAGTAGTTGCAGCACGTGGGCCATAGAGCACGCGGTTTCAGTAGTTGTGGTGCCCGGGCTTAGTTGCTCCGCAGCATGTGGGATCTTCCTGGACCAGGGCTCGAACCCGTGTCCCCTGCATTGGCAGGCGGATTCTTAACCACTGTCCCACCAGGGAAGTCCCCTCTGCCCATTTTTTATCAGATTTTTTGCTATTGAGTTGCATAAATTTTAAAATATATTTTATTTATTTTTAAAATTATTTATTTATTTATTTGGCTGTCCTGGGTCTTAGTTGCGGCACACGGGATCTTTGTTGCCGTGTGTGGGATCTTCATTGCAGCATGAGGGATCTTTAGTTGTGACACACGGGATCTTTAGTTGCGACATGCAGGATCTAGTTCTCTGACCAGGGGTTGAACCCAGGCCCCCTGCATTGGGAGCGCAGAGCCTTAACCACTGGACCACCAGGGAAGTCCCTAATATATTTTAGGTATTACTGTCTCATCAGATTTATGATTTGCAAATATTTTCTCCCATTCTGTAGGTTGCTTTTTCATTTTGTTGATGGCTTCCTTTGCTGTACAGAAGCTTTTTAGTTTGATGTAGTCCCACCTGTTGATTTTTGCTTTTGTTGCCTTTGGTTTTGGTGTCAAATCCAGGAAACCATCACCAAGACTAATGTCAAGGAGCTTACCTTCTGTTTTCTTCTGGGAATTTTATGGTTTCAGCTCTTATATTTGAGTGTTTAATCCATTTTGAGTTGATTTTTGTGTATGGTGTAAGATGGTGGTCCAGTTTCACTCTTTTGCATGTGGCTGTCCAGTTTTCTCCGCACCATTTATTGAAGAGGCTGCCCTTTCCCCTTTGTATATCCTTGGCTCTTTTGACATAAATTAATTAACCTTGTGTGTGGGTTTATTTCTGGGCTATTTCATTCCATTGACGTATGTGTCTGTTTTTATGCTAAATACCATACTGTTTTGATTGCTTTAGCTTTGTAATATAGTTTGTGTTCAGGAAGTTTGAAGCCTCCCGCTTTGTTATTCCTTCTCAAGATTGCTTTGACTCTTTGGGGTCTTTTGTAGATCCATGCCAGTTTTAGGATTGTTTCTTCTATTTCTGTGAAAAACGCCATTGGAATTTGGATAGGGATTGCATTGAATCTGTAGATTGCTTTGGGTTGTATGAACATTTTAACAGTTTTCTTCCAATCCATAAGTGTGGAATATCTTTCCATTTAGTTGTGTCTTTAGTTTTTTTCATCAGTGCCTTATAGTTTTCAGTGTAGAGATCTTTTACCTCCTTGGTTAAATTTATTCTTAGGTATTTTATTCTTTTTGATCCAGTTGTAAATGGGATTGTTTTCTTAATTTCTCTTTCTTATGGCTCATTATTAGTATAGAAATGCCATTGGTTTTTATATATTGACTTTGTATCTTACAGCTATACTGAGTTTATTAGTTCTAACAGTTTTTTTTGTGGAGTCCTTAGGGTTTTCTATACGTAATATATTGTCATCTGCAAATAGAGACAATTTTACTTCTTCCTGTCCAATTTGGATACCTTTTCTTTTTTTTTTTTTTTTTTGCCTAATTGCCCTGGCTAGGACTTTCAAAACTGTTTTGAATAAAAGTGGTGAATAAAAGTTGTCTTGTTGGGCTTCCCTGGTGGCACAGTGGTTAAGAACCTGCCTGCCAATGCAGGGGACATGGGTTCGAGCCCTGGTCCTGGAAGATCCCACATGCCGCAGAGCAACTAAGCCCACATGCCACAACTACTGAGCCTGCATGCCACAACTACTGAAGCCTGTGCGCCTAGAGCCTGTGCTCCACAACAAGAGAAGCCACCACAATGAGGAGACCACACACCGCAACGAAGAGTAGCCCCTGCTCGCCGCAACTAGAGAAAGCCCGCGCACAGCACAAGACCCAATGCAACCATAAATAAATAAGTCTTGTTCCTTAAAAAAGCTTTCAGCTTTTTATTATTGCATATGATGTTAGCTGTGGGCTTATCATATATGGTCTTTATTGTGTTGAGGTATGTTCCCTTTGTACCCACCTTTTTTTAAAAAAACATATTTATTTATTTGGCTGCCTCACGTCTTAGTGGTGGCATGTGGGATCTTCGTTGTGGCATGTGGGATCTTTAGTTGTGGCATTCAGGATTTTTAGTTGCGGCATTGAACTCTTAGTTGCAGCATGTGGGATCTAGTTCCCTGACCAGGGATCAAACCTGAGGCCCCTGCATTGGGAGCGCAGAGTCTTAGCCACTGGACCATGAGGGAAGTCCCCCCTCTGTACCCACCTTGTTGAGAGTTTTTATCATTAATAGATGTTCAGTTTTTTTTTTTTTTTTGCGGTACGCAGGCCTCTCACTGCTGTGGCCTCTCCTGTTGCGGAGCACAGGCTCCGGATGTGCAGGCTCAGCAACCATGGCTCACAGGCCCAGCCTCTCCGCGGCATGTGGGATCCTCCCGGAAGGGGGCACGAACCCGTGTCCCCTGCATCGGCAGGCGGACTCTCAACCACTGCACCACCAGGGAAGCCCAGATGTTCAGTTTTGTCAAATGCTTTTTCTGCATCTATTGAGATGATCATATAACTTTTATCCTTCATTTTGTTCATGTGGTATATCACAACATGGTGCTTTATGGATGTTGAACCATCCTTGCATTCCTGGAATAAATCCCACTTGATCATGATGTATGATCCTGTTAATGTATTGTTGAATTCAGTTGGCTAATATTTTGGTGATGATTTTTGTATCTATGTTCATTGGAGATATTGGCCTTCCTCTTCTATTATTTGTAAGAGTTTGAGAAGGATTGGTATTCATTCTTTTTAAAATGTTTGGTGGAACTCACTAGTGGAGCCGTCTGGCCCTGGACTTCTGTTTGTTGGGGTGATTTTTGTTACTGATTCGATCTCCTTGCTAGTAACTGGTCTGTTCATGTTTTCTGTTTCTTCATGATTCAGTCTTAATAGGTTGTATGTTTCTAGGAATGTTTCCATATCTTCTGGGTTGTCCAGTTTTTTGACATGTAATTATTCATAGTAGTCTCTTATGATCCTTTGTATTTCTGTGGTATCAGTGCTAATGTCTTCCCTTTCATTTCTGATTTTATTTGAGTCCTCTCTCTTTTTTTCTTGGTAAGTCTAGCTAAATATTTGTCTATTTTTAAAATCTTTTTGAAAAATCAGTGAGAGCTTGTATACCATTTTAAGAAAGGGTTGATAAATTGTGGAGAAGTGACTAGACAAAGTTAAAAGGATTTGGGATTCTAGGGGTAGTAAATTGTGGGAAGGTAAATATATGGGGAAATTAATGGAAGATAAGGGTCATTTTAGTAAGGTTTGTTTATGCAGACTCCAGTTGGTGCTGTCTCCTGTGATAAAAGTCATTTCTGGTGATTGAGTCATTCTCGTCTTCCTGGTATGGGAGAGGGAGATGTCTTTGCAAATAGAAATATATGCCCTGCCTTTAGACAGAAAAGGGGAGGGCAGAGAGTTCCTCTTGTGTCTTCTGTTTCTTAATTGCCTTCAGCTCAAAATAATCCTCATGCCAAAGTGGAATACTTTGGGGTGGTATATTCTTTTTTTTTTTTTTTGGCGGTACGCAGGCCTCTCACTGTTGTGGCCTCTCCCGTTGCAGAGCACAGGCTCCAGACGCACAGGCTCAGCGGCCATGGCTCACGGGCCTAGCCGCTCCACGGCACGTGGGATCTTCCTGGACCGGGGCATGAACCTGTGTCCCCTGCATCGGCAGGCGGACTCTCAACCACTGCGCCACCAGGGAAGCCCAATTTTAACCATTTTAAGTGTGTAATTCAGTGGCATTAAGTAAATTCATAATGTTGTGCAACCAGTACCAATATCAATTTTCAGAATTTTTCATCATCGCTAACAGAAACTTAG
Organism: Lagenorhynchus albirostris; assembly: GCF_949774975.1. Taxonomy (NCBI): domain Eukaryota; kingdom Metazoa; phylum Chordata; class Mammalia; order Artiodactyla; family Delphinidae; genus Lagenorhynchus; species Lagenorhynchus albirostris. The sequence continues at coordinate 148,324,311 of NC_083096.1, forward strand.
TACCTATTAGACAATAATTCCTCCATTCTCCCCACGCCACAGTTCCTGGTAACCTCTATTCTACTTTCTGTCTCTATTAATTTGCCTATTCTGGGTACTTTATAAGTTGAGATAAATATACAGTATTTATCCTTTTTGTCTGGCTTATTTCAATTAGCATTATGCATTCAGGATTTATTCATGTTGTAACCTGTATCAGAATTTCATTCTTTTTTAAGGCTGAATAATATTCCTTTATATGTGTATACCACATTTTATTTGTCTGTTCTTCTATTGATGGACACTGGTTTGTTTCTGCCTTTGGCTATTGTGAATAATGCTGCTATGAACACTGGTGTACAAGTATCTGTTTGAGTCATTGCTTTTAATTCTTTTAGTATATACCTACAAGTGGAATTGCTGGATAATCTAGTAATTTTATGTTTAACTTTTTAAGAAACCACCAAATTGTTTTCACAGCATCTGTACCATTTTTACATTCCCAGCACCAATGCACCAGGGTTCCAATTTCTTCAGATGTTTGCCATCATTTGCTATTTTCTGTTATTTTGATAATAGCCATCCTAATGGGTATGAAGTGATAACTCATTGTGGTTTTGATTTGCAATTCTCTAATAACTAATAATAATCTTTTCATGTGTTTATTAGCCTTTCGTATATCTGCTTTGGAGCAATAATATTCGAGTCCTTTGCCCATTTTTTAAATTCAGTTGTTTGTTTTTGGTTGATTTGTTCTTTATGTATTCTGATTATTAAACCCTTGTAGATATATGATTTGCAAATACTTCCTCCCATTCTGTGAGTTGTCTTTTTCACTTTTTTCATGGTGTCCTTTGATGCACAAAGGTTAAAAAAATTTTTTTTAACTTTATTTTTGGGCCACACCTTGCAGCATGCGGGATCTAGTTCCCTAACCAGGGATCGAACCCGTGCCCCCTGCAGTGGGAGCGTGGACTCCTAACCACTGGACTGCCTGGGAGGTCCCTAAAAGTTTTAAATTTTGATGAATTCCAGTTTATTTTTTCCCTTTTGCCTGTGTTTTTGGTGTCAAATCCAAGAAATTATTACCAAATCTAATGTTGTGAAGATTTCCCTATATATTTTCTTCTAAGATATTTGTAGTTTTGGCTCTTACATTTAGGACTTTATCCAGATTGTATTAATTTTTTTTTTATAGTGTGAGGTAGGAGTTTAACTGCATTATTTTGCATATGAATATACAGTTTCCCCAGCCCCATATGTTGTAAAGACTTTCCCAAAGATGGTCTTTGGACTCTTGTCCTAAATCAGTTTACCATATACGTATGAGGGTTTATTTCTGATTTGTCAGTTCTGTTCCATTAGTCTGTGTGTCTGTCCTTCTGCCAGTATCATCCTGTTTTGATTACTGTAGCTTTATAGTAAGTTTTAAAACAGGTAAGTGTGAATCTTCTAACCTTGTTGTTCTTTTTCAAGATTATTTTGGTTATTCAGGGTCCCTTTTAATTCCATATGAATTTCATTGCTTTTTCTAGTCCTACAAAAAGCCTATGGCAATTTTGATAGGGATTACATTGGATCTGTAGATTGCTTTTTTCCATCTGTGAACCTAAGATGTGTTTCCACTTATTTATGGAATTGTTTTCTTAATTTTCTTTCAGATTGTTCATTGCTGGTTTATAGAAATATAACTGACTTTTATGTGTTGACCTTGGACCACTACAACTTTGCCAAACTTATTTATTAGCTCTAGTAGTTTTTTTTTTAATTAATTAATTTATTTTTGGCTGTGTTGGGTCTTCATTGCTGTACACGGGCTTTCTCTAGTTGCGGCAAGCGGGGGCCATTCTTCATTGCAGTGTGTGGGTTTCTCATTGCGGTGGCTTCTCGTTGCGGAGTATGGGCTCTAGGTGCATGGGCTTCAGTAGTTGTGGCATTTGGGCTCAGTAATTGTGGCTCGCGGGCTCTAGAGCACAGGCTCAGTAGTTGTGGTGCACAGGCTTAGCTGCTCTGCGGCATGTGGGATCTTACCAGACCAGGGCTTGAACCCATGTATCCTGCATTGGCAGGCAGATTCTTAACCACTGTGCCACCAGGGAAGCCCAGTACATTTAACTTGATACAATACTTTAATCTTCTATTTGTACATTATTTGTAGATTATGACCAAAGAAATAATTTTTTTACAGCATTGTAGCCCCTGAACACTTTCTTTAATTAAAAAAATCAAAGTGAATTTTTGAAAGTTTTTTTTAAAAAGTCAGAAAACACAACAAATTAAAATGAAAAATTATTCATAACCATTTTTGTTTTTTTTTAAACATACATAAATAAAGCATGCATATATAGGTAAAGTGCTCTCCTGTGTTGCTCCCAACATTCCTGTTGTATACACTATTAGCAGTTTGTGTATTCTTCCAGATGTTTTTATGCATGTATATACATACACACAAACATATATGTGTATATGTTTGTTCTTATATCTACATATTAAAAACTGGATTTGAAACATCTTTATGTATGGCTAATATTTTAAAACTTGTAATATAATTTTTCAAAATGGGAAGAGAAGTACTGTTCATTGTCTACTAGATAGAAACAAAAGTGCTAGGTATTTTATGAATACTTATGTAGGAAGGTATTGGGTTGGCCAAAAGTTCTTTTGGGTTTTCCTGTAAGACCTTATGGAAAAACATGAACACATTTTTTGGCCAGCCCAATATTTGCTCAGGTGCATTTAATTTATCACTCAGCACTGCAGTGCTTACTCAGTGCAAGAATCACTTTGTCAAGGGGTTGAAAGGTAATTAATGTACCCTAATTAGCTTCTCCCTTTATGTGTTCCACTTGACCTACTTAAAATGTATGTGATTTGTAATTTTTCCCTTTATTTATAATATCATAATCTGGAAGTGACATATAGATAAAAATATGCTTATCTCCATGTAATAAGAAGGTTTTGTAAGGTAAATTTTTACTTACCTTCGTCCAATAAATTCTATAATTTACATGGGAGGGAGATCAACTGCTAGAGAAAGCAAAACATTTAGTTTGAAGACTCATGTTAGTTTAGTTGAACTAAATTTGAACATACTCATGATTTTAAGAATGATGAATTATCTTGAAGTTTATCCTTTTGGATTATAAAGTTCATAAGTATAAAGACTGTGTCTGTCTAGTTCATTGCTGTATTCCCAGCTTTTAGAACATAGAAGGTATTCAATAAATACTTGTTTAATTAGATGAGAATGTAGAAATAGGCCAGTATTTCATTCATTCTTAATTGTGTTCTTTTAGCAACTTTATGTAGGAACAGCTTTATAATCATTTCATTCTTCTTATATTTCTGCAGATGAGACAAGCAAGTTTTAAGGAGGCTATGGGGGCCCTCTGTAATACATGTGACGTGGTCATTATCTGTTTGGTGGTGGTGGAGCTATCAGTAAACTGTCATTATCCATAAATAGCAGATTCCCCAAGCTGCTGGTCAACTCAGTTCAGTATAGAGCTCCCCCAGAGAAGGAATATAGACAGCAGCAAGTCTCTGTGGCTCCTTTTGGTGATTAGGTTGTAACCTACCTGCTGATTCAAGGAGGCGAATTGGTTCTTGTTGGGCCCTCCTGGTCATGGCATTCAGTTCAGTAAGGACTAGGTTTGAGAAGCCCAGTGTTTGAACTTGAAGTTTTCCCAGGAGGGGATCAATTGTTCCTTTTGCTGGGTTTTCATTGCACCTTACTTTACTTTTATTATAGTTATTTACCTCATTCTGCTGAGAATTATTTAGGTGTTTCTAAGTGTCATTCCCTCTAGATTTGTTCTTTTGAGTGCCTTGTCTTTGTACCTTTCATAGTGATAGCAAAGTGCTTTTGTATAGCACACGTTTAAACTGTTAATCCTTACACGTAGAAGAATTTTAAATTCTACAAAATTATAGTTCCAACTGTTGCTACTTTTATAAGCCACATCCTTTTCAAAGAAGATAAGTATAAATAAGTAGCCAATTAGAAAAAAAAGTATGGATTATAGCAAGCTCTCCCCCATCTAGTGATTTCAGAAGCCTGATTTTTTTAAAAAAAAACAGCTTTATTGAGATATAATTCACATACCATACAATTCATCCACTTAAAAAGTATATGATTCAGTAGTGTTTAATATATTCACAGAGTTGTGCAGCCATCACCACAAGCAATTTTGGAACATTTTCATTACCCCCCAAAGAAACCTGCATACATAACTGCATACATTAACTGTCATTCCCTTTTCCCCTTCAACTCAACCATTATTCTACTTTGTCTTCTATAGATTTTCATGTTCTGGACAATGGAATCATATAATATGTGGTCTTTCATGACTGTTTTTTCACTTAGTCTAATGTTTTCATGGTTTATCCATGTTACAGCATGTTTTATTCCTTTTTACTGCCTTTTAATTTATAATTAAATATTAAATATATTTAATTATATGTATATGTATTCTCACACACACCACATTTTATTCATGTGGGTTGTTTCCAATTTTTGGCTATTATAAATAATATAGCTATGAACATTTATATACAAGTTTTTGTATGGTTGTATGTTTCATTTCTCTTGAAATATACAGCTAGGATTGAAATTGCTGGGTTATATGGTAATTGTATGTTTAACCTTTTGAGGAACTACTAGACTGTTTTCCAACCAGTTGCATCATTTTACATTTTCATCAGCATCAGTATGAAAGTTCATCAGTATGAAAGTTCCAATTTCTCCACATCCTCACCAACACTTGTTATTATCTGTCTCTTTGATTATAGTCATCCTAGTGGGTATGAAGTGGTATCTCATTGCAGTTTGATTTTCATTTCTGTGATGCCTAATGATATTGAATATCTTTTCATGTGCTTGTGGACCATTTGTATATCTTCTTTGGAGAGATACCTATTCAGATCCTTTGCCCATTTTTAATTTTAGTCACTTTTTTTTCTGTAAGTTGCAAGGTTCTTTATGTGTTTTAGATACAATATTTTGTCAGGTATATCATTTGGCTCTTAACATTTAGGTCTTTGATCCATTTTGAGTTAATATTTGCATATATGGTGTGAGATAGGGGACCAACTGCATTCTTACATTCACATTGTTCCCCTTTCCCCACAGTATTATCTATAACTTTTTTGTTAATTAAAAAAGAAGTTTTTTTGAAACAATCTAAAACTTAAACAAAAGTTGCAAGTACGATACAAAGAACTTGATTTCTTGAACCATTCAGAGTAGGTTGCTGACATGATAGTCCATGATGACCATGTTTGTGTGTATTTCCCACCAATAAGAACATTCTCCAACGTAACCACAATACAACTATCAAAATCAGAAAATTAACATTGATGCATTACTACCATCTCATCCTCAGATCCCATTCAGGTGTTGCCATTGTCCCAGTAATGTCTTTTATAACAAAAGGAGCCAGTCCAGACTCACACATTGTATTTAATTGTCATGATTCTCTAGTCTTCTTCAATCTGGAACAGTCCCTCAGTCTTTCTTGACTTTCATGACCTTAACATTTTTGAAGATTCCAAGCCAGTTTTGTTTTTCTTTTTTTAGAGGGAATCTTTTTTTTTAATAAATTTATTTATTTTATTTATTTTTGGCTGTGTTGGGTCTTCATTGCTGCGTGTGGACTTTCTTTAGTTGCGGCTAGTGGGGGCTACTCTTCGTTGAGGTGCGTGGGCTTCTCATTGCGGTGGCTTCTCTTCTTGCGGAGCACAGGCTCTAGGTGTGTGGTGCACGGGCTTAGTTGCTCCGTGGCATGTGGGATCTTCCTGGGCCAGGGCTCGAACCATGTCCCCTGCATTGGCAGGCAGATTCTTAACCACTGCACCACCAGGGAAACACCAAGCCAGTTATTTTGTAGAATGTCTTTCAGTTGTGGTTTGTCTGATGATTTGTCTGTGGTTTGTCTGATTTCCTCATGATTAGATTCAGCTTATGCATATATGGCAGGTATTTGGCAGAAGTGATGTTGTGTCCGTGATGCATCCTGTTGGGGGCCCATGATCTCACCATTACTGTTGGTAGTAACCTTGATTAAGGTATATTTGTCAGGTTTCTCCACTATTATATTAGTCTTTTTCAATACTTTTGTGATTAATAAGCATTTGTGGGAAGGCCTTCGAAATTATATGTCTTCCTCATTAATCTTTCAATTTTTTCATTTATTTATTTATATCTGTGTGGACACATAGATTCCTATTTTGTTTAATGGTTTATATTCCCTTACTATTGTTATTTGTATTGATGCTCCAGTTATCCCAGATTTGGTAGTGGGAGCCCCTTCAAGCTGACTTCTTTGTTCTTTTGTCATGGCCCCTCATTCTTTGAGTACTTGGTTACTTTTTAGCACAACATAATGTTCCAGGTACATTTGGTACTTGCTCTGCCCAACCTCAGCCATTTCTTCAAAGAGCCCTGGTTCCTTTTAGTACAGAATGGCATTAGAAACCAAGATCTGGGTGCTAGGTGTGCATATTAGGATTTTGCTGATCCCAGGACCTCTCAGGGGACAGAGCTAGGGAATAGTTGTATTTTCTATAAGTACAGACATTTATATCTATCTATCTATCTATCTATCTGTTGAATTCCATGAGTTCACATCAATAGCTGCAATTGCAGTCCAAACCAGGGGGTTCATTCTATTTTTCTGCCTTTCCATATCTGTAACTTCCTTTTTAGACTGTGAGAACCCCAGCTCCTATTATCTATAGTAGTTCTACTTATTTGATCCATTTCTCTGTATTACCCAGTCTTTCATAGTTATTGCTACATTCTGCCTACCCCCTCCCATCCCCTGCCCAATTAGAAATTCTTTGCATCCTAATCTGGCTTTGCCCCACTGTGTTGGGATGCCCACCTCCTAGGACTGTGTCCTTGTTAGCTTGGTCTCCAACACTCTGTGCCACCCGGGTCCCAGGCCACTGCCCTTCTTCTTCACTCACCTTCAACACTCCACGCCAAGTTGCCCTCTTGAGGATTCCCTCCTCACCCTGCTGGAGCTCTGAGATCCTTGTTGTGCAGCTGCCCTCAAACATGGACATAGTCCTCCCTCACCTGCTTTGGGCTCTGACACCAGCTCTTGGCCATCATGATCAGCTCTCCCTTAATGGCTTTTGGACTGAATTGTTTGTGAAGGGGCTTCATGTTGTCTTTTGAGAGAGAAGTTTTTTGGACATCTGTTTAGAATTAAAAGTTTATTTTTTTTTCTAATTTAGAACTATTTTATTTGAAGAGATTTTCTTCTGTAGTTCTAAACACAAAACGAATGCTGTTTGACTGCTTCAGAGGCATCATTGTATTTAAATGCATCATGTGATATATTTACATTTTAAGCCACGCTTGAAATTGAAGACTCAATACAAGCTTTTTAAAAAAAATTTATTTATTTATTTATTTATTTTTGGCTACATTGGGTCTTCGTTCCTGCGCGTGGGCTTTCTCTAGTTGCAGCGAGCAGGGGCTACTCTTCATTGCAGTGCGTGGGTTTCTCATTGTGGTGGCTTCTCTTGTTGCGGAGCACAGGCTCTAGGTGTGCGGGCTTCAGTAGTTGTGGTGCATGGGCTTAGTTGCTCCACGGCATGTGGGATCTTCCCAGACCAGGGCTCAAACCCGTGTCCCCTGCATTGGCAGGCGGATTCTTAACCACTGCACCACCAGGGAAGTCCCAATACAACCTTTTTATTATTTTTAAAATTACTTAATTTATTATGTGTGTGTGTACAAATATACATTTTTTTAGCCTTTATTTTTTTTTGAATTTTATTTATTTTTTTTATATAGCAGGTTCTTATTAGTTATCCATTTTATACATATTAGTGTGTATACGTCAATCCTGATCTCCCAATGCATCACACCACCACCACCCCGCCACTTTCCCCCCCTTGGTGTCCATACGTTTGTTCTCTACATCTGTGTCTCTATTTCTGCCCTGCAAACCGGTTCATCTGTACCATTTTTCTAGGTTCCACGTATATGCGTTAATATACGATATTTGTTTTTCTCTTTCTGACTCACTTCACTCTGTATGGCAGTCTCTAGATCCCTCCATGTCTCTACAAATGACCCAATTTCGTTCCTTTTTATGGCCAATACAACCTTTTTAACAAAGAAAGTATTAGTTGTAACAAAACATAACTATTCATTCTACAGATTATCATTTTTCCTAATATGACCACTAAATATAGAGCCCCTATTAAGTTTTTTTTTAGAAAAACTGACACAGTAATGCAAACTACATTTCCTTTCTCTTTACTAGTAATAAACTATGACATCCATTTGACAAAGCACTACCCAACCCTACCAAAGTCATTTCTGCAACCTTTGTAACTCAAAATTGACCATCTTTTACACTTAATCTGTCTCCTGTAAGGAATGGATGTAAATGGTTATGTCAAGTGCAGAAGTCAGTCTGTGTCAATTGGTGTGTATTTTATATTGTGTTCTTAAGTTAACACCAGAAAATGAAAAATAAGTACTCTTATGTGAATGAAACATACCCTTTGATAGTTATCACAAAGGCAGAATCAATTGATTTTTAGTCAAGACTAGTGTCTCAATGTCCATTTCTTTATTAATACTTTTTATGGAAACGTGTTAAAGGCATAGGTATAAACGCACACGTGAACAGCTTACTTCTCTCCCAATAACCACTTGCCTGGCCTTGCTCCTCCTTTTCATGGGATCAAGCTACTGAGCCCTCAGCTACAGAGGCTGTGGTGCCTAGTCAGTATTTTTAAATAAAGCAGATCTCATATCATCCTTTTCTGAAAAATGAAGTACAGAGAAGACTATGGAAAGTAGTGAGAAAGAGCATACTGTGAAAAACAAAAAACCAAAACCACAGGATGTGATGTTCAAATTTAGAGAAGAGCTGGTTCATGATAATTGTCAGTAAATCATAAAGTAGGGGGCAGATTGGGCCAGGACTGGAGAGGCAGGAAGGCCAGGGAGCCCCAGTGCGCCTGACAAAAGTGGGCATGCTCCAGATGGACAGTCTAATTACGACCATCATGGCAAACATTTTCACAAAGCTGTAAACTCTTCAAGGCCAGGGACGGTGGCTTACTCAAGTCTGTATCCCCACTTCTTAGCACTTTCTTGCGCATGATAGACATTTAATACGTATTTCTGGGAACCAGGGAACTGAGCTGAATCAGCTCACTGCTTTCAAAGCCATTTTGGGTGGTGTCTATTCATGCAATTCATTCACTCCTCTGCCTAAGGCAGGGATGACAAACAGACTTTATCTCACTCTGATGGACTGATAATGGATGCCTGGAAGCATGAATGACACAGATTTTGAGGAGACTTCCTTGGCAGTCCAGTGGTTAAGACTCCACGCTTCCACTGCAGGCGCACGGTTTCAATCACTGGTTGGGGAACTAACATCCCCGCAGGCCGCGCGGAGGGGCAAAAAAAAAACTGCATAAAGAAAAAATGACGTGGATTTTGAGACCAATTTCTGGCATGGAGGAAAGGAGTGCCGCTCATTCACAATGCCACCTTGAGAGAATGGTGGCACAGACATTCTCTATTCCCCACCCCTGGTCTAGGAGAAGGGAATCCAACGAAAAGCTAGTACTTTATAAGAAGGAAGAAAACGCAAATAGCTCGAATATTTCATTTTTTCAGGCAATTATTAGTAGAGTTCTAAAAGGACTCTTTCTTTGGCTAATGTTTAACATTTAACATAAAATAACTCTTAATTTGATTTATAATTATTTGAATCTTAGTGTACATTGGTTAATGAGCTGTGTTTGAGGAAATTAGAAAACAAATAATAATTTACATCTACAAAATAATAATATTCATTTCTCTTCTAGCTCTTCCACCAAAGCCACCTAAGCCAATGACTTCAGCCATTACAAATGGAATGAAGGACGGTTCTGTTTCTCTTCAGGATGCAGAATGGTACTGGGGGGATATTTCAAGGTAACTAGAAGGGTACTATAATTGAATGAAGTTTAAAAAAATAATTTTGAGATTATGAGTTAAAATAAAACATTTTTAATGCCCCACAAGTTGTCATTTAAAGATTACCATTTAAAAAATTGTTTAGGAGAACCTTTCAAATTTTCTAAATGCTTTTCTTCCCACAAAAAAAAGTGACAAGAAAATCTTTCAATTATGGCTGTGATTATTACTTTTAATACTGTATTGAGGATAGACTTCTGAATAAATGAAACCTATACATTTAGGATAGGTGCATGTGTTTTAGGACAAAAGATATTTATCTGTACTTAATTTTCCTTTTCTGTTTCTAAGGCAATGGTTCCACAATCTTTGCATGCACAAGAATCATGGGGTAGGGTCCAGGAATCTGCATTTATAACCTCCCCAGGTGATTTTTATGCACCCTTCACACACCTCCTTTTGAGAAACAGGACTCTAGTATAGATTTGCTTTTTGGGTAAAATGTGGTTTTGGGAAGCTTTGAACTTACAGAAGGAAAAAATATATATGTATATATATTTTAAAATTTGAACATTGTATTTTCTTGTTTTTAAAAAGTCCTATCTATTTCTGCCAAGTCAGATTCCAGGTTGCTTCTATATTGCTCAATATGCTTGTCCTTCTCTTTCTCTTGTCTGTTCTCTCCCATTACAAAGTAGCACTCATTTCTTTTTTTTTCCTTATCATTTTAACCCTCTTTAAATATACAGTTCAGTGGCATAAAGTACATTCACATTATTGTTCAACCATCACCACCATCCGTCTCTGGAACTCTCATCTTCCCAAAGTGAAGCTCTGTACCAATTAAACACTAACTCCCCTTTCCTCCTGTTCTCCCCAGCCCCTGGCAAGCACCATCCTGCCTTCTCTTTCTATGAATTTGACTATTCTAGGTACCTCATATAAGTGGAACCATATAATATTTGTCCTTTTGTGTTTGGCTTATTTCACTTAGCATAATGTCTTCAAGGTTCATCCATGTTGTAGCGTGTGTCAGAATTTCCTTTTTAAGGCTGAATACTATTCCATTATATGTATATACCACATTTTTATTTATTCATTCATCTGGACATTTGGCTTTGGTGAATATTCGGATTGTTACAGCTTTGGGCTATTGTGAATAATGTTGCTGTGAACATTGGTGTATAAATGTTTGTTCAAGTTTCTGCTTTCAGTTCTTTGGGTGTATACCCAGAAGTGGAATTTCTGGGTCATATGGTAATTCCTTATTTAATTTTTTTTTTGTTGTTGTTGTTGTTGTACGCGGGCTTCTCACTGTTGTGGCCTCTCGCGCTGCAGAGCACAGGCTCCGGACGCACAGGCTCAGCGGCCATGGCTCACGGGCTCAGCCGCTCCGCGGCAGTGGGATCTTCCTGGACTGGGGCACAAACCCATGTCCCCTGCAACGGCAGGCAGACTCTCAACCACTGCGCCACCAGGGAAGCCCCTCCTTATTTAATTTTTTAAGGAAGACTTAATATATTTCATATTCAAATTGATCAGAAAATTTAAATTTTAGCAGTGTACAATAAAAGGATCTGTTATATTTAAATACTACATAATTTATATTTTAAGACCATGTGGTTCTATAATTCAAGTTTCTTTTATGCTCTGCCATTTTCTTTGAGTCTTCTAGTGTTGTTCCTTAAAGGCCTAAACCAGCTCTGCAGAAGGAATTTGTTATCAGTATAAATTCAAATTGGAGAATATTATATTAAAGGCTGTGAACTAAGTAAATTATCCACACTCTGATCTGACCCAGCTGCCACTGTTGCTTAAACTTAATCTTCTTTCTAAACAGCTGTTGTTTTTTTCTGAAACTCTACAAGTTCATACCTGCCTAAGGAAGCCCTAAAGGCTTAATGGAAACACTATTCCCTACAGACAGTTGAAACCTGGAAGAGTTCAAAAATCAAATACCCTTCCTTAGATTGCATAACACCAAAAATCAAAACAGAAAGAAATATCTACGGGGAGGAACTAAATGACCTCTGGCAGCCCCCATGATTCTATAACCTTAGACGTACCTACCTCCCAACTAGTCTTAGTGATAACATGTGAGAAGAACAACCAACACTTACATTTTTTTCATTTTTCCTATAATTCTGTTCTTCAGGGAGGAGGTAAATGACAAATTACGGGACATGCCAGACGGTACCTTCTTGGTCAGAGATGCCTCAACAAAAATGCAGGGAGATTACACTTTGACTCTGCGGTGAGTATTTTTCAGCATTTTGGCTAGGGTTCTACTAGGATTATTTATTTCTGGGTATAGAAAGATTCCTGTATTTTATTTAAATCTTTACATACAAATTTTTTCATATTTTTATTTAATTTAGATACATAATTTTTAGTTTGGCTAACCGTCCTTTTTCTACACATTTAAATATTTAAATGTTATATTAAAAAGGCAACAGTTTTTATTTTTATGTAGCAATAAGACAGAAAGGCTTAAAATCCCTAAATGTAATGAGTAAGACATATACTGTTGACCTTATGAGTGAAGGAGAGGTCATGGGCACAGCCTAAGGTTATTAATGATGTGCTGGGAATCCACGCCTCCAATAACAGACTTCAGAGAGTTAAACTCAACATAGATTAGGCTGATGAGGATATGTAGAAGATAAAGCAATTCTCAGCCTATATCATGCCATCCATGTGGGCGTATTAGAATCTCATAACGTGGATGTATCATTCTTTATATTTACAAAGATGGGATGTATATTTATTTAAAAACTTTGTGTGTATATATATATATATATATATATATATATATATATATTTTTTTTTTTTTTTGCGGTACACGGGCCTCTCACCGTTGTGGCCTCTCCCGCCGCGGAGCACAGGCTCCGGACGCGCAGGCTCAGCGGCCATGGCTCACGGGCCCAGCCGCCCTGCGGCATGCGGGATCCTCCCGGACCGGGACACGAACCCACGTCCCCTGCATCGGCAGGCGGACTCTCAACTACTGCACCACCAGGGAAGCCCTATAGATATATTTTTAATTAATTAATTTTTGGCTATGTTGGATTTTTGTTGCTGTGCACGGACTTTCTCTAGTTGTGGTGAGTGGGGGCTACTCTTCGTTGCGGTGCGCAGGCTTCTCATTGCGGTGGCTTCTCTTGTTATGGAGCATGGGCTCTAGGCACACAGGCTTTAGTAGTTGTGGCTCGCGGCCTCTAGAGCGCAGTCTTAGTAGTTGTGATGCATGGGCTTTGTTGCTCTGTGGCATGTGGGATCTTCCCGGACCAGGGCTCGAGCCTGTGTCTCCTGCATTGGCAGGCGGATTCTTAACCACTGTGCCACCAGGGAAGCCCAGATGGGATGTATATTTAAATAGGTTAGGAATACTGTATTAGATATTTCCACATTCAGTTTTAACAATTAACATAGCCTAAGGGCAGTAAAGTCTTGTGATTTTTTTTTTTAAAGGAATATCTAAATAAAAGAATAATGATAACAATAGTGACAATAACCACTTCCTTGTACTAAGCATTTTACATTCAATATCTATTTATTTATCAAAACAACCTTATGGGGTAGGTATTATTAATATTTCCATTTTATAGATGAAGTAACTGAAGCTTAACTTTGTTAAGAAACTTGTCCTAAAGACACTTAGCTTATAAGTGGCAGAGGATGAGTTCAAATCCAGACTTATCTGTCTCTTTGTTGCCTTTCCAGCCTAGTATCTTTAGGAAAAATAATCCCATATTTTATGCTAGAAATTTGGGGTTTATATCAGTTTCTAGTAAAGACATTAATACCTTAGGACTTCAGTTGTGCTGAGGAATAATTAGTGTTCTACAGTGATTCATTCAACTTAATTTTTTCCCATTCCAGTCAGGCTTCTGTCTCTACTACTCTACACGGACAGCTAAACCAATGGCCACTTCTTTCTTACCTTACCTGACCTCTTAGCAGCATTAGTCATAGACACTTCTTCTTAGAAACAGTTTATTGTCTTGGCTGTTGTGACATCACCCTCTCCTAATTGGGCCTCCTTTTCTCCATTCTCCCAACGTGAGCTTGTCCTCTCCCATGGCTTTAATATACAGCTTCGTGGTGATGATTCATAAACCTTATCTCCAGCTCTGACCTCCTGAATTCCAGATGCATATATCCAGTTGCTACTTAGATAACTAGAGGACATACTAATTTTAATATAATCAAAGCAGAATTCTTGATTTCTAATGCATCTCCTCTACCCAGACTGTTTCTCTTCTAGTCTTTCCTTTTTTCAGAAGCAGAACCACGATCTCTACAGTTACTAGAACCACAAATCTTTTTTTTCCTCCCTTTCCCTCAGCCTCACATCCAAGCCATCATTAAACGAGCCCTGCCAACTCTACCTCCAAATCTACATCCATAATCTCTTCACACTTCTCTACCATCCAAATCTAAGCCACCATCTTCTTGCTTATATTTCATAGTTACCTCCTAACAGATTTGGATATGTAGAAAGTTGGGAGAGAAGGTTTGCAGGATTAGGTAACAATAGGAACAAAGATATGAAGGTGAGGAACTATAGAGTCCTGTTCTGTGAGATGCAATCCCATTTGGCTAGAGGGTAACATTTGAAAAGAGGAAAAAGCAGTAGGGGATAGAAGGTTGGAAAAGGGTCATGTTGAAGAGGGCTTTGAATTCTAAAATTTGGAGTTTGTGTTTATTATCATAGGGAGGAGGGGGAACCATTTCATTTTTTAAAAAAATTTATTTATTTTTGGCTGCGTTGGGTCTTTGTTGTTGCACGTGGGCTTTCTCCAGTTGCAGCCAGCAGGGCCATTCTTCGCTGCAGTGAGCAGGCTTCTCATTACAGTGGCTTCTCTTTGTTGCGGAGCATGGGCTCTAGGCACGTGGGCTTCAGTAGGTGTGGCACGTGGGGTCAGTAGGTGTGGTTTGCGGGCTCTACAGCACAGGGTCAGTAGTTGTGGCGCACGGGCTTAGATGCTTCGCAGCATGTGGGATCTTCCCAGACCAGGGCTTGAACCCCTGTCCCCCACATCGGCAGGCAGATTCTTAACCACTATGCCACCAGGGAAGTCCCCCATTTCATTTTTTAAATAGGGAAGTTATATGATCAGACCATATTTGAATAGAAAAAAATAAAAAAGGATAGAGACTAGTAAAGAGTTAAAAGGCTATTATTAATTGAGAGGGAATGATCATCCAGAATTAGATTTATTCTTTAATCATTTAATATTATTGAGTGCCCACATTGTTCTAGGAAAAGAAAATGATGGACAAGCCAGACATGGTCTCTTGTCTATAGTGTTTATATTTGGGAAGGGGTATTAGTGGGGGAGAGGGAGACAAAATAAACACATAAAAAAGAAATGAGGGAGTTCCCTGGCAGTCCAGTGGTTAGGACTTGGCATGGCCCTGGGTTCAATCCCTGGTTGGGGAACTAAGATCCCGCAAGCTGCGAGGCACAGCCAAAAAAGAAATGAGACTGAATCACTTTGTTGTACACCTGAAACTAACACAATATTGTAAATCAACTTAGTTCAATAAAAAAAAGAAAAGATAATTTCACAGTGTATGAAGTGCTATATAGGGAATACATAAGGTTATCTGATAACAGAATATGAGGAAAGGGAATTTCACATAGTTTTCAGGAGGGCCTCTCTGAGGATATGACTTTGGAAAACTGAAGGATTAGAAAGAGCCAGCCAGAAAAGTGTTCCAGGGAGAGGGAACAGAAAATGCAAAGACACTGATTTTGGAAAGATTTGGTGGATCCAATGAATGCAGAGACTGCTGTGCCTGGCTTCCAGTGTGAACCACAGAGTGGTAGGAGATGAAGTTGAAAGTGGAAAGAGCCCAGTGCAGAGAGCCTGATGAGCCATGGTAGGGAATTTGAAATTTATTTCTAAGTGCAAAAAAAATTAATAAAAGGTTTTAAGCAGGAAAATGACATGATTGAAAGATTAAATGAACTATTACGTAGGATGGTGGCTCTAGGAATGGAGTTGAGGAATCAAAGTAAGAGGCAATGTGGAGCTAAGAGCTAAAAGAATTTGATAATAGAAAAGGTATGAGGTTGAGGAGGAGTTAAAAGTGACTGGTTTGACCCCTGCGGGGCTTAGAATGAATGTGCCATTTATAGAAATAGGAGAGCCAGGAGCAGTTGATTTTTAGCTGCTTCAGAACTTCCAGGTTAAAAAATATCTAGAATATGGCTAGAAATTTAGGTTTAATGCTTAGGAGAGAGTATAGGGCCAGAAAAAGATTCAGGTACCATCTATATAGAATAATTGGAATTTTAAAGAAAGAGTTTATTTTGGAAAAAATGGGTAGAGGCTGAAGGCAAATTTTTTTAGGGAATAACTGTGTTTAGCAGCAGGATGGAGGCAGAGAAAGAGCAGTCTAAGAGTTGAGAGAAAAGAGTAATGTCCTAGAGGTCATGGGAGTATGAAATATTAAGAAGAAAGTGGAGATGGAGGGAAGGAAGGGAGTAGGGAAATTTCAGTCACTGCAAAGAATCTGAGCCTGGGATAGAGGAAGTGAGCAGAGTCTGAATTTGGTGACCCTCAAATGAGCGGAATGAGAGTGAAGTCAGACTGCAGAGAGTAGGTGAGGAGAAAGTAGAGGTTTTTCAATTCAGTAACCATTTAAAAAAATCAGCAAATAGTATTTATTATAGAAAATCTGGATAGTTAACAAATCTTTAGGAATCTGATATATGCCAGGCATTGGGCCAGGTGCTAGGATATAAGAAGGAATAGCATGATTCTTCTGTTCAAGAAGATTACAGTGAGGGAGAGGCATAATTAAAAATCCACCACCACAATTCCTTCATGTCTTTACTTCCCTCCTTCTCTGTTTAGGGTCCATGGTCCACTATTAAAGTTACCCTTGTGAATATATCCTCTCTCCAAACTTGCTCCTCTCTCCCTTCATAGTAGTCGTCTAACTATATTCCAACACTTGTTAAATTCAACTCTCCATCTATTTTTTGCTTATACCTGGGCAGCTGAATGTGGAGAAAAATACATCATGCTGATTGGTCTCACATTAACTTTGTGACTGCTAATCTTAAGTGGGCATTTAGTACTGCCCAGCTGAATTTGCATTTCCGCAATCCATTTGCTCTCTCACTTTTCCTAGATGATAATTTCACATATTCTTTTTTTTCTCTTCAGATCAACAACCCACCTCCTTCCCTTTTAACAAGCTGCTTCCTGTTTCTCTGAGGACATGGAAGCAGTTAGAAGCCATAATTCCATCATGCTCCTGTTGCTATAGCTGTCAACATGAATGTAAATACTCTGCCTTTTTCCTGTTCCATTCGTGTCCTTGTCCAAGATCCTGTTGTGGACTGGATCCCATCCCATCCCTCTAATCTACTCAAGGACATCACCCTAGGAATTATCTTGTCCTTTCTTTTGTATCAACAGTTTTTGTCTCTCTACTGAGCCGTTCCCATCAGTATATAAATATGCTATACTGTCTCTCACTTAGGAATAGTAAATAAAGAATACTCCCTTGACTCTCTTTCTCTTTCCAGCTATTTCCCTATTTCTCTGCTCCCATTTACAGCAGTATTCCTAAAGACAGTTCTCTATAGGCATTTCTTCTATCTCTTCTTTCATTCTCTTTAATCCATTCCAGTCAGGCTTCCATCCTTACCATTCCACTGAAACCATTTTGTCAAGATCACTTAGTGATTCTCTACTTTGCCAAGCCCCAAGATCATTTACCCAGTTGATTATTTCCTCTTTGTTGAAATGCTTTTTTTTTAAATTGCTTTTTTTGGATACCATTTACTTATTAATTCCCCTCTCTTGGTTTCCTTTGTCATCTCCCTGACCACTAAACATTGGTGTACCCCAGGACTTAGAACTCGGACCTTTTCTCTTATTCAACTATGTTCATCTTCAAATAACATCTATAGGCTGACAATTCCTGATTTTATACATCTAGCCCAGAACTTTCTCCTGAACTTTAGATTCTTCACATAGGCTGCAGGATCCTCTGCTCTTGGATGTTCACTAGGCATCTCAAATGTAACATGTCTAAAACAAAATTGTTTTTTCCTCTTTAAACGTGTTCCTTTTATATATCCTTCTTCACTCCAATAAATGACAGTTCCGTTCTGGCTACTTAAGATAAAAACCTTGAAATCATCTTTACCTTGTCTCTTTCTCTTATATCCATATCCAGGCCACAGCATATCCTGTCAGCTCTCTCTTCAACATATATTCAGAATCCCACCATTTCTCAGTGTCTCCACTGCTACTACTCTTGTCCAGGACACCATCATGTCTTGCCTAGATTATCTTTCCACTCTACCCCTTCCCACTTTGTGTGGTCTCACCTCAACCTAGCAGCTAGAATGAGCCTTTTAAAACACAAAATAGATGATATCATTCTGCTCAGACCCTCTTGTGTTTCCCTGTCTTACTCAGCAAAATCCAAAGCCATTACAATGACCCATAGGCTATTAAATGATCTAAGCTCGTTTTATATCTTTTATTTTGTCTCCCACTACTCTCCTTTTTGCTCATTCAGCCCCAGCATCACTGGCCTCATTGCTGTGCCTGGAATATGCCAAGCTTTCTTCTACCTCAGGGGCTTTGCACTTGCCGTTCCCTCTGTCTGGAAAACTTCTCCCCCAGATATCTGCTGTGCTAGCTCCCTCAATTCATTTAGGACTCTGCTAAATGACACCTGAACAGAGTGGTTTTCCTTGTTTAACATGTATAAAACAGCAATCTCTCCACCCCCAGAATGATCTCTTCCCTTTACTCTGCTTTATTTTTTTTCCAAAGGACTTAATACCAGTTGATATATCTAGTTGTATATTTTATATGTTCTATCTTAATGAAAAATTCTTTATCCTCTTTATAAATATGGAGATACATTCCTCATGCTGCTAAATTGGAAGTTCTGTGAGAGCATGTACTATATCTGGCCTGCTTATCATTATGTCCACTGTGCCTCATACAGTTCCTGGCACATAGTAGATGTTCAATAAGTTTTTTTTGAATGAATGAGTGCTTTTTAGCTTTTCTCTAGCAGAAAGACCAGCTTGCATTTATTGTGGGTATATGTGTGGGTATATACACCTATAGAAACTGCATATGATTAGGTGGTCCTTCTAATGTACATTTTACAGGAATAGTTCTTCATCCATCTAAACAGTGACCTTCTGAGCATTAAATTTAAATCAATCCACAGATTCAAACCAATTGTGTTTGACCTTTCACAAATCCCAGTGGTTCATTTATCATGTGTAATGGCATGGCATAAAGAGATACAGAAGCATATTTTTTCCCCATTAAGTCTGCATTCTGCTATAAGAACAGTTGAGTGGGAATGGTGCAGTATTTTGCTATGATATAATGAATACATCTGCTCTGGTTTTAGATTATACCTTATGGGACTTGTAAAACATTGCCATTTTAAGCTTTGGTTATAAATTATCTTTTAAGGGACCATTGGATATGACTCAGTAAGCAAAAGTGGTCTAAACTATTCAAGCATCAGATTACATCCATCTAATATAAATGACTCTTCAAAAGCTGTACTTTGTAAAACAGTTGAATGACAGTTGAATCATTTACATATTGTGATAGCCTAAATAAATAGTCATTTCCAAGAATTACAAGCAAATATAAAAGAAAAAATAATGTAAGGTGCTAGATTAATTACTCAGCTATAAATCATTCAAGGAG
This sequence comes from Lagenorhynchus albirostris, assembly GCF_949774975.1. Classification (NCBI taxonomy): domain Eukaryota; kingdom Metazoa; phylum Chordata; class Mammalia; order Artiodactyla; family Delphinidae; genus Lagenorhynchus; species Lagenorhynchus albirostris. Next base: position 148,343,949 of record NC_083096.1, read on the forward strand.
CTTAATTATGTTTGTGCATTAACAATAAAACCTTGAGTGCTGTGTTGGTGTATGTGTGACAAATGGTTATCACCCCCCTTCATGTAGAGATTGCTTCTGCTTCCCTCCACAGACACACAACCACGTACCTTTAGATCCCAAAGAGATTGTCCCTGTTCTTCCTGATATAGAATTTAAATTTAAAAATTCATTCAGAAAATAAACAAAAGATACAATTTACTTGTGTTTTGATTTTTTTTAGTGATTATTTTTGCTAAATTAGTTGATACTGGAAGCTGTGTAAGTATGCTGACCTTTAGTAACCAAGATATTTTATAGACAAAAGAAATAGTTGTTAAAAAAATATGATATTATGTATACTTCTACACACATAACATGTGCCTTTTTACCCATTCCAGTTTCATTAACATAGTAAAAACTTGTTTATAATGTAATACCAAGCTTTCATATCTCCATGTGAAAGTAGTACTTCAATAGAATTTTTTGGGAAAAAAATCTACAGTTGTTGTCTTGTTCACAGGAAGGGAGGCAATAATAAGCTAATAAAGATCTATCATCGAGATGGTAAATATGGCTTTTCTGATCCTCTGACATTTAATTCTGTGGTGGAGCTCATTAGCCACTATCATCATGAATCTCTTGCTCAGTACAATCCCAAACTTGATGTGAAGCTGATGTACCCAGTGTCCAGGTACCAACAGGTATGATTACACAATTTTTTTTTGGCTGTGCTGTGCAGCATGCAAGATCTTAGTTCCCCCACCAGGGATCGAACCCGTGCCCCCTTCAGTGGAAGTGTGAAGTCTTAACCACTGGACCGCCAGGGAAGTCCCATGATTACACAAGCTCTTGATAGCTAATTGGCAAGTCATTATTTAACAACATCATTTGATTCTAACTTACCAGACTTATCAGTTAGAAAAAAGAAGAAATTTAGATGTTTAAAATTTCCTACTTAAGATTTAAGATATTTTTAGAACTTATTTTGTGGCTACTACTCCTTAACAGCTTGTTGTATGTGTTTATTAACTTTATATAAAAATACTTCTGTTTATGTTTCCTATTCTTTATTTCTTTTGTTTACCTGTATAGGATCAGTTGGTAAAAGAAGATAACATTGATGCAGTAGGTAAAAAACTGCAAGAGTATCACTCTCAGTATCAGGAAAAGAGTAAAGAGTATGACAGGCTATATGAAGAATATACCAGAACATCCCAGGTTAGTATATTTTTGTTGTTTAGGCCAATAAGTATGCAATAAGTATTATAGTTATATCGGATTTTCTATAATTTTATAATTTTCTATAATTCACCTGACAATCTTTAGCTGTCTTAATATCTTTTTTAATTTAAAAAGTTTTTAAATTTATTTTTTATTGATGTATAGTTGATTTACATATATAAATTCTTATATATATTTATATATAAAAATTATTTTTCAGATTCTTTTCCATTATAGGTTATTACAAGAAATTGAATATAGTTCCCTGTGCTATACAGTAGGACCTTGTTGTTTAAGCTATCTTAATATCTTTTTGTTTTTAATTGAAGTATCCTTGATTTACAATGTTGTGTTAGTTTCTGGTGTATAGCAAAGTGATTCAGTTATACATATGTATACGTATTCTTTTTCATATTAATATCTTTTAATATCAAATAAACTGGTTTGAATAATACCAACTTATTATTGAATAAGTTTTCAATAGGGTATAAACACTGTGCTCCTATACATCTTTATTCCTCCCCCTTTATATTGTTACTACCACTGATTACATTTTTATACATTGCCAATTAGCATAGATTTATAATTATTGTTTTATGCATTTGTCCTTTAAATCATATAGGCTTTTATATTTACTTATCCAGTTACCTTTACCAGTATTCTTTATTTCTTCATGTAGCTTTTTTTTTTTTTAATATTTATTTGGCTGCACCAGGTCTTAGTTGCGGTACGCGGGATCTTCGTTGCCTCATGTGGGATCTTAGTTGCAGCACATGGGATCTAGTTCCCTGACTAGGGATCAAACCCGGGCTCCCTGCACTGGGAACTCGGAGTCTTCGCCACTGGACCATCAGGGAAGTCCCTCTTCATGTAGCTTTGAGTTACTGTCTAGTGTCCTTTCATTTCACCCTGAAGGAGTCTCTTGAGCATTTCTTGTAGGGCAAGTCTAGTGGTAACAAACTCCTTCAACTTTTGTTTATCTGGGCATATCTTAATTTCTCCTCCTTCATTCTTGAAGGACAGTACTGCTGGTTATAGAATTTTTGGTTGATGGTTTTTTTTTTCCTCTCAGGGCTTTAAATATGCCTACCCATTGCCTTCTGGCCTCCATGTTTCAGATGAGAAATCAGCTATTAATTTTATTGGGGGTCATTTGTATATGACAGGTTGCTTCTCTCTTGCTGCTTTCAAAATTCTCTCTTTGTGTTTTGACAATTTGACTATAATGTGAAATACTTGTTTTTTTTATATCTTTGTCTATAGTTTATAATTGTTAACTGTGAAGGGTATTCCAGTCTTACTGTGCTTCATGGTACCTTGTTTTAACCCTAGAATTAATGTTCTTGATTTCTCAGCCCCAAAGCCCTTGATCTTATTTCTAGGCTAGTGTCTGTGGTGGGCAGTGTAAAGGTAGAGACTGCACCAGGAACCTCAGGACTGGAGGAGTTTATTAGGGAATATTGGCCTGTGAGGATTATAGGTTAGGTATGAGATATAGTGCTGATTGGGGAAAGGTGTGGGATTACAGTGGCCAGAATTGCCGTAATGGTCCATTTTTCTATGTGAGATGTTTGATTTCATTTTATTTTCAGGTTTTCTTTTATTAGTTAATTAGTTATTCAGAATGATTTTAATAACTTTTTTTCCCTTTTCTGATACTTGTGTCTGTGGTGTGCCTGTGTGTATATGCTTTTTTTTACACTGCAAATTTCAGCTTTTCTGTATTCCTTTACCTCTTCTAGGTGCATTATCTGTGATGAGGCTAGTGTTTGAGTTAGAATGGGGAAAAAGTTACTGAGGAATCAACATATGTGGTCAACATTAGGGGATGGTGAAATTATCATACATATAATAGAAGGTTATACAGCTATTAGAATAGTTTTCAGAAATTATTTTAAAACTTCTTGATTTTTAAAAAGTGAAAAAGTTATGTAAATATATATGTTAAATTCAATATAAATGTTGCTGAATTCTATGAATTATATCACACAACGTAAAAGTCCCTATTCCCCAGAGGCAACTGCTGTTATTAAGTGCTTCTTAGGAATTCCTGATGACCTGAGAAATGCTAATGATGTAGTTTCAGGTAAAGGAGACAGCATTTAGAATTGTGTGTACATGATTTCAGCTGTGGGTGTACCTACTCACCTGAAGGGAGAAGACTTTATAAAAATATTCTGGGATGTTTTGGGGATAGAATTAGAGAGATTTGGGGAAAATACAGTTAAAATAGAAAGAAGGAAATAATAAAAAAATAATATGCATGTATTATTCTATAACAAAAATGGCATTTCTTCTTTTTAAAACAAAATGAACACTACCAAACGTAAAATAGATAGCTAGTGGGAAGCAGCTGCATAGCACAGGGAGATCAGCTCGGTGCTTTGTGACCACCTAGAGGGGTGAGATAGGGAGGGTAGGAGGGAGGGAGATGCAAGAGGGAAGAGATATGGGGACATATGTATATGTATAACTGATTCACTTTGTTATAAAGCAGAAACTAACACACCATTGTAAAGCAATTATACTCCAATAAAGATGTTAAAAAAAACAAAAAAAATGAAATTATTCTATAACCATCAAAAAAAATAAGGTAGTCTACATTTAATGATTTGAGTGGTTTCTAAGACATATTAAGTAAAAAAAAAAAAAGTGAGGTACAGAAAAATATATGTGGTAGAGAGAAGCCCGTGCGCTGCAACGGAAGATCCTACATGCTGCAATGAAGATTCCGCTGGCAGCTAAGACCTGATGCAGCCAAATAAATAAATAAATAATTTTTAAAAAGAAAAATATATGTGGTATACTGTCATTTATGGTTAAAAAAAGAATTTGGAAGGTGTTATATATTTATATGTACTCAGAATATCTCTGGTCAAAAACTGACATACTCTCTGGGGAAGGTAATTAAGGCAGTGAGGGTGCAGGAGTAGGGAACTTAATCTTTACTATTCTTTTGTATTGTTTGATTTATTTTTTTTCTCTGTGCATGTATTACCTTTTTAAAAAATATAAAATGAACTGAATTGGAATTTAGGAGATTTATTTTCTAATCCTGGTTATGTTAAAAACTAGTGATGTCCCATGAGAGACATCACTTGTCCATGCTTCAAGTTCCCATCTATAAGATGCAGATACTGGCAACTACAGCTATATTTGAGTGTGAATGTGTGTTTGTGAGAGAGAGAGAGAGAGAGAGAGAGAGAGAATCAGGTATAAAAGGTTAGCACAACCATCCAAAAACATTTATTGAATACCTAGTCTAGGTATGAAACTATATTTGACTCTAGAAATACAGAGGGAGAGATGAGGCCCTATTTTGTAAAAGTGCAAAGTGCTCTGACAATATTTGTTAAATATAATGTGCATTAGTCAAAATAGCATACTTTAATCCCTTTCCTCTGCATCAAATAAAACTATGATGGGTTACTATAATTGTGTGTGTATATTTATTTAAAGGGTAATGTATAACACTATGTTTAATCTCACAAAAACATTGAGTAAAAGATTCAAAAGAATATATATATAATATGAGTGTATTCTATAAGGTACAAAACCAAGCAAATGTTAACTTTTTAATTTTGGCTGTGAGCATAAAGTGGTAAAACCATAAAGAATAACAAGGAAATGATCATCATAAAGGGCAGGATAATGTTATCACCAAGGCAGGGAAGGTAGAGTGGGAAAAGGCAGGGAGTTGTGATCCAGAAAGCATACACAGGGAATTTCTGGGGTGCTGGTAGTGGATGTTCATTTTATAATAACTTGTTAAGCTGTGTATTTTTTATGTACTTTACTGTTATGTTATATCTCGTGCTAAAAAATGATAAACATTAAAAGCCCATGGCTGTATGCAAAAACAATGTGACTATTTCTATAGATCAGAGGTGGAAGAGAAACCCATAATAAATAATCATAAATGGAACTTTTGGATCTGGAAATAAGCAGAGACAGCTGAGAGCTTGACCTCCCTGGTAGTTCCTTCTCAGTCTTCTTTGCTGATTTCTCCTCTTTGACCATTGTTCTGTTCTCCTTTCTGGATAGTCATTCACTCTCTGGTGTGATCTCAAAGAGTCTCATGGCCTTTACATACACCTATATGTCAGTAACTCCCAAAATTCTGTCTCTGGTTCTTCTGACTTCTTTTAACTCTAGACTCATATATTCAACTGCCTATTCAACAGCCCCACTTGGATGTTTAAGTAGATATCTCAAGCTTAACATATCCAAAATTGAACTCTGATATTCCACGTCAAGGCTGTTCTACCCTTTGCTTTCCCCATCTCAGTTGAGAATTATAATATTCTTCTTACTCAGGTCAAACGCCCTGAAGTCTCTTTCTTTTACATGTTGCGTCCAGTCCATCAGGCATTCCTGTTGACTTTACCTTTAGAATATACCCAGAATCCTACTCCTTCTCACCACATCCATTGCTAATACCTTGATCTAAGCCACTGTCAGTCATTTATCACAGAAACCTCCGAACTGGTCTTCTTGCCCTTATCTATACTCCCCTTGTCCTGGTCAGTTCTCAACATAGCAGCTAGGTGATACTTGTAAAACATAGGTAAGATCATAGCACTCCTTTGTTTGAGACCCACCTCTGGTTCCACGTTTTACATAGAGTGAAAGCCAGAGTTCTCTCTACAATGCCAGTATGATCTGTGTCCCTCTTTCTCTCTGACCTCATTTCTTATAACTCTCTTCCCCACTATACTCCAGCCACACTAGCCTCCTTGTGGCTCCGCGAATATACTAGACCTGCTGCCTATCTTTGAGTCTTTGCACCAGCCATTTCCTTGCCTGAAACACTTTCCCCCGAGATAGGCACCTGGCCAACCACCTCACCACCTTCAAGGCTTTGCTCAAATGTTGTCATCTCAGCGAGGCTCACTTGACAACTTTATTTGAAATTCCAGCTCACATTTCACTTCTCCTTTCCCACTCTACTTTTCTTTTTCTGTAATACTTCTTACCTTCTAAAAAACTATGTAATTTATTTACTTGTTCTATTATTTATTGTCTGTATAACCCCCTAAACTATAAGTTCCAGGAGGGCAGAAATCTTTAAGTTTGTTTACTTACATATCCCAAATGCTTCAAATAATGCCTGGCGTATAGTTAGTATTCAATTATTTGTTGAATGAATTTATGCAAGATAATGAACCAAAGCACTCCACCCTTGTCAAGGGTGTGAAGTCAGACTCATGGTATGGACTGGAATCTTGGGGAGGGCTAACCCTCCTGTGAATGGAGGCAAGAAAAAATGGCCTCTATTGCATATGGCTTTGGTTTGTGTAGAGCTGCATTTCTGCTTTCTTGTCATGACTGGAGAAAGCAGAGAAAGCTCCACGTGCTGCACACATGCCCAGTAATATGGGGGCTTTAACAGCAGAATATGAGTTCTGGGCAGCTAAGAGACTGGGTTCTGGAATTGGAATCCCTGGTTGGGGAGCTGGGAATGGGGGTAGATGGAAGCAACCAAAAAAGCCACGAGGTCAAAGCTAGAAGAGGGCTAATTCCTCCGTGTGAGAATTGACAGCAACACCTGAGATGGGGCTGAGCGGAGAAGAGCCTTGGAGGCTTAATGCTTTGGGAGGTAGAGGAAGAGAGGGCGGGATCCAAAGGGATCCAGTGATTAGCAGTTTAGGAGATGTGCTGGGACAATGAGTGTTAAAGGGAGATTAAAGAATTGACCTCTGTTTGTGTCATAGTGTTTCTAAGTGTTATAGACCTTCCCTGTTTTTTTCTGTGAAATCTTAGATACAATCTAGATTGCTTTAATGTAATCGAATTCTTCCCAGTGAATGGGAAGAGATGGTGTATCCTGAATCAGAGTTGGCACAGGGTGAGAATAGGCTGTATGTGGGGATATTTGGCATCCGGATTACATATAATTAGGAGGCAAAGTGATAGGATTTAGCGATGGTTTGGGATTAGAGACAGGAATTCAGCAATGAGATCATTGGTGACCTTGGAAAGAGCAGTCTCTGTGGAATGGTGAGTACAGAAGCCAGAATAGGGCGAGTTGCAGTATGAATGAGAGATGAGGAAAGAGAGAGAACCCATATAAACAACTTTTTTAAGAAGCTTAACTGTGACTGGAAGAGAAATTAAGGTTAAGGAACTTTTTTTTTTCAAAGTGGTGTTACTTGAACTTGTGTGTATGCCGACGAGAAGGAACCTTAAACTGGTGGAGTGAATGCTGTAAGAGGGGCTAGTTGATGTGATGAGATGAAGTACCTGAGAAAGGAAAAGGAGGTGAGACCCAGAGCACATGTAGGTAAAAGAGAAGAGAAGGAGAGCAGGTATAAATAAAGGTAGGGTTACAGTTTCGGTGGTAGGTATAATGGCGTTGTTTGAGGGGGAGCTGCTGCTTTGGCAGCAGCACCAAATACTTTTTCCTTTGCTGCCCTACCTACCAACACACACAACAGTGTCAGTAAAGTCAAGTTTTTGGTGTTTCCTTTGAAGATACAGGGCCAGAACTTTTAATAGGTAATTTCTAACCTTGCAAGGGAGCCACGACTATAATTTGAGAGTTGTAGAATTTGAGAGTTGTAGAATTTATAGCTAGATATTTAGATACGGGCATTACAATAAGTTTACAATACTATTTGAGATAATGTATGATATAACCTCAGCTGTATGAAACATCACAAGGTTCTAGTGTCCCATATCTGCTAATCCCCTTATGTTCCAGCCCTACCGAGCAATTGCTGATCCCTAACATCCACTATTATTTCATGTATATGTCATGCCATGCCTTCTGTGTGCAATGCTGAATTTTCTTCTCAGTTAAGACCTAGCTCAGATGTTGCCTCGTCCATGAAGTCTCTGTAAAGCAGTAAGTAACTTTATTGCCCCACTTTATTGCCTCTATCGTGACATGAAACAAAACCTTATAAAAGTTCAGGAATCTATTTTGCCTGTATATTCTGAATCCTGGAGGGCAGGCCCCATGTTTTATGAATCTCTTTAACACCAGGTGGTACTTTCTAAACAGTGGATTCTCAATAATCATTTGTTGAAATTAATCATTGCTAAATAGTTGAATTATCCCATAAGCACCAAAACTTTTAAAATTGTAAACATTCAGGATTGCAATCTTTCTAGATCTTTACACATATTTCTTGATTTTCTAAAGTAAATTGAACAAAATTTAACCCTCTTTGAAGATTTTAGGAGAATCATGATTCAGAAGCTAAAGTGTACAAATATATTCAGAGCTCATTGGAATGCGGAGGACCACTTACCCTATGTGGTGAACAATGTGAACGGCTTAGCCTCCTGGGCTTCTGTTAGCCTCCTGGGCTTCTGTTTTGTGGAGTTTTTAGTTTTTCATATTATTCTGCATCTCGTTTTAGCAGCTATTCTTCCCCTTTGCATTTTCTGCTTCTAATTAGATTAATCTACTAATGAATCTGTTTAGAAAACGCCATGCTTTAGAAATGAAAGTAAGTATAAGTAGACTCTATAGGGCTTTTCTGGAAATAAGGCTTTGCATGTTGGTGCATGAACTCCTCTGCTCTGTCTCTTCACTCGTTCAGCACCTTTTGGGGGTCAGCACTACATTAGTTACAAAGGCAGAACTTTATCCTTGTCTTCAAGATGTTCAGGGTTAATCTCTCTTAGCAACTCAGAGGGCTTTCTGTGTTTCTCAGCTATATTTCAGGTAATAGTTATTTTTCTTTTATTTTAGGGTTTGAATGATGTATTTTATATACAAGTAATACGGGTAGAAGGGTTTGTTTTGGTCCCCTTAATTTGATATTATATGGAATCGTAACAAGAATTGTAAGATTTGTTTTAAGCCTAAGGTTACAAAAAATACAAAGATAATGAAGTGTGTGTGTTTTCTTTTTTTACAGGAAATACAGATGAAGAGGACTGCAATTGAAGCTTTTAATGAAACAATTAAAATATTTGAAGAGCAGTGTCATACACAAGAACAACATAGCAAAGAATATATTGAGCGATTTCGGAAAGAGGGGAATGAAAAGGAAATTGAACGGTAAATCTACCTAATACCTCCAAGTGCATCAGTGACCCGAGACATCTTTTCTTCTCCAATAATCTCTGACATGTCTGCTTTTACGCCCTCAAACTTGACAGTCCTGCCATATGGAATTACTTGCTGTTCCCACTAATGGCACCAAGCTGAACCTTGTCTCTTCTGTGTTCTTTCTCCGTCCTCCAAAATTGTTGACCCCGGCTCATCCTTTAGGACTCGGTTTAGATACAACTTACTGGAAAATTTTCCCTGACTCCCTAGACTGGTTTAGGGGCTTTTTATCCCCACCCCTACAGCATCTATCCTGATCCCTAGTGTAACATTTACTGAAAGTCACACTCACTGAATTTTGAGCTTGTTGAGAGTAAGGGTGGTGGCTTATTTTCCCTGATAGCTCCAGCAGGTTTTATGGTGCCTGAGAGTACATAGTGGTGCCCATGGAATATTTGTTGAACTGATAACCAACGGCAGCAGTCTGACAATTAGTTGAAGGCAGAGCAAGACCATTGGCAGGAAGACCAGCCTGCATGTTGCAGGTGACTGATTGCGTCTTTGTGGTCATCAGGTTAAAAGACGGTGAAGGCCTGAACCAGAGCAATGGCACGAAAGGAGGGGTAGTTAATAGAAATGCTGAGGACTTGGTGCCTGACCAGATCTGGCAGGTGTGGGAGAAGCCAAAGATAATTCCTAGATTTCTGATATTAGTGACTAAGGGATGTGTAATTCACCAAAACGGGAAGTACATCAGGGGAGTTCAGGGTTGGAACCAATGAGTTTTGAAGTTCCTGTGAAAACCCAAATGGAGTTGTCTGAGAGGCAGGCAGCTGGTTATCTGGATTTGGAACTCACAGTACAGAAGGCATTTGGGAGGCCAAAGTGTTGTAGGTGATGGTAACTGCTAAGGATGAGATTACACAGAGAGTGAGAAGCATGAGTATTGGATCTGGCAACTAAAAGAGTATTGGGAACCTTTATCAAAGCAAATTTAGTGGAGTATTAGAAAATGAGCCAAATAACATGGGGCTGAGGAGTGAAAAAGTGGATCATAAAGAAAAATGAATCACGTGTAAGGGAAAAGCAAAATTATTTCTCATATTAGCACCAAAGTGTTAGTGAACTTCTGTGTGCCTAAGAATAGTATTAAGTGCTGTGAGGCAGTATAGCTTAATGAATAAAACTGTGGGCTTAAATGCTATATTAACCATTTACTAGCTGTGTGACCTTGAGTGAGTTACTTAACTCTCTGAGCCTGTTTCTTCCTCCATAAAACTGTGGATAAAACCTTGTTGAAATGCTATGAGGACTAAGTGATACACACACACACATTTATGGTAGAGAAAGGTAGGGGTGTGTGTGTGTGTGTGTGTGTGTGTGTGTGTGTGTGTGTGTATCTTGACATATGGTATCAGTAAGTGACAGTTATTACTAATAATGAAGAAATAGAAAAGAACTTGTAGTTTAGTTGCAAAGGGAGTTAAAGTATCATGATGATGTTTTAATAGTAATATAAAACTACATATTATTGAGTGACAAATGAGTAATGTGGACAGTTGTTGCCTTAGGATTCAGAGCACAGCAAAACTTTGTGTGCTGGAAAAGCTTAGGGCCGTCATCTACTGAGTGCTTACCAAGATGTCCCAGGCACAGTTTAGTCCTTTTACATGTATTACCACAATTAATTCACATAGTACCCCAGCTTTACTTGTTCAGTCATGGCTGGATCCAGGGCCCAAACAAGATCATCAGGATTCCCCTCATGCTGTGTCTTTTGGCTCAGTTTTTCTCTGTGTTGGCTTCATCCTCAGGCAGGCTTTCCCTACGAGGTAGCAATATTAGCTGCTGGGAGTCCTAGAATCACATGTTCACAACTTAGTCCCAGTGGAAAGAGAGAATCTCTGTTTACAATATTTCTAGTAAGAGTCCTAGATTTGACTCTCATTGGGTCAGTTTGGGTATTATTCCCATTTCTGAACAAGTCATTGTGGCCTGAGGCAGGGATAGGATGGAGTGGAACACTCTTTTTTTTCTTTTTTAATTAATTAATTTATTTATTTTTGGCTGCGTTGGGTCTTCGTTGCTGCGCATGGGCTTTCTCTAGTTTGGGTGAGCAGGGTCTACTCTTCATTGTGGTGTGTGGGCTTCTCATTGCCGTGGCTTCTCTTGTTGAGCACAGGCTCTAGGGCGTGCAGGCTTCAGTAGTTGTGGCATGCAGGATTCCATAGTTGTGGCACACAGGCTTAGTTGCTCCAGGGCGTGTGGGATCTTCCTGGACCAGGGCTCAAACCCATGTCCTCTGCATTGGCAGGCGGATTCTTAATCACTGCGCCACCAGGAATGGAACACTCTTATTGGCCAGGCTGGGTGGTATGGATGTTCACCTGTGAATCTGAGATGGGGGCAGGGAACATGAGGGTGCTGTTCCCAGAAGAGTAGGAATGGATATGTGCCAGGCAAAAACAGCAGATGTCCACCACACTTCAGGTGTTAGGGCTGTGTTCATACTGTGGAAAGCTCCTGCTTGGTTCGTGTTTTAGCCTTAATATGTCAAATATTTTCACAGAATTATGATGAACTATGACAAATTAAAATCACGTCTGGGTGAGATTCATGATAGCAAAATGCGTCTAGAGCAGGATTTGAAGAAACAAGCTTTGGACAACCGGGAAATAGATAAAAAAATGAACAGTATCAAACCTGACCTGATCCAGCTGCGCAAGATCCGAGATCAGCACCTTGTGTGAGTATTCTGGGACTATGTGGGAGGGATCCACCACCACCTGATTCCTACTGTGCTAGAGACCTTAGAGGTAGAAGAAGAGATTTGTCATTGAGAACTGGCCAGTGAGATTGTAAGAATTTAGGAAAGCAGTCCTGTTAGTAGTCGCGGTATCAGAGTCTACCTGAAGTCAAGCGTGTGGGGCCAGTCAGAAGGTAAGACTGTAATCCATACAAATGAGCAAAATGGTTGAGTTTTAAAGGTACAGATTCCTTAATGTGTGCCTAAAACACAAAACCCAGAATCTTCGGCTACGTAGAAGAACCACAGAAACAGAAATTACCCCTCAAAGGCAAGGGCACTAATAGTGGGGGCCTACAAAGAAGTATACAGAATAGTCCGTTAAAGGGTTTTTATATTTAAGAAATAAGATTCTATATTTAAGTAATAGAAATATTACTGTTGATAGCAGGTATGAAAAATGGCACACCTGAGGAGTGATGGAAAACTGTGATTTAGCTAGATATAGGGATATTATCTAAATATAGATTGAAAGATATATTATCAGAACAAGATGTGTGGATTAAGAGTTTTAGGCCAGATGACTGCTTCATAGAAGGAGAAAATCCATGAGAAAGGAAAATATATTAGGTTTAGTTCTAGGTAATAATAGACTGTTATGTAATATGTTTATGGGTGACTTTCATGCATGTAACACACTCAGTTCAAACTCTTGGCAGGAGGAGACAGAGTAAAGACCTCTGAGGGTTTCTTTGTGTCAGAAAGAGGGAGGGGATAAAATACAAGCTTAGAGGTTGGAACATTGGCTGTTGAGTTTCAGTAGAGGAAAATTTAAGGTGATTGTTTTGGGAGCAAACAATTATAACTACACTATACTGAGTAATTTTTAGTAGCACTCCTCTCTAGAGATCTTTCATTTTGCTACTGTGGCCAAAAAAAGTCAACGAAGTACACATAGCATACAGAAGAGCTTTGGAAGCAAGGCAGGGAGGTGCCCTTGTGTAAAAGCAGGATGTGTCTGCTCTTGGAATGCTTATATGGTTTGGGTCATATAATGAAGCTGAAGAAAGGCCCAAGAAGGCTGTGCCATGGACCAAAGGAATGAATGGAAGCACTTCTTTGCCCTGGAAAGTGATGAGATATGAAGAAACCTACCATTCCTAGGTGCATGACTAAGGGTGGCAAACTAGACCTTGAAAGTTCCTTTAACAAGTTATGTAAGCTAAATATAAGAGAATTTAGCTCTATATTTAGAATTTATCATGAATGATAAGCCATGACCTGCTTGTATCCTGCTAGGATATTTAGGGAGACACACAAAACCATTGCCTCTTTTGGAAGTGTTGCTTCCACTGTCCCATAGTCCATGCTTTGATGTTTCTAACAAAGACAATACTAGGATTGGTAGGCTTGATCTGCTCTAATGCTGAAATTGTACAGTCAGTCCTGAAAGAGACTGGTTGTATTGCTGCGTGATACTGAATATGATCTCTCTTTGGTCCTGTGTTGAAGTTGGAATAGGTTGGAATTCTGCAGCACCCAACGAGAGACTGTCATTAGTTTATCAGGTCCCTTTTGCGTGTGGACATTTCCCTGACTTCCCACTGTATAGCCCATAAGGATTTTTTGAGATTTTCTGCTGAGATTCCAATGTACTGTTTCTAGAATATTCTTGAATGCCTAAATGCAGAATTTCATTTCTTAAATATAGAATAAAATATTTCTTAAATATAAAATCCTTTATTTATTTTTACTTTATTTTTAGTTTTTGGCCATGCCATGTGGCTTGCGGGATCTTAGTTCTCCAGTCAGGCCCCACAGCAGTGAGAGCGCAAGTCCTAACCACAGGACCGCCAGGGAATTCCCTAAAAGCCTTTAAAATTCCTTTTCAAAAAAAGGAGTTCATTTGCAATTCTTTTTCATCAGGAGCTAGTTTTCATGATTACCATTTACTTTTCTTGGTATTCATAAACCTGAATGCAAAATAAAGAATAATTTGCCATAACACAACTTAGTCTTCCTGACTAATAAACTATGACTTATTGCCACCCTAAAGTAGGCTCTGTGTAGTGTGTGTCAGTCCATCCACAGCTACGCCCAAAGTAACATTATTATCAGTGATTGGATCATCATTAGCAGCTGATCATATTTTATTTGATCATATTTTAAAAAGCTGGGATAAGTACCTGATCAGATAGATGATAAAATATCAGGCTCCAGAAAGATCTCAGGAGACTGAAACTGTGATCCAAATTGAATATCATAGAACTTAATTTGAATAAATGTCATCTTACACCTAGCTCCAAAAAGTCAACTTCCTGAAAGTAAAATTGGAGAGGCAAGATGGGGCAGCTGTGTATATGAGGAATTCTGAAGGATATTATTACTGTGTCAGTAATTGTTCGGTAAAGGTACACATTGTGACTACAAAAGTTAGTTTAATCTTACATTAAAATGTATCCTAAATAAGCCATTAAAAGTCCCATTCTCTTATGCTGGGTAAACACTCCTTGAGTACAGGAAGCCATCTCTTTATCTGAGGATAATAGGTCCTGGAAAAAAAAGTCCACTTAAAGTTAATCCATTTCAAAAAAAACACCGCTAATCCATTTCAAAGGGTGTGCTGGAATTTTCCATTTGCCCTCTCAGTTTCTACTCTTCATCTTTCTCTACCCTGCTCTGTGCCTAAGAAAACGGATCTATTTGCCCTCTGGCTTCTAATTAGTTTTGGCCATTTGGAGGCACTGGCAGGAGATGAGAGGGCAGGAGGAGAGTGAAGTAAGAATATTTATTTTCTGGCTTCCTCTCTGTGTGATCACAGTGAGTTGGCTGTGTCCTCATTCTCTACCAAAGGTGGCACTCTCCATACGATACTCTCTGGGTTCAAGTCACTGCTGTCTCCAACTGATTCTTCAGTTCTAGGAGAGGTTATGTCTTCCCACTACTGCTAGCCCCAGGGAGTTTCTCTAAAACATCTCAAGACCTTTGTAAATAGTAAACTCTCCTCAACTACCAGTTTGACTGTGCCTTCTGCTTCTAGCCAAGGCCCTAACTGATACAAATTAGGCGAAATGTCATAGTATGAAATGTCATAGTACACAGTAAACAAAATGATAGTTTGATGAGGGATTTTATGTTGAAGATAAAATTGAACATAAAGAAAATAAGTTCATCCTATGTGAACTGAATTTATGTTGTAACTTCAACTTCATATCTTTTTTAGAATAAACAAAGAAAAAAACCTCACAGTTAGTGACAGAATGAGAATTGGATGTCAGGTCTTTGATGCTTTGTTCAGGTTTTCCCCCTAGAATGTACTGTTTTATATGTGGCATTACTCAATAACAGTAAGTTAAATATGAATTAACATGCTAAATTTACTTGAGCTTTTTAAAAATCATTTTTAGAAGCTAGTCAGTTCCTGGCATTGTTATTAGATGTTTAAGGAGTCAGAACTATATAGTAGTATTTGAAATGGACTTTTGGGAGATTAGAAAAGTTGCCTGTGTCAGAAGGCAGAGACCATCATAGATGGAGCGTGAACCAAAATATTCTTCTCTTTCGCCTGGATTTTCCTGGGTGTCTTAACTTCCTTGTGGCAGAAAGGGAAGCTCTGTTTACAGAGGTTGGTGGTTTACAAGAAAATGGGGACTCAAGAGAAAATGTGGTGTAGTTTGTTCATTTTAAGCCTTTTACCCAGTGTGCTTGTCTCTTTATTTAATAAAGGAAAGATCAGTTCTTCAAGGATAGAAAACTTTGGATGTTAAGAGTGCTTAGAGGAGGGTATCTGGATATTTTGCTAAGAGAAGTGATAGTGTAGGATGGGGTTTGTTACTAAATAAATTCTATCAAGATCATATGTTAGTTGTTTTCCAGTTTCACTAAGCATACAAAATGAAATCCAGGTTAACTGAAGAACATGTCTCATTGAGAAAGGCTGTGTAATCTGTCTTAAAATAACTTTAAAATTAGGTGCGATGCCAAGTTATCTAGTGTACTTGGGGTCAGAGGGAGATACAAGATGACCTTGGAGTTGACCCTGAAGACTTGGTTACAAGTGGCCCACCTACAGATATTTACTGACTATTTATTGAATATCTACCATGTGCTGGCACTGTTTTCAGCATTTGGAATAGCCATGAGCAGGACAGATCCCTTTCTTTAAAGCAGCTTACATTTTAGCTGGGGAGACAAACATAACCAAGTGAAAATAATGAATTTCAGGGAGTTTCCTGGTGGTCCAGTGGTTAGGACTCAGCGCTTTCACTACTGTGGCCCGGGTTCAATCCCTGGTTGGGGACTAAGATCCCACAAGCCGCGCAGCGTGGCCAAAAAAAAAAAAAAAAAAAAAAAAACCCATTAAAAAAATGAATTGCAGGCAAGTACTATGAAGATGATAAAATAAAGAAAAGTGTAGAGTGACTGGTGGACTGCCTTAGTTGGGACAATTTAGGGTAGTCTTCCCTGAGATGTTTATGATGACACCTGAATGATCAGGGGCCTGGTTGGAGGATGGTGATGAATGAAAGAGTTTTTATACTCCACTGAAGTTTCAGGCCATCGTCCATCTCAGCGGAACGAGATGAAATGGTTCATTTCATTTTACATCTAAAATGTTGGTATATTTTGAAATACTGTGATTTACCTGGTGATGAAGTAGATTTGTATTAATTACTCAGATTGCCACCCGGAATTTCTTGTGGCTTGCTTAGGTGCAAAAATAGACCTTGAAATTCTGTTTTAGAATTTAACTCAAGTTAGTAGTAGGCCAGTGAGGGATTGCATACTCTGGTTTAGTGGAGATTGCAAATGTGACACCATGCTCACCTAACTAATGATTTCAGAAACAAGTGTCCCATTGTGTTTGAGTGCAAGTATATGTGTGCTTGTGGTTATATAACCTTCTAGAAAAGGAAAGTGAAAAGTGAGATAAGTGCCTAATTTCAAGTAGCTTTCTGTGTTTCTGCCTTTTTGCAAAAAGTTAAAGGAAAAGTAATGGAGAAACAAGTTTAGGGAAATCTCTGGCCATTCTTAGTGGGACTGGGGAAAATAAGTTCCTGGACCCTGGAAGTTTGTCCAGGCAGAGTTTGCATAGACACTGACACTGGTGTCTTCCCTCTGGCAGGTGGCTCAATCACAAAGGAGTAAGACAGAAGCGCCTAAATGCCTGGCTGGGAATCAAGAATGAGGATGCTGCTGAGTAAGTTCTCTCTGTACCTTTCTGTCAGAGGGCTTTGTTTCCAGGATAAGACATGGGACTTCTTAATACATACTGAGTGCTGGTTCTCTTTGTTACTTGAGGACATTTGAATCAAGAACTTTGCACCTCTTTAAATTGAATTGCCTCAAGAATACCCTATAGGCACTTGAGTTCAAAGACCTGATGAACCATATGAAACCTGGATGCTTAAGCATTGTTCATTCAGACATTCATGTGTCAGGTTATTGGATGAAACATGTGAATTCTGTGCTTTCTGCATAATAGCAAATAATAAAGCTGTTAAAAAAAATCCAACTAATTGCAATTCCACTTTGTCATTTTGTGGTTTAAGATTTAGAAGAGAGTGTTTGTTATTCGTGAATTTGCTTTTAGATATAAGTAAACTGATCGTTAGAATAATATTTTAACATTTAATTTTTAGGACCTATTTTATCAATGAGGAAGATGAAAACCTGCCCCATTATGATGAGAAAACCTGGTTTGTTGAGGATATCAATCGAGTACAAGCAGAGGACTTGCTTTATGGGAAACCTGATGGTGCATTCTTAATTCGTGAGAGTAGCAAGAAAGGATGTTATGCTTGCTCTGTGGTGTAAGTCTTCTCTGGGGGTATAACCTTTTGAAAACTTCCTCATTGATTAATAGAAAATCAACCCCTCCTAAAGTTCAGATCAAATTAGTTGAAGTACAATAAAATGAGGAACCATGGCTTAGACCATTAATATTAGTACAAAGAAAACAGTTAGTTGCTTTAAGAGAAATACCATCTGAAATTATTTCGGGGATTTTAATTTAAATGGTAAGCAGACTAGGCCCTGCATTGTTGCTATTGGACTTTAGGTATCTGTGAAAAGTAACTTGAGATTTTCAATTGAAAAGATCACTTAATTCTTTAGTAGTCTCCTGCTTGCCTAACTTGGCCTTCATTGTCATACTAAGGAAGGCTTGATTAAACAACTGTTTTTACTTCAGAAGAAAAACTATCTAAAATTTGTACTTAAATAGTATTCTGTTGAGGTTGTGATAGAAAATGTTGGATGTGTTCTGTAAGATGATCTTATGACTTTGTTTGGAAAAGCCTATTTTCCTTTTAATGGAAAGTGAAGTTCTGGGGACAATTAATCATGCCTCAGTGAGATTTTGCCAAAGTGTTGTATATATATTCCTTAAAAAGGCAACTGTTTTCATTGACGAAGACCATACCTAGAGTGGAGGTACAGTATGATGGTCATGAGAGCAAGGTTTGGGGCCAGATATACAGGATTCAGATCCTGACTCTACCACTTACTAGATATGTGACCTAGGGTAAGTTACTTAAACTTTCTTTGCCTAGTTTCCTTATTTGTAAAATAAGGATAATAATAATATCTACTTAAGGGTTTTTAAAGTATTACTCGAGTTAATATATATGATTTAAAATACTTTGATCAGTGCTGGGACATAGTAAATAAATGTTATCTACTAATATTATTATGATAATGATGCTGCTGATGGACATGCCAGAAGGCAAAGATGACAAAATGATTTTGCCCTCAAAGAGGACAAAGTGGTGACGATAGACAAAAGACACTCATATTAACGGAATGCTTAGTGCTTTACATGATCATCTTGTCCTTAGTGGTCTGTCTCTGTCATGCAGTCATAGTTTGAATCCAACTTTACCTGGTTTCAAAGCCCGCATTTTTCTTTTGCACCGCACTTTCTTCATTTCACAGTTAAATATCCAAGATAAACAAAATCACTGTGACATAGGTATCACTAGTAGGCTGTGTGCATGAAGAACTAATTCTGATGGAGAAAGAGGGTTGGGAGATTTTGTGGAAGAGGTGGCATTTGAACTGGACTTTGAAAGGATATTGAAAAGTGGGACATCTATGGGCAAAAAGTAAGGCAGGAATTGGATTAGTATTATCCAAAGATAGAGCTACTTGAAACATTTCATTTCTCTCTGACCTGGGCTCAGATACTCAAGTTTATTTGAGTGGAAATGGCAGGAGAAGATGGCTCTTGCAGGATCTGAGATCTTTTAAGAACAATAAAAAGAAGGAAGACAATAAGCCCAGCACATTAGTAGTCCCTCACTCTTATCTAGGTTGTTGGGTGGCAGCCTGTGGGTTAAAGACTTGGCTGGTGGAAAATGCTCCTCAGCAGCTCAGCTAATTCCTGGGAGACCAAGGAGCAGCTTGAGTATCTTGGGGAGCTGTATTCTTTTTCTCCTTCTCCTTCCTTTAGCCACAGACTTAATCAGACCCAAGTCCACAGCAGTGTGGATTTCTGTTGCCTATGAAAACCAACTGCAGTAATATATCATATTGGGGTTCACTTTTGGAGAGATTGGAAGCAAAAGAGTCTGGCATCACAGACTTCCACTTGTTTGTTAGCCACTCCAGCTACAGAAAGCCTGCTTACAGTGATTTCTCAGTTTACTCAGGACATTTGCTGAAGTTAGGGATGTGAATAAGTTCAGTTTTTAAGGAGACTCATAGCAAAATTAAAATGATCATGTAGTAGGAAGTCAAGGCATAAAACTCACTTGTTTTTCCATTTTAATTTCTGTAAATGACATTATAAAGAAGCCTAAGAAGAAATTGCTTAACTCTACAGCCTTCTCAGGCTAGAGCCAACAATATATGTGTTTCACTAGGTTAAGGAGTTAGGTAGTGAGCACTTGTGATCCTTATTGTTATTGCCATTTGGGGTAAGAAATTTGATTAGGGATAGAACAATTAGATCAACAAGGAAACAGAAGACTTGAACAACACTATAAAACAACTAGACCTAACAGCCATCTCTAGAACACTCCATCTAACAACAGCAGAATACACATTCTTCTCAAGTGCACATGAAACATTATACAGGCTAGACTCTAGGTTAGGCCACAAGTCTCAGTAAATAGGGTTGAAATCATACAAAATATGTTGTCTATACCACAATGGAAAGAAATGAGAAAGTAAAAATAAGGAAATTTGGGAAATTCACAAATGTGGACAATAAATAACACACTCCTAAATAATCAGTAGATCAAAAAAGGAAAACAAGGGAAATTAGAAAATACTTCGAGTTAAAAAGAGAAACACAGGGGCTTCCCTGGTGGCGCAGTGGTTGAGAGTCCGCCTGCCGATGCAGAGGACACGGGTTCGTGCCCCGGTCCGGGAAGATCCCACATGCCGCGGAGCGGCTGGGCCCGTGAGCCATGGCTGTTGAGCCTGCGCGTCTGGAACCTGTGCTCCACAACGGGAGAGGCCACAACAGTGAGAGGCCCACATACCGAAAAAAAAAAAAAAAAAAAAAAGAGAAACACAAAATTCAAAACTTATGGAATGCAGCTAAAGCAGTGCTAAGAGGGAAATTTATAACTGTAAGCATTTATATTAAAAAAGCTCTCAAATCAATAACCTACCCTTCTTTCACCTTAAGAAACTAAAAAAAGAAGAACAAACTAAACCCAAGCAAGCAAAAGGAAGGGAATAATAAAGATTAGAACTGAATTATATAAAATAGAGAATAGAAAACAATTGAGGAGGGCTTCCCTGGTGGCACAGTGGTTAAGAATCCACCTGCCAATGCAGGGGACATGGGTTCAAGCCCTGGTCTGGGAAGATCCCACGTGCTGCAGAGCAACTAAGCCCGTGTGCCACAGCTACTGAGGCTGCACTCTAGAGCCCATGACCCACAACTGCTGAAGCCCGCACACCTAGAACCCATGCTCCGCAACAAGAGAAGCCACCGCAATGAGAAGATGACGCACCACAACGAAGAGTAGCCCCCGCTCACCGCAACTAGAGAAAGCCTGCGCACAGCAACGAAGACCCAACATAGACTAAAATAAATAATTTTTTTTTAAAAAGGAAACAATTGAGGAAATCAGTGAAACCAGAAATTGGGATGAACAAATAGTTAAAGTCTCGCACACACACACATACACACACGGGAGAGAGAGAAGACACAAATTACTAAAATCAGGATGAAAGAGGGGATGCTACTTGTAGTCCTTACAGAAATAAAAAAAATAATAATGGAATACTATGAATAATTATATGCTAACAAATTAAACAACCTAGATGAAATGGACAAATTCCTGGAAGCACACAAACTACCAAAACTGACTTAAGAGGAAGTAGAAATTCTGAATAGAACTATAACAAGTAAAGAAATTGGCTTCACTGGTGAATTCTACCAAATATTGTAAAAGGAATTAACACAAGTCCTTCACAAACTCTTCCAAAAAATAGGAGAGAACACTTCCTAATTCATTTTATGAAGGCATATTCCTTATGAATATAGACATAAAATTCTTTAACAAAACACTAGCAAAGCAACTCCAGCAGCATATAAAAAGGATTATAAACCATGACTAAGTAGAATTCATCTTAGGAATGCCAAGAGGTTCAACATTAAAAACTCAATGTAATAAACCATATTAATAGAATTAAGGACAAAAATCAACTGACAATAATCTACTGATTATTTCAGTAGACTCAGAAAAAGCATTTGACACTCTTACATGTTAAAAAACACTGAATAAACTAGGAACAGGAGGGCACTTCCTCAGCCTGATAATGAAAAACCCACAGCTAATATCATACTTAGTGGTAAAAGACTGAATGCTTAAGATCAGGAAGAAGACAAGGATGTCTGCTCTCACCACTTCTAATCATTGTACAGAAGGTTCTAGCTAGGGCATTTAGGCAAGGAAAAGAAATAAAAGGTATCCAGATTGGAAAAGAAGAAGTAAACTATTAGAGCTAGTAAATGAGTTCAGCAAGGTTGCAGGTTAAAAGATTAGGGCACCAAAAATCAGTTGTGTTTCTATATACTAGCAGTGAATAATCTGAAAATGAAATGAAGACATTCTATTTATAATGGCATAAAAAATGCCTAGGCTTAAAAAAATGCAAAAGCTATACAGTGAAAACTATGAAACATCATTGAAAGAACTTAAAGAAAACCTAAATAAGTGGAAAAACATCCGTGTTCATGGATGGCAGTGCTTCCCAAATTGATCTGTGTTCAGTGTAATCCCCATAGACAGTACCAGCTGGCTTTTTCCAGAAATGTCAGGACGATCTTAAAATTCATACGAAAATGCAAGGGATCCAGAACAGCTAAAATAACCTGAAAGAATAGAAAAGAGTTGAAGTACACCTCCCAATTTGACAACTTACAACAAAGCTGTAGTAATCAAAATTGTGAGGTACTAACATAAGATTAAACATGTAGATCAATGAACAGAAATGAGAGCCAGGAAGTAAACCCTTACAATTATGGTCAGTTGGTTTTCAACAAGGGTCTCAAGACCATTCAAAGGGGAAAAAATAGTCATTTCAACACATGGTGCTGGGACAACTGGTGAGCCACATGCAGAAGAATGAGGTTGGACCCCTACCTCACACCATATAGAAAAATTAACTCAAAGTGTATCTTAGGGACTTCCCTGGTGGTCCAGTGGTTAAGAATCCAACTTCCAATGCAGGGGACGTGGGTTCGATCCCTGGTCGGGGAACTAAGATCCCACATGCAACAGGGCAACTAAGCCCGGGCACCACAGCTAGAGTCTGCGTGCTGCAATTAGAGAGAAGCCCATGCACTGCAACAAAAAGATCCCGTGTGCTGCAACTAAGACCCGACCAGCCAAAAATAAATAAATAAATATTTTTTAAAAAAACCCAAAATGTATCATAGAACTAAATGTAAGAGCTAAAAGATAAAACACTTAGGAGAAAAGATTAGGTATAAATCTTTGTGACTCTGGATTAGGCAGTGGTCTCTTACACATCAAAAACACAGACGACAAAAGAAAAAGATAAATTGGACTTCACCGTAATTAAAGACTTTGTGCATCAAAGGACACTATCAAGAAAGTAAAAAAGACAACCCACAGAATGGAAGGAAATATTTGCAAATCATATATCTAAGCAACTAGTGTCTAATATATAAAGAACTCTTAACAATAAAAAGACAAGTGCCTCAATTAAAAATGGGCAAAGGATTCAAGTAGACACTTCTTTAAAGAAGATATATAAATGGTCAATAAGCATATGAAAAGATGCTCAATGTCATTAGTCATTAGGGAACTGTAAATCAAAACCACCATGAGATACTACAAGGATGATGGTAATCAAAGAGATGGACAATAACAAGTGTTGACAGGGATGTGGAGAAATTAGAACCCTCATACACTGCTGGCAGGAATTTAAAATGGTGCAACCACTTCAGAAAACAGTTCGGCAGTTTCTCAAGTTTAACTTTCTTTTTGGCAGGGTTGGGGGGTGCCATGCCACACAGCTTGTGGGATCTTAGTTCGCCAACCAGGGATTGAACCCAGGGCCATGGTGGTGAAAGCACTGAGTCCTAACCACTGGACCTCTGGGGAATTCCCAAGAAGTTTAACTTATGACTCAACCGTTCCCCTCATAGGTATATATCCAAGAGAACTGAAAACCCATGTCCATACAAAAACTTGTACATGACTATTCACTATAGCCAAAAAGTGTTAACAATCCAGGTGTCCCATCAATTGATGAATGGACAACCAAATTGTGGCATATCCATACAATAGAATATTACTCAGCCATGAGGAGAAATGAAGTATCAATACATGCTACCACACAGAACTTTGACAATGGTGTATTAAGTGAACGTAGCCAGACCAAAAAGATTGAGTGATACTGTATGATTCCATTTATATGAAATGTCCAGAACAGGCAAATCCGTAGTGATAGTAGGTTAGTGGTTGCCTGGGTCTAGGGGGAGGGAGGAATACAGAGTGACTACTAATGGATACATGGTTTCTTTTTAGGGAGTGAGATAGTGGTGATTGTTGCACAACCTTATGAATATTCTAAAACCCACTGATTTGCACACTTAATTTTTTTTTTTTGGTTTGTTTTGCCCCCTGCAGTGCATTCTTGCCTAATGGGGGTCCAGAGCTGAGTGATTAAATGCAGCCATCCATTTTAGCTACCAGGTCTTGGGAAATGAAGGGTATCTCTGTGACAAGTCTGTCGGGGTGGGGGGGCAACACATGGGTGTGATATCGTACAAGCTTTGATTGACAAAAAGCTTCTACTTCTCCTTTGCAGAACAACTGCTCTCAGACTTCTGTTCATTTAGGGTCCCTTTATCTGTTGCTATCTGCCTTAATTCCCTGTGGTGTTTGTGTGTTGTATCGTTGCAGTGCTGATGGGGAAGTGAAGCACTGCGTGATCTACAGCACTGCTCGGGGCTATGGCTTTGCAGAGCCCTACAACCTGTACAGCTCACTGAAGGAGCTGGTGCTCCACTACCAGCAGACATCCCTCGTCCAGCACAATGACTCCCTCAACGTCAGGCTTGCCTACCCTGTCCACGCACAGATGCCCTCGCTCTGCAGATAAAGAGGGAGTGGGAAGAGCGGTGGCTCTCTAGCGATTTTTATACAGTTTTTATTAGACTATGAGGGCATTCTTTCTACGTAGACTGCTTGTTTTGCACAAGAAGTGATTCTGTGAATGTGAAGTGGAGAGGCCGAGCAGCAGCCGGCCAGAATGGGGGCATACAGGGCCTGGGGTTCTCTGTGACTCACCGCTGCACTGACATAGGAAGCTGGGAGCAGATGCTGTTTTTTGGAAAGTCTGTTTCATTGGGGTTTTTATTTAGCCAGGCACCCTCAACAGAACACATTAGGCCTGATGGGGGTGAGGGTTATATCTGGAAGCCTCTGAGGAGTCCATGTCCTCTTCTGAGAGGCCATGTTGCTCTGAGAGTGTGGTGGGGCATGGCCCTTCTTTCTTCCTCCCAACAAGGCGGTGGTTTTGGTTCGGTGGTAGAATGGCATTTGGTGAAAAAGACAACCAAAGGAAAATGGGGAGGCTTGGGATTTCATTTAAAGAATCTTAATCCATGGGTAAAAAACTTTCAGCCGAAGGTACTTAACCAACATCGTTTAGGCGTCAGCATCTCAGTAGCTCCTCCCTTTAAAGAAGCATTATGTTTAGAAACCAAATTGATCCCAGCAAAACGATTGTTGCCAGACTAAGGTCTGATGGAAGAAGGCGGCACTAGTATCTGAATGCACACTTCTGTACCAAAACTTGAAAGTAAAACTAGAGACTTCGTTAGTTTTAGCAAACACTAAAATTGGTCAGTGTAACTCCTTTTGCCCTGCCCTTGTTTCTCTGAGGTGAGGAATAGTGTTCTTTTCGTGGGCTGGTGAGCTTTGAATCATAAAATGAAGTTGGTACTTGTGTGGTGTTTCCTTAGCCTAAAGAATGATCTGTTGTTTGAAACCTTTGTAACTTGTGTGTATGAGTAAAGAAAAGGTGCAATCCAGTGCTTTTAGATGGCTTGATATACCAAATAATGATGTAGAACAACATTCTTATATGTGCTTCCCCAAGTTTAAATGCCCAGCAGAAATAGTCAACATGGTTTAATTTCCCGTCATCTCCTGTCGTTTGCTGGGTAGGGCCCAGGGGAACCATAGGTGGCTAAGGCTGTAGCTGGAAGGGAGCCAGACTGCGGTCAGGGACTTCAGTAAATCACAGGCCCAAGGGCTCTGGTTTCCAGGGCGAGGGTCATACCACATTACCCATGTGCTTCCATACAGTGGTTTCTGAAACTTCTGCAAGGAGAGGAAGGGATGGCTTGGAGTTTAGACTGTTAGCCGAAACCATCTGGAAGCTTTTTTCTTTGCCTTTTTTGTGATCCTGCCATTAAGATGATGTGCACAGACTGTCCTCATGCTCCAGTGGCCCTGATTTTAGGCCAGGAATCTTCTGCTTCATGTGATTTAAGCCTTCCAGCTGAGTGAAGCTGGGCAAATGGAGCTGGAGGCAGCCTCTACTCCTACCTCCATTATGCGCCACCCTCCTCAGTCAACACTCGTTTGACAAATAGAGTCCAGCTGCCTCTGAGCCAATCCTAGAGCCATAATAGGCTCGAATGAGTCAGCTGTTTGAGCCCAAAGCTGTGCAGTCAGGCATCCTGGCTGAGCTACAGAAGTCAATATCTGAGTCTTGGTGAATAAATAAGGTTTACACCTAGGGAAACTCTAGTTTTGGGGATGAAAGAAACCAATTTTGCTTTCCCTGAGCACTTATCTTGGTGACAGGATCTAGAATGGACCATGACATAGAAATAGATTAAAAATTTGGGGGAGAACCTCCAGAGTTACTGACAGTGAAGATAGAAAGAAAAGGGGCATATCTTTGGCTTTTCCTTGGTTATGTTGCAGTTTCAGGATTGGGTGAGGCAGACAAATGAAACCCCCTCCAGTGTCACTGTTCTGACCTAAGCCCTTAACTAGTTGATAGCCAGCTGAAATCCCTTCCCCATATTGCCAGATTGCTGAACCTGCTTAAGCAGCTAGATGCTCAAGATTGGGTGCAAGGAATCCCTTCTTTCTGGTACTAAAATTTAGTGTGTCCTGGATATCTCTTAAAATAAACGAAAAGGAGAATGAGGATGAACCATGTGTTGCTCCTTATCAGGCAGCGTTAAGGGTGTGCAGGGAGAGCGCAAGCGCCATCTACCATCTACACTTGGGCTGGCTTGTGGAGAAGGGCTACTCATTTTTAAGTCATACATTCCTTCACTTTTTTCTTTCCTGTTTTTCATTACTGAATTTGTTGCTTTGTGGGAACTAAGACCTAGGGATCATTTGAGAAGTTGGAAAGTGTCTTTTCTGAGGAGTTGCCATGTGATTTGCTTGATCTTGACCAGTGGAAATGGCATAGGGACCAGTCTGCTAACCACTTAGAGGGGTAGTATGCAGCTCTTTTACTCCATGGTCTTGGCAGCAGGTCTTGGCCTCCTTCCTCAGAACCTAGCTCTGTGTGTCATCCCATGATCTGGGCCCTGGGATTCTCTCTCGGCATCTTAACTGCAGCCTCAGTGAGGCAGAGGGTAAAGAGACAGACCAAGACCAGAGGGGCTCATTGTTTTCCTGGCTAGAGAAGCTGGCCACCAACACGGAAGCAGCTTGGGGCTGGCTGGACACTGGTCAGAGGCCTATCTTTTCCAGGTCGAGCTTTCATCACAGAACAATGCTCTGTCTCCATCTGGCCATAGATGCTAACTAAGCCTTGGCCATGCCTCAGGCCTGTATAGGCTAGTGGTGTCCTTACCACTGATTTGGTCAAGGTTGAGGACTTCTGATTACCGCCCCTACCCTGTCTCCAGGCCTCGATGGAATCCCCGCTCATTTTGGACCCTCAAGTGCTTTGCAGAAGCTCTGAGAGCCAATGTGGTGTCTTCCACCGGTCTCCTCTTGCAGCAAGGAACCAGCCTCATGGGTCCTCTTGGGCCAAGAATTGCATCTGGGCAATTACTGGTTTTTCAAGTTGGTCTCTTGCCAGTTAAGACTCCTTAGTAGATCTGTTTGAGGCTTCAGTGGCCTCAAAGCAGAGGGTCCAGATGGGGGCCTGGCTGGGCCCTCTGCTGTCACCTGCTCAGCCTTGCTCTAACTCCAGCCACTTGTGACAGACAACCTTGTTTCCTTACAAACTCCAGCATGTGACTTTGGTGCCCTGTTATTACTCGTGAAAAACTATTCTTCTGTTGTCTTTGGTGTAGTCAAAAAAATTCATGTAGTTACGTAAAAATATCAGATTTACAAGGAAGCCAACTGTATGTCTTGTGTTGGGACAATTCATAATGTAGTTCCTAGACCACTTTTGCAAATTGTTCTTGTCACCAGGTGTGTTCAGACATTGCTGTGCAGTTGTGGGGGAGGGTGGGGGGAAGGTGAGGGGAGATACTTTTTGGTCTTTTTGTTTTTTACCTTCCCCAAGTGGGGACAGTCTGGCCAACTTGCTCCAGTAATACAATAAAGACATTGCAATAAAGCACCTTTTTGTTCTCATGCTATGGAGGGGTGGGCTGGGCGCGCGGGGGGCGGGGGGGCGGGCAAAAGGAAGAGGACTGGGGTATTGAAAAACCCCGAAGCTCCCAAACCTTCTCCGCCGTGGCACCAAAAAATCAAGATCAGTCCTGGGGTTGAATTGGGGTTACCAGAGGCGCTCTCCTTCCCCTGAAGAGGAAGTCAAGCCTGTCAGGCATGATGCCAGAATCCTGTCCACCAACACAGCACACAGGGAGACTCAGAAACTAACCCTGATAAAGTTAAACGTGAGAGCCCTTTTGTCCTCACCCCATTCTTATCAGAAAGGCCACTTAATTGATTCTTAATACCTGTCTCTGCCCAGCAGTGTGTTTGCATGCTCTTTTGTGGGGGCAGGGGTGTGGGCCGTCTTAGTCTGCCTGTCCTCTTGTTGCCCCCGGCCATCACCCTCTTTGTTGAGGTTCCTACATGTTGGGAACATAATCAGCAAACATGTGACCAGCACCGTGGGCAAAGGGCACCGCAGTTCTCATCCTTGTCACTCAGGCCCCACTCACCTGTGTACTGAATTACAAATCTATTGTTCTAAATGACCTTGCCAACGTCCTTCCTCCCCACTGCACTTAGCTACATAGCACCCTCAAGGCCACTGCTAGGAACCACGGATGATTTCCCCTAATTCCGAGAGCTTTTCCCACCCTCGGCATGGGATGCTCAAACTCCTATCTATCTCCAGCCCAGTCCTCTCTTCTGAACTCCACCTGCTGGCGGGATATCTCAAATGGGGCCTTGGGTGTCCCACAGGACTGCAAACTTTTTGTCTACTTAATGAGTAAACATATGCTTGGCTGTGAATTCCCTTACCTTCCTACCACCAAACCTATAACTGGTCTGCATCCACATAACTCCTCTCCCTCTCACCTGTCAAATTACAAAAGGTAGCCCTCCTCCAACTATAAGCTAGCCTCTCCACGTGTATTTTGGATCCTATTTTCTCCCATCTTCTCAGGAATCTCCTGTGAGTCCTCTGTTGTTTCCTCTCAACTGGATGATCCATTTAAACGTGGTTGGCTGTCTCTCACTCCACTTGCTCAGTCTCTACTCAATCCTTTATCTCTTCAGAGCCTAACCTTTTTAAAGAAACATCTAAGTTTGTCTTTATTTCTTCACCTCCTCAAGCTTTTCAGTACGGGTCCCACCACTACCTGAAATTGCTCTCCTTGATGTCTTAGGTAACCAGCATTGTGACTACTCTGTGAAAAACTCTGCCATTGACTCCATGATCATCTCGTTTTCCTCCTGCATCTCTGACTGTTCCTTTTAATTCTCCTGGACTCTAAGTCTCCTGGGCTCCTCTGGCCACCTCACTTATGCCTTTTTCCCTGGCAGTTTTATCCACATCCATGAATTCACCTACCATCTCTAGGCCAATTATACCCATCGTTGTTTCTCCTGCCCAGACCTATGTTGCGAGGTACCTCACATGCAACGTATTGAACGCAGGGTCACCACGTAGCCCTGGTTCTTTCATTATTTCATATTTCAGTGAATGGAAATACATAATTCATCTGGTTATATAGGTCAGGAATGTAGTCATCATCTTTGATACCTTTGCTTTGTGTCTACATAAAACCCACCACCAACCCATATCAATTTGACTTTCTAAATAGCAAAGATACCCAACTTTTCTCTCCAACTTCACTGTTTCACTATCTCTAACAATACTGGAAGGCCTCCCTTTTATCATTCTTGCCCCCTCAAATTCATTTTCATTAAAGCAACCAGAGTCATCGTTTCAAAATAGAAATCTGGGGAATTCCCTGGTGGTCCAGTGGTTAGGACTCGGACTTGCGCTGCCAGGGCCCAGGTTCAATCCTTGGTCGGGGAACTAAAAACAACAAAAAAAACTAAACTCAAAACAAAACAAACACCAAAAAGGGCCTCCCCCGTGGCACAGTGGTTAAGAATCTGCCTGCCAAGGCAGGGGACACGGGTTCGATCCCTGGTCCGGGAAGATTCCACACGCCACG
Organism: Lagenorhynchus albirostris; assembly: GCF_949774975.1. Taxonomy (NCBI): domain Eukaryota; kingdom Metazoa; phylum Chordata; class Mammalia; order Artiodactyla; family Delphinidae; genus Lagenorhynchus; species Lagenorhynchus albirostris. Next base: position 148,373,994 of record NC_083096.1, read on the forward strand.
GAGCAACTACACCCGTGCGCCACAACTACTGAGCCTGCGTTCTATAGCCCGCGAGCCACAACTACTGAGCCCGTGTGCTACAACTACTGAAGCCACGTGCCTAGAGCCCATGCTCCGCAACAAGAGAAGCCACAGCAATAAGGAGCCTGTGCACCACAATGAAGAGTAGGCTGCTCGCCGCAACTAGAGAAAGCCCACACAGCAACAAAGACCCAACACGGCCAAAAAATTAAAAACAAAAAAACACCCAAATCTGAACTTGCGTAAAACCATTAAATAACTTTCAATTGCTCTTATGGTAAATCACAAAATTCTTAAAATCATCTGGCTTCTCCCAAGTTCAGGATCTCATCCCCTACTTCAGTTACTCTTCATTTGGCTCCCTCCACTCAGCTAACCCCAGTGGCTTGGACCTTTTCCTTTTTCCTTCTGCACATGTCCTCTGTACAATCCCTATCTTCTCCTATGGCTTTAATTACCACCTATTGGCTGATGGCTGCCAGAGCTATGCGTCCAGCTCCCTACACTTCCCCTCCGTCTGGGGACACCTCCTCATTGTTGCCATCCTAGTTCAGACCACCACAAGGGGTCACTACATCATTTTCTCTCTGGTCGGCTTACTCCACTTGAGCCTCTCTACACTGCGGCCAGTGATCTTCCTAAAACCTAAATCTGATTATACCACTCTCAGAATTACCTTCCAGAAGCTCCTCACTCCTCAGGCTAATCGAGCAGTGTTTCTCAAGGGGAGCACCACTGGCACTTGGGGCAGCTGCCCTAAGCAATACAGGATGCTTAGCATCTCTGTGCCTACTCTTCGCAAACCCCTTCCTTCCCATTTCCAACTGCCCCAGGGGGGCAGTTCCTCCCTCCCAGGAACTGCTGCAAGATGTGCCCGCACCTCCCCCTTTACCTATGGTATGGTGCTTCTAACCCGATCCTGACCTACATGGGGGGCTGCCCCAGGCAACTAGTTACCTGTGTTCCCAGTGTCCCGTAAAGGCTGTCCAAGGATCTGCCGTCAGTGAATGACTGAAGGAAGGAGGAAGGGAGGTTCAAGAGGGGCCTGGAAGGCTGAGGGGACAGACATCTGCCACCACAGGCAGGGTGCGCCCTCTGGCGGCCACAGCCTTCCCGACGCAGGGTGACGAGCAGCTGCAGGATGCATGTCGCGCCCAGCCAGTACCCAGAGGCATTTTCCTGTCTCTAGGCCTCTTGATGCCTCTCCTTCTGACCTAGGCACTGGATTACAGAACAGTCAGTGCAAGACAGCAGTTTGGCGAGTGAGTCCTGCATCACCATGGAGGCCCTCTACCACAGCCCTGCCTCCTGTCCCTGGGATACCATCTCCCGACTCCTCCAACAATGGTCCCACAGCTGTCCTCCCCCTTCCTTCCACACCACCCACCCACTCGCCAACTGCAGTCCTACCTACTGGGGGCTGCTCACGTCAGCAATGTCCATATCCAGTGCTAAGGCCTACCTGAGAACAGCCCAAGAAGGGCTGACTGGCTACAGACATTAAGGGTTTATGACTAAAAACGGAAGGCAGTTTCTCTATTTCACCTGGCCGCTCAGCATTTTACCAAGTAAGCTCTCCTTCCATTTAAAATCTCTTTACTTTTGGATTTTATGACTCTTCCTTGATGTCTGTCTTCTTTCTTTGCCTTAAATGCTAGTGCATTACTACTGATACATTGATGGCTCTCAGATTTCTAACTTCAGTCTAGATTTCCCTACTGAGTTCCAGACCCATGCACCCAAACTTCTGGATGTCCCACAAGTACCTCAAATTAAATATATCCCAAGTTCAACTCTTCACCTCCCTCTACCTCTTTTTCTCATTTACTGGCTAAGAGCACTCCAAATTAGGAGATAAATGTGGGTTCTAGAGTCAAGAGAGTCTAGATTCTAATCCTAGCCCTGCCCAGAGCTGTATGATCTTGTTCACGTTAATGTCTGAAAACCTGAGTTCCCTTCTCTATAAAGCAGGAATATTACTTGCTACATGGCCTTCTCTGGTTCTCCATCTCCTACAGAAAGCCTAAACTCCTAGAAGACTCTTAGATATGGCCCTTGCCTAACTCACTAGACCCATTTCCAGTCTGAATTACTTTCAGCTCTTTGAGTATGCCAGGTGTACGCCAAGTGCCGTACTCTTTGTCTGGACATTCTTTCTCACACTAATCCCCACTCTTCTAACCTAGCAAACTACTACCTATCATCTGTCCTCCAGGTTTGAGCTCAGATGCCCTAGTCTCTGGGAAGCCTAGCTGGCTTAGGCACCCTCCCACAACCGTGTCTCATTCATCACTACATTCTCAGCAGCAACACAGGACCTTAAGTTACATTTGTATTGACTGAAGGAAAGAAGAAAGCCAAAGACATAAAGATAGTTTCCAAGAGCGTGTATTACACAGGACTGAGTGCAAGAAATGGCAAACAACCTCTATGTTTGCTTTAAAAGCTCATCGGGTGCCAATGCCAAGTCCTGATGCTTCTGAGGGCCCCCTGGGTCTCGGCCCTTCTGGAGCAGGCTGGGCCCAGGCTCCTGGGTGAGGGGGCAGCTTTTGCATGGAATGTCCTGCCTCCTGTCACCTGAGGCATCAGGCACTTTGGTGATACCCGGGGCTGGCTCCTCTTCCTCTCTTTGTGTACACTCAGGCTCCCATAGCCAGCTCTGGCTGGGAACCTCACAAGGTAGATGGGCCAGCCCAGGGGCACTGGGTGGCCATGACTTCCCCTCCTGTCTGGGAGACAAGTTTGCAGGGTGGACTGGAGTTGTAGTTTCCAAATCCTGAGAGCTGGCCAGCCCATCTTCCATTGTTGCCTTTCTGGTTGGGGATGCCCTGTCAGGGTCTTCAGCAATGAATTTCCAGGACCACAGGCCCAGCTCTCCGGAGGTGGAGGCAGTGGAGCAACTGGCGGGGATGAGTCCTGAAGAGCTCGGACAAAGTGCTGTTAGTGCCTGGGTGTGGAGGTGCTGGGCCTTCCAGCAGCCTTCAGGGGGGATGGGGTCTGTGGGTCCAGCCCTACCCAGGTTGGGAGCTGATGACGAGGAGCTGGCAGCCTCTTCAAAGGCTTGTAGGATCCCAAGCCTCTTCTGGGGGACACTAGGGCCTTCCGTTCTGGGAGATCCCAGTGTGACCCCTGTCAATAGGCCTGGGACCACCGGGCCCTGGCTCCTGGGATCCCTGGGCAAGAAGGCGTCCTCTTCCTCACCCTCTCCTGCTCCTGCTCCTGTGAGGAGTGGATCCTGGCCCACTTCTGGGTTAGGTACCAAGCTTGGCTCCTGTACACCTTGGCCGTTCTCAGGCCCCTCATCCGTGTCATCTTCTGAAGAGTCAACCTCCCGGATGGCTTCCTGCTTCTGCAGCGACTCTCGCCGTTCAGCCCGGTCCTGGCGGAGGGTTCCTAGGGCCCGTGAGGGAGCAGCCTGCAGCACCCCTTTCCCTGGCAGCACCCCCTTACCAGACAGCACACTCCTGGTCCCAACTACCTCCAGAGGGCTGACTTCCCTGGGTGGCAATTCCTTCTTTAGCTCAGGGTAGGGCAGGTCGAGACTATGTTTTCGAGAAGTGGCTAGCTTCTTCTCGGAAGCAGCAAGTGCAGCCGCCAGTTTCTCAGCTGACTGCACCCTCTTAAGTAGTGGTGAGCGGGGTGACTCCGCACTCCTGGGTCGTGAGAGTTGCCGGCCTAGGGGAGGCGACACGTGAAGCTTGGTAGGGAAGGCCTGGGCTCCGTGGCCAGACAGGGGTGATGGGGAACGCTGGGGTGAAGCTGCTGGTGGCGGAGAAGGGGTGTGGGCCAGTGGTGACAGTGGGATGCTGCCTGCTGACTTGCGCCGTGGAGAGCGGTACTGGCGTTGGAGCTTGGGCGCCAAACCGTGGAGGGAGCTGGGCCGTGTGTGCCCAGAGCCGGCTGGAGAACTGGGCACGCTGGAGCTGGGGGAGCTGCTCTGTGATGAATTTCCCCCCACTTTACACAGACAGACAGACAAACAGAGACACACACACACAGAGGCAGAGCAGTTAGCTCTTGGAAGTGACTGAGGGGCAAAACAGGGCTTAGGCCTGGAATGTCCCAGGATCATCAAGGTTACTCCACCAGTGAACCAGAGCCCAGGCTACAGAAATGAAGTCACCCTCCACCTCTGTCACCTCCTCCCCAAGACTGCCAGATCTTAAGGGGGTGGGTTGGATGAGAGCTTCAGAGTGGGATGAGTGGGAAGCACAGAGGGCCCAGGACTCTGCTACCTCCCAGGGGCTGTCTCTGCAACCAGCCCTTCATACCTGAATGCACAGCTTCAGGGGTCACCCTGTAGCCCTGAGTGGGAGATCGGGGAGAAAGGCTGTGGCTGTGTGTGGGAGAACCTGGCCCACTCTCCCCTGATGACAAAGAGCGGTTAAGGGAAGAAAGGCTGCGGCTGGTGTGGAGTAGGGATGCCTGCTTCGTGATCTTCCGGAACAGGGAGCTCCTTTTTCTGCTGCAGAGACAGGGGTCAGAGGCTGTCTGAGTTGGTGCCCAGGGCACAGCACACACTGGGCCAAGGGCCAGGGTCCCCAGCACACACTAGCACCTAGGTGGCTGAGAGCAGATCCCCTGGGCTAAGTCTGGCTCACCTTTCTTGCCCATCCTTGCCCCGGCTCCGCTTGCTCCTTCGGGCCATCTTGGCCTTGTAGCTGTCCTTCCGAGCTGGCCCCACTTTAATGGATGTGTTCTCCAGGGGAGTTGTTGAAATAGACACCTTGTTTCCACTCTGGGGATCAGAGCATGAGCCTAGGCTAAGGCCGTGGCTGTGTTCCTGCCCCTGCCCCTGCCCCTCCCCCTCCCGCTGAGTACGGCTGTCCCACGGCTTGAGCTTCTGCCCCTGCATCACCACGTCTGAGCCAGGGACCACCTTCCTTCTTCACAGATTAGGAAATGGCTCCACTGGAGCCCAAGTAGTTTGGGGTTGGGAAGATAGAGAAGAGGCTCACATGCCCTGTCCTCCAGTCCTACCCACAGCTCAGCAGGATCCCTGCCTTGGTCAATGAGGGTGTCGCCTTCCAGTGAAAACCCTTTGCTATGTCCACACCCAAGTTCCGTGTGTTATGTGCATCTGTCCTCAGTGTCAGGTATGTGTGCGCCCAACTCTCCCACTCCCCCATGGCCAGTCACAGACTCATAAGGCTGGAGTCATTCAGGGACCGCAGCAGGCGGCACACCCAGCACTGACCTTCAGGATCAGCTCCACCACCTCTGTATGCACCAGCCCGTGCACAGGCTCCCCGTTGACATGTGTGATGAGGTCCCCCTGACGGAGCCCCGCCTCACTGGCTGGACCTCCGTCCTCCACGTGCTGTCCCGGGGAGAGAACAGTCCTCAGCCTGGAGCCTGAGCATGAAGGGTGGGGCCTAGCTCTGCTCATCGAGCTGAGACCCCTACCCCCCACTCTTTGACCCCTGAGGGTAATGTGGGCGTGGACAGAAGCAGGGACAGACAGGCCCTAGCAAGGGGAAGGAAGAAGAGTGATGAAGCTGGGAGACAACAGGTCTGGATGGTCAGACGTACCCACACCATGTGGTGCACGGTGTAGACGTCTGAGTCACCCATGTAGACACGGATGGCCCGCAGGGTGAAGCCATACTTCTTGCCGGCGCGGTGGATGATGATGGGGGGCCTTGAGCTGCTGAGGGCTGGCAGGAAGTCCCTGCTTGGAGAAGAGTCCCTGGACGATGGGTTGGATGACTGGGAATGCGGGGACATGGGGCTGGCCAGTGGAGAGCAGGTGTGGTGCTCTGGAGAAGGAGAAGCCGGGACTTAGTGCGTCCATGCTCAAGCCCGGCCCCTGTCTGGGTTGTTGATCCCACACAGCTCCAGTCACAGAGCCTGCCCCCAGCCAGGTATGTCTTCCCCACAACCTCTGAGCAGCAAAGCGCCTTCATGTGCCCAGACCCTCGCAGACCCCAGGAGGTGACGGGCTCGCATTTACTGAGTGCTTACTTATATGCATTAGGGACCACAGAAGCTCTTCATACATACTTGAACGTCACAATTACCCTATGAGTTACCATCATTAACATCCACATTTTTTGATGAGGAACTTGAGGCTCAGAGGGATTAAGCACCTTCTTCAAGATCAAGAGCCCTTCAGTGATGGAACCAGGATCTGCATGAGCCTCTGCCTCAGAGCCTGCGCTCATTACACGGTGCTATCTGCCTTCTGGAACACACACCCCCCCCCCCAGACCAACGCACACCTTCAGAGACCCCTGCTCTCTTAACAAAGGGGCCACAGTGACACACAGCCTCTCGGATCCCTGCTCCTCGACACACCTGCTGGGTGCACACCCCAGCCACGGGCCCACAGAGGTTCCAAGGCCCTCCTATGAGTTTTATCCTCACTCCCCGGGGGCCTCACCCGCAGGAATGAGGAGGGACAGGGCTGTGGCTGAGGCGGACTTGATCACTTTGTTGATGGGGCGAGCAGTGCGCTTTTCTATAGAGTCCCCAGAGAGCAGCCGGTGGCGGGCCCTGCGCACCGCCAGGTCGCTGATGGCCTTGGCTGTGGCTCCCTCAGCCCGCTGTGGGGTCCCGCGGCCTCCTCGAGTCTCCATGGCTGTGGACCAAGTGACCAGTGAGACCTGCAGTGCAGCGGAGCCTCCCCTCCTGGCCCCCTGCCGCATCCCCAGCCCAGGCCCTCTGGCCACCCGCTGGGCCACACCTGGACTGGAAGCGCTGCTCTGGCCGAGAGGCTCCTCACCCAGCTTCAGCCGCCGTTCCGCTGGCCGTTCAGGGGAAGGCCCGGATCCCCCCTCTGCAGACGGGGGTGTCAGGAGCCAGGCACCCTCCTGCTGCTGCCTCCGAGGGGGGCCGCCAGCCTCCTCAGTGCCCTCAGGGAAGCGAGGCACGTCCAGGAGGCCCGAGCAGTGGCGGCGCACTGTGAGGGGAGGGCTGGAGTCGCTCTCCGTGTGGGATGACTCAGACACTGACAGCCGCTTCCGTAATCTGTGAGACACAAGGCCTAGGGTGAGGTGGCCCCAGCGGCCTCCCTCCTCCAGCCCAGGCTTCCTCTGGGGCTCGTGTCACAGAACCTCTCTCCAGGAGCCATCTTCTCGAAGGCCCCTCACCACACCACATGCCTCCCCACCATCCGTGACCGCCAGCGGATGGCTGTGCTGCCCACCCCTGGGCGAGCTCTGGGTGCTCACATCTCAGGGGAGCCGATCACCCAGCTCCGCTCTCGGCCCCTCAGCCCCGCCAGGCCGTCCGAGCGGTCCTCCTTCTCCTCGCTCAGGCTGCGCTTGGTGGGGGGCGGCATCCGGCGCTCCTCGAGCAGCGAGAGCCTCTCCATGCTGCTGTACACCTGTGGGCACAGGAGACCTGCCGGGACGCCCAACGACCACACCTCCCAAGGAGCGAAGAGGATTCTCAGCGCCTGAAGCCCAGGAATTCGAGCCAGTTCTCCTCTTCCCTCCCCCATATATACCAGATGAGTATTCGAGGAAACGGCTATTCCACTGGTCTGACCTGGCCGCACCCTGGCATCTCATATGTCAGGGCCCTGAGCAGATCTAGAGGCATCTGTCACATGCAGGCCCAGACCTTGCCTGCTCTTTTCCCAGAGATAGCCCATCCCCTCCTCCCCAGGTGTGCCCCAGGGATGTCCCTCAATAGGTCTTCTTCTCCCAGTTCTCCAGTCTGGGCCCACCACAGTCGCACCTTGCTGAACCTTGGAGAGCAGGAAGAGAACTGGCGAATCTCAAGGTAGCCATCCTCACTCACTTCCTCCTCGTCCTCTGAGTCTATGTGGTGGTATCGCTCCGAGCGGGCTGGGACACACAGAACAGTGCCTTTCAGAGGCCATGGTGGTGGCCTCCTTTAACCCTATCGGATCTCAGGAGGGCCTGGAGAAGTTGCTCCTGATACCAAGTTCACGGTGCACAGGTGTTTCTGGGCACACAGGTAGGATCCCTGCTCCTCCCCGTCCCACCAGTGGCCTTACTGTCAAAGTAGCTGGTATCATCCTCTGACTCCAGCTGAGGAATAAATTCCGCCTTCTGACGAAGCAGTCCTGTCCAGTCCAGACCAATAAAGAACGGGTGCTGCTTCACCTCATAGGCACTGCCTGTGGACAGGGATGGCGTGGGCAAGGGGCTGGGGTGAGCTGTGTGGAGTCCAGGTCAGCACGTCCGGTGAGAACCTAGGCCTCGAAAGGCTGGGCCTGGAGGCCTCAGCTCCAGCACCTTCCTCTTCCGCCCACAGGGAGCAGGGCAGAGGTTCAGGATCCAGGGGCACCGCCCACACCTGAAGCCTGAACCTCCCAGTTATATGGAATCAGCCCTACTCCTCCAAGTGCTGAGAAAGGTTAGTGGGGCCTGTCCCACCTGTACCCAGTCTCTCCAGAGGGTTCTGGTGGAGCAGTTTTGAGGTGAGATCCTGGGCGTCCGGTGGCAGCGCATCATCCCCCTCGGGCCACACAATCTCATCTGAAGAGTCATTGGGTGTGACAAGGAAAGGAGTGGGTTAGAGGAGTCTCAGAAGTCGTGGGCAGAGTGGGGAGATGGAGAAGAGGGTCCTGTGATACGATACGTGTGGGGAGACATAAAGGGCCCAGCCCAGAGCCCTGAAAGCCTTGCCTGGGACCCACTTCCTTTAAGTTGTACAGGTTCCTGTCCTTCTAGGGGAGCCTCCCACATCCTAGACCATGGCTTGCTCTTTGGTCCAGGGTGGCCACTGCAAAGCAGTGGTCTGATCTCCAGCTCACCCTGCCTTTACACTCCAGACACATGTACACTCACACACACACAGAACTCACACTCACGGGGTATGCACAGACACAACACAGGTACACCCATGCACTCATGTGGGACCAGGCACACAATCAGAACAAGCGCTAGGTGACACACAGAGTCTGCATGTGCACATATCTGAGGCAAGCATACCAAACACACACACATGAACACAGAACAAGAACTCATAAGCCTCGCAGATGCATGCGTAAGTCATATCTGTGGATCCAGATTCTGTCCCCTTGGTGGGCCAGGGGGATGGTACCTACCACTGATCACTTGCCCAAAGAGCTCCTCTGGAGTGTCTCCGAAGAAAGGGACGCAGCCCACCAGGAACTCATACAGGATTATGCCCATGGCCCACCAGTCCACTGGTTTCCCATAGCCCTGACGCAGGATCACCTCAGGGGCAATGTATTCCGGGGTCCCGCATACCTGGGCACAAAGAAGCCGGGCTGGCTCAGCATGCAGAGACAGTGCATTGGCATGGCGGCCGGAGGGGTTGGGGTGCTCCCACTTCTGGAGCAGCAAGTCTCTGAATGAAGACTCAGCTCACTCTGGTTAATGAGCAGGAGCAACAGGAGCCCCAGCGTACCAGGGGTGGAGCTGTTGGTGGGGTGAGTTTATATATTTTCCTAATTAACCGAAACATCTAGTTCTAGCCTGGAACCACCACTCCTTTTTGGCATGTGGTACCCACAACTGGTCTCTGCCCTCCAGCCTCCAAAGAACAGACACTACAGTCATATGACTCCTACAGGGACTTGTGAACATTCATAACCTGTAATGTCAAATCGGGAAACGCCCCACGGCTACTCTCAGGATGCAGCCCAGTGGAAACTTGGAGCTGTGTTCCACGGACACAGGCGCCAGGAGAGCTTTGCTCTTTACTGAGGCTAGAAGTCTCAGGACTGACCTCTTATCAGTCTCTGAGAGTGTCAGTGGTTATGTGACCTATCTTCTTCAAACCCTGAGGCGGAAGATGATTTTGGATTTTATATCCATGTGATTCTCATGGGCCACCTTATTTTCCAAATGTGCTGCCTATCTCAATGGCTCCCTGGAACCAAAAGGTGGAAAAGACAGGAGCTCTCAGTCTTAACATCTAGCTGCAAGGTAAGCATGTGGCCTCCAGTCCTTACTCTGAGGCCTGGATTCAACCCCCAAGGTCTCAACCACCCTTCTTATTACCTGCTTGTCCAGGAACTCCCGAGTATCCTTCTCAATGTGGCCCTCGTACAAGTTTGTGGTCAGACTCATGAGGCCGATTTTAGAAAGGCCAAAGTCCGTGAGCTTGATGTGCCCCATGGATGTGATCAGCAGGCTGGGAAACCAGAGAAACAAAAGTTTGAAGTTACTTCCTGGCCTTCCAAGATGGCTGATTTTAGTACATGCCCAATTTCCCCACTCAGGCGTCTACTGTGGGACACAAGCAGGGTAGCTTCATCAGGGAGACAGGCAGCTGTGGAAGAATAAATAGCTCTGGTCGTATGAGCACTGTACTCTGCACAAGCAGCTAACCTGCCTTTTGCCCATTCCCCCAATTCACTTTGGTTTACGGCCCTCAACCGTATTCTACGCTGAGGGCAAGTATCAGCCAGCTGAGAAACAGACTTTCTTCCACCAGCGATCAGCCTCACCCTAAGGCTCCAGCCATTCCCAGTCTCCTCTCCTGACCTCAGTGGCTCACAACACCCGAGTCAGGGAGAGGGCAAAGGGGCACAATGATCCCGTTCCACGTCCACGGCTAGTTTTAGGAGGGCTGGTTGGGAGGAACTAGAAGTAAGATCTCACAGAGAACTGTCTCTTCCTCTTCACATACTCTGCCTGAGCCATTTTGTGCCAAAGGCTTCACCCTACTACCCCTTTACTCCCAAATCTGTATCTCTGGCCCTGACTTTTTTTTGGCCCTGACCTCTTTCATGAGCTCCATGCCTAAAAACTGCCCAGATGTCCTACAGGCACACGAACTCAACCTGTCCAAAACAAGGTCATGCCTCCTAACTGGTCCTCTTCTCAGTGAAAAGCAGTAGTTTCTGTTACCTACTGAGCTCTGTGATAAGTGCTTTAGCAATTATTTATCAAAATATTCTGGCTCATGAAAGGTCTTACAGAGTAACTAACACAACAAAGGTAGGTATTATTATCCCCAAAAGGAGGAACACAAGGCTCAGAGAGGTTTAGTTAACAGACCCGGAGTTCAGAGAGTTAACGAGCTCTATGAACTTAGGTCTGTCTAATGTCAAAGCTGCTTTCCACTACAGAGGCTTACCACCACCAGCACCAAGGTGGAAAGCTGGAAGATATCCCAGACTCCTGCTCTCTCACCCCAGCCTTATCATTTCCTTTCCACTTCCCAACACTATCCCTCTCTTCTCCATCCTGACTCTGTTCCAGTGCAGGCACTGTTGTTTTGGGCCTAGACTACTGCCATGGTCTCATCACCTCTTTCCATGGGCAGTGATCTTCCTAAACCTAAATCAGAGTCTGAGTGTGACACTGTCACCCTGTGGTTAACAGGCCCTTCAGAGACTCTCTAGGACCCTTTAAAATTAAACCCAAACTTAGCAAAAGGCCCCTTGATGATCCAATCCCTGCCCCTCTCTCTAGCTTCCTCTCTTACTACTCTGACCAACTAACAATCTCAGCTTCAGCCATCCATACTGTACTCTTTGTAGTTCCTGAATGGGACCCATCCCCACACCTGTGCGTGCCTTTGCAAATCCTGCTCCCCAGCTTGAGAAACTTCCTCCCACCTTCGCCCACCTGACTAATACCTTCTAAGAAGCAGCCTATACAAAGATATTTCTGCCACCCACACTAGATTTAAGCTCTACAGGCCAGGGACTAGAATACAGTGCTTGGCACAGAGCAGGTGTCAGTAAATGTCAGGACACTTGCTTAGCCATCTACTACATGTGTGGATCCTTTTGTTCCTGCTTGGTTTCTTGAGTGGAGCTCCTCAGTGATTCTTTGATGTCACCAAAGCCTTACGGTGCCCCTGCCAGACCTTGCTGGCAATGTTCTTTGCATTTGGGGTAGTCAGGGGCTAGAGTACCAAGCCTAGATGGACACCCACATGAGCAGTGTTTCCTAGCAGCCATTTGGGATAGATTCAAACGTGCTGCGTCTGCGTTCATTTATCTAGAGACCCAAGAGGGACACCCTAAACAAGGGACTGGGAGAGTGGGCATACTTGTCAGGCTTGAGGTCACGGTGCACGATGCCATAGTTGTGTAAGTACTCCAGGGCTAGCACAGTTTCCGCAAAGTACAGGCGCACCATATCCACAGGCAGGGCCCCGATGTTCTTCAGCAGAGTGGCACAGTCTCCTCCTGCAACAAGCCCAGGCCACCATGAAGGATGGGTCCAGTGCCCTGCTCTAGATGGTCTCAGAGGCCCCAGAGTAGATAGTGTCACAGAATACCCTGGTGCCAGAGACTGTGATTCTAACCCCTCTGCTGCTGGCATGGGTGGGAGAGTGTGGAGGGGAGCAGGAGGTAAGACGAGTCGGCCAGTGGCTGTCAAGGCCATCGTTCAGGACAAAGAGGGAAGGAACCCAGGCCTCTAGGCCTGTAAGCTGACTCGTTGGGACAGGACTAAGTTATTTTAGGATGAGACTTCAGCATTTGTCCATTTATTTCCTTCCTGTTGGCTCTCCTTTAGTTTTTGAGTAAAGTAACACTGTAAACTCCCAGCACCTACCCAAAGAATGAAAAGCGGAGTTTTGTTCAGCTTCAACTTCAAGACTTAGGCAAAATATCTTTGGAAGCTGTACGCAGCCCTGACGAAGGGAGAGGGAAGGCCACTGGCAAAGCGGCTGCCCCCTCCAGAGCTGTGCCCCATGATGCTCTCCTACACCATCCCCAGAGCATTTTGTGGGGTCCTAAGGGGCATCCCCTTCAAAAACCATCCGCAAGGGCTGTGGCTTTCCTCTCCTCTGAGGGCCCAGATGCAATCCTCCCAGCATCCGGCCCTGGGCTTTGGTGGCTCTGCTACCCCCTTTGCTCCTGCCAGGTGTCAGCAGGTCTGCCAGGCTGTGCAGGCTTTGTAGCTGTGCGGCTGATACATCCTGTCCCGACATGGGCAGCCTCATGGCAGCTACTGCTCCAGAAGCCTCTCCCTGGGAGGGGCACGACACCTTGTGCCCACCATGGCCAAATGGTCTCTGAGATCCTAAGGCAGAAACCAAGGCCAAAGAGAGGTTGGGAAGCTGGGCCCTGAAACTTCACGCCTACACAAGCTGTTGGTCCCTGCTCAGGTCTGTCTCAGATTATGCCGTGGCCCCCAAGCCAGGCCACCTTTTCCCCAGTACCTTCAACATACTCCATCACCATGCACAGGTGGCGCTTGGTCTCAAAGGAGCAGAACATGCTGACCACAAAGGGGTTCTCAGCAAAAGTCAGTATGTCACGCTCCACAAAGGCCTGCTGGATCTGGTTCCGTAGGATCAGGTTCTGCTTGTTGATCTTCTTCACGGCAAAGCGCTGCCGGGTGGACTTGTGCCGCACCAGGAATACGGCCCTGGAAACAAAGCCCATCCGTACCCCACGGCCCTCAGCCCCTGAGCTGTGCTCTCCTCCACTGCGAGCTTGGGTGGTCAAACTGCTTCCTCTCACACCTTATCAATGCACAGAACAAAGGAGCAGGGGGCGCTTATCAATGAGAAGGATCTGAGCACCTGCCCAGGGAGCTCTTCAATTTCCTGATATACCAAGACCTGAGGACACAGCTCAACCCCTCCTCAGAGCTCAGTGAGAGCAGAAGTGCCGCCAAGAGGAGAGAGACTCTTCCCTGGGAAAGGAACCACACTCAGGTATCAGAGGAAACTGGGCTCTTGCCTCTCCTGGAGGCTTCGGGGAGGGACAGGTCCATCCTGAGGCATCTGGTGCTCAGAGGATTAGGCATCATTCACTTCTGGAAGGAAGAGCCCCAGGGCTGACTTAGCTCCAGTCCCGGCCACACCCTGACCCCTGCCTTTACCCATAGGCGCCATTGCTGATGAGCTTAATGGTTTCGAAGTCCTCTTCAGAGGGTGTCTTTTTAGATGTCAGAGATGCCCCACGGCCCTGGAAGACATGGGAAAGGGCAGGAGCCAGGAATGCTTCTCAGAGCTCACATCTGGGGGGAAGCTGCGGCCCCAGCATCTGCTCAGCTCTTAGCCCTGCCATGGCCTCCTGCCCATTCTTCCCCAGGAACTGAATGACCTCTCAGACAGTGTAAGCGATCACCCACTCCGCCATCCCTCCTTCAGACAGTCTCTTAGAGAGAATTCACAGCCCTTTGCTTCACAGGGCCCCGGGTCCAGGATTGAGGCAGGAGCTCAGGGTCTTTACCTCGACTGAATCATCTGTCTCTGGAGTGTCAGGACTGTCATAGCTGCTCAACTGGGCCATTTCTAGAAACAAAGCAAGGACACAAGAGAAAAGTGTGCGTGGCAATGTCAAGACATCTCAGCAGTCCATTCACATCACACGACAGATGCACGTAGGGAAGGCAGTAATGCTTCCTGCATCAGGCTGGGAGGCGGTCCTGTGGCTCTATCCTTAGTGCAGTCACAGCTTTTAGACTTGTTTGTCAAATAATATTGCCACCCCTATTTCTAGAAGTCCAGTACCATTCAAAAGGCCTGGCAAATTCTACAAAGCTTCCCTCAAACTTGGGACAATGCCTGAAAACAGGGCCCAAAGCTGGGCTGTCTGATAGCTGGCCCCCATCCTGCTGGTCAAGACTCTGCTTTGCCAGATGAGGTTGGGAAGCAGGAAAGGCAGGAGTGGGACGACTAGAGACTAGGGATTCGGAAGCCCATGGTTCAGGAGGGGCTCAGTGTGAAGGCCCAGAGAATGGCATTATCTTCTGAAGCCCTGAGTTGGGACCACCCCAAAGACACAGGAGGACTTGTGAGGTGGCAGCAGGAGAGGCAAGCATGCAGAGGAGGTGACCATTTTTGAAAATGTGATTGTGGCCCTCTGTGATGACCTTTTGATCTTAGGCTCTAAATCCAACGCAGGTGGGCCCAAGGCACTCCAGCTTGGGTTATATAAGGCAGATGTGGACAATCCTGAAGGAGGGGCTGTTTTATGACAGAGAACACAGAGTTTTTCCTATAGCCCTCGGACCTCTGATGCTGTGTTGTGTCCCTGTCCAACTAAGCTTCTTCTCCAAGTGGCTTCCCTGCTGTTAGAGCTTGTAGGCTGTGTGGCCTCTTTGCAGCCACCAGGCCGCATGCTCACCCTCTAGGGGATCCCGTGTGAGGCCCAGTTGGCTAACGATGTAGCGGGGAATGTCACATTTAATCCCTTGTCCCTCTTTGGCGTGGCCCTCAGCTGCTTCTAACAGGTGGTAGAACTCTTCAGGGTCAAACTCCTGTACCGGGGAGAGAGGTAGTCAGTGGTGAGGGCTACAAAAGCAGGCTGCTGGTCTCTTTGGTTTTACGGCATATACCCAGAGTAGGATGACAGGAAGACTTCCTCTTTGTGATGGACACCCCTACCCCTGAATCCCAAGAAACATCATGATTCAGGAACCAATGGGGACAAAGCTGTCTTACAGGTCACCTCCAGATTGGACATCCTAAGCGTCTGCTGTCTTTACAGCAATAAGAACCAGAGCATTTGGTTTCCAGAGAGCTCTGCCTATTCGCCTGGTCCAAAGCCTTGTGGCAGCCGGACACGGCACTGTCAGGTGTGTTCCCACACCCAGTGAAGAGGGGCAGCCCTGGCACACCTTCAATCACGCTTCACAGCCCTGGCGGTGCACACACATGCCTTCAGACATCTACTGAGCAAACCCTTGTGTGCTGGGGGCTGGAGAGCCTTGTGGACACAGCACAGAAGTCCTTGTCTGCCTGGAGCACATAATAACGAGGGCCCCACTGACTGAGTGCCTACTAAGTGCCAGTATGGGCTAAACCCTGGAGACACCTCTGTGACCTTGGTGAGGAAATCAAGGCTCACAGAGATGCACGGACTTGCCCATGACCACAGAGGTAGGAAGAAAGAGAAAATCAGCACGCAAACCCAGGCCTAACTCCAAGCCCCTGTTTAACCACGGACTTCATGTCCTTGAGGGAGAGGCCTCTGTTCACCACGACCCCAGCCTCCACTGCTTTCTTTACCTCTGGTCTCACGGGTTTGGAGAACTCTACCACTACCTATGTGGATACAATCTAACCCAGACTGGAAGTCCTTTTACCTTCTTCTTCATCCTCAGTCCCTGTCTAGTCAGAATGTCTACTTCAGAAACCCGCCTCTACCCAACTCTTCTGCTCTGTCCTCCCACCACTGTCCTAGTTCTGGGCGCTCCTCTCCGTCACATGAACGGCTTTAAGTGCCTCTGCCAGGCTGTCCCTGGCTCATCCTGCCTTCTCTTGCAATTCACTATCCATGTTGCAGCCAGTGTCATCTTTCTTAGGAGTAAATCTGATGGAGTGTTACTCAGAAGTAAATAGGAACCAATTACTGATACATGCAATAACATGTATGACTCTCAAAAACATTATGCTGAGTGAAAGAAGTCAGAACATACTATATGATTTAATTTATATGAAACTGTACAAAAGGCAAACTTATCCATAGTGAAAGAGCAGATAAGTGGTTGCCTGGAGTGGGAGGTAAGATGGCCAGGGGAAAGGGACTGATTGCAAAGGAGCACAAGGGAATTTTCTAAGACGGGAGAAATGTTTTCCATCTTAACTGTGGCAGTGATTAGACAGGTGTATATTTGTTAAAACTCATTGAACTGTATACTCAAATGGGATATATTTGATTGTATGTAAATTATACCTCTATAAAATTAGTTTAAAAAAGTAAATCTGACCATGTCATATTCTTACCTAAACTTTCTGATGGCTCCAAGTAGCCTTAAGGATAAATGCAAACTCCGGAGCCAAGAACCCAACACTCTCCATGGTCCTGTCATGGCCTACCTCCCAGTTTATCCCTCACCAACACTTCGGACACACCCTGTACTCCATCAAATGCCTTTTCTGATGGCTCTCCCCTGGCAAATTCATAATTATCCTGCAAATAGCTGACTAAGCTTCACATTTCCCAGGGAGCCTTCACTGAATGTCCATCTCTGTTCATCCCAAGGAGGACTAGAGCACTTCCTTCCCCATGTCCCCGTTGCACCTTGTACTTCCCTTGGCTGCAAACTTCTTCCAGTATCATAATTATTATTTGCATGTCTCCATGCCTCATACTTAAGGCACTAAAAGACGAAATCTAACTCTACTGCAGAGGAGGCATCGTAGGATCAGGGACCCTGCTTTACTTACGCCTGTATCTCCAGTGTCTAGAATGACGCAGGTACTCAGTAGTGTCACTGAATGATCAAATGAAGGGTGGACTCAACTTGTGCAAACGAAACTGGCCTGTGCTCCTCATCCCCAGGGTCCCCATTGACCTGGGGCCTGCTCAGTGTGGGCTGGGCAGACGAGCACCCCTCCCTGCCACACTTCTCAGGAGCAACCACTTTTCCTCACAGGGACTTGCTTGCGTGTCATATTTAAACAAGGATTTCAGCAGCAGAAATGGCAGTGGGTACCCCCACAGTTCTGCTGTTAGCAGAATACTTCCTCTACAGCCCCCGTTCCCTCCCCTCCAGCCACCCACCCCCCCCAACCTCCCGAGAGCCCACTCACCAGGCATTCCAGGAGACGAGCAGGGCGGGCAATGACAATCATCAGTTTTTTCACCAGCTGCATCACAAAAGCCACTTCTGAACTCTCTGAGCGCTCATGAGCCTGTAGAGAAGACAAAGGATACTTAAGCAATCCACCGGCCCAACATGGCTGAGTGAAGCAGGACTGGGCTGGGCAGAGCCTACTCTGCCAGAGGGTACAGAGGGTGTACCCTCTGTAGTACAGAGGGTGCTGCAAAGTAAAGACCTTAGAGAGGGCCAGTGGGCCGTGATGAGGGGGGGCAGGCTGCTCACCAGGAACCACATGAGCTGAGGAACACTACATGACGCCGAGGAATGTCACAAAGACACGCAGCTTTACCTGCTGCTCCATCCAGCAGGCTTCACTTACCCTCCAGACCCCAGCTCAAGATGTAACTCCCAATGGAGCCTTCACTGATGCTCACTTTCCACCACAGACAGACTGTAAGGAATAGAAAGACCTCAAAGCAGGAGAGTGATGTGACCAGAAGGGATTTTAGAGAGATCTCTTTCGCTGTAGTGTGGATGGTGCACTAAGGAGGGCAAGCCTAAAAGCAGGGAAACCCACCAGCAGGCTACTGCAACAGTGCAGATGAAAAAGGCATAATAAGCCAAGGCAGTGAAAATGGAGGGAAATGGACAGACTGGGCCATCTCAGAGCAGCCCTGAGGGGTGGAAGAGGCAGGAACAGATGGGAAGTACAACGACAATTTTACGGAAATTCCATTGAATCCATAAATGAAATAGACAGTATAAAAAAATACACAGTTTAGGTGAGGATAGGTAGAGAACATATTCCCTTTGGTTTTAAAGAGAAAGCAGGTAGGTGGAAAAGTTCTGCTTTGGACTTGGAAAGTTTGAGGTACCTATACTAGATACTTTCGTAGGCATTGGCTCAGCCCCAGAGACTCTCCCTTCTTGGAAACTGCTCTGACTCCTGGAGCCACATGTGTGGCTGCACTTTCCCTCCCACCTCCGACAGCTGACCAGAGTGGACTACTTTCCTAGGAACTTACTTTTTTTAATTTTTTTTTAATTTTTGGCCGTACCATGCAGCATGCAAGATCTTTGTTCCCTGACCAGGGACTGAACCCATGCCCCCTGCACTGGGAGCACGGAGTCTTAACCACTGGACTACCAGTGAAGTCCCCCCACCCCGCTTTTTCTTTTACATTTTTTTTTTCCCCTAGGAACTTAAAAATGGGTGGAACGACAACCATTAATATCAGCATGACAGAACTGTATAATTCTCTCTTGGGTGAAAAGGATGACCATACCTACCAAAGAGAGAGAAACAGAGCTGAGAGAAGGAAGACGAACGGTTCCTGGGCTTTGCACAGGCTCTTGTTTCTGGTTGTGGTCCCTGCTTAAGGCCTGGTTGCATTCCTGTCTTCAATTCTCTAAGATACCCTTTCAATCTTTATAATTAGTTTCCCTTTCCTGCATAAACTGCTCTGAGTTGGTTCTCTACCACTTGCAACAAAGAATACTAACCGATGTGGAAAGTACGGTGGAGGAGTCCAATCAGTAGCTGGGGCCACTGATCCGGAGCTCAGAAGAACAGTGGGGAGCAAAGGCCCTTTAGCAGATGGATGACAACTGAAGACACAGGAGCTGACAGGGCCGATCAGAGAGTGAAGAAGGGAGAATGAGGAGCACGGATGCTCAGGAAGGTGCCCCTCGAAACACCAGCATTTAAGAAAACTTGTGAAGGGGCAGCAAGACCACAAGACTGGAGAGAACAGTGTCATGACAACTGGGGGGGAGAAAAGATCAAAGAGAGGTATTCACTGTGGAAACCTCTGTAGACAGGTGAAGGAAGGTGAGGACTGAGAGAGGTCACAGCATTTGGCAACCGGCCAGTTAGTTCTTTGGTGACTTTTGCCTGAAATGTTTCAGTGGAATAATGGGAAGGGAAAGTAGAAGGCAAGAGACTGAATAGTGAACAGGTTGTAAGGAAAGAAATACAAGCAAATGAAGACCATTAAAAAACACTGGTTATGCAATGAAAAGAGAGGCTGGGCACTTGATGAAATCTTATTCATTCTTTTAACACACAGCTCAAATATCAACTTTGTGAAGCCTCATCTAAGTCCCCTGCCCCCCCCCCACACACAGACACACACACACGAAGAACAAGAAGTAACAGCTCCTTTTTCTATGTTTTCCTAGCTGTTTGCTCACAGCACATGGTACTAGCATGTTGTTTTATAATTAATTGTCTGTCTCTACAGGTACACTGTAGGGCCTTGTGAGTAGAGAGGCTGTGTCGCCTAGCACAGGTACCTCTTATATAGCAGATGTCAATGCTTATTGACTAAGTATTTGCAAGTGTATGATCTTAGGCTCTGGAATAAGTAACCTGGGTTTGGGTGCTAGCTCTGCTACTCAAGGAATGAGTTACCTTGGGCTAACTTGGCCCTTTTAAGGTTTGGGTTCCTCATCTGCATATTTAGAGAATAATAATAATACCTTCCTTACAATGTTGTTATGAAGATTAAATTAGACAATGTAGTGCCTAGCAAATTCATCTACCAGGGTTTCCCTGCAGACATCCTTCACTCTAGTCATGCCAAACTACTTTACCTGCAATTCCTGAAATGAACCAAGTTCCTCCACACCTCTGAAAGGTTGTTTATACTGCTTTCTAGATCCAGTGAACTCCTACCTACTCATCGAGACTCAGCTTTTCCTGAACTCTCCATGCAGAGTCAGCACATCCTCCTCTGTGCTCAGAACTGATCTCTGTTTGGTGCTCATCAATCACACTTACTATAATAAACAAAAGTGAGATACTTCATATAGAGCACTCAGTGTGGTGTCTGGCATACAGTATACTTCGATAGATGACAGCTATTATTTTTACTGTAATACATATTGATGGGTCTGTAAACCCCAGTCAACAGCAAATTCCTTGAGCCAGAACCGGCACTGAACTTCTTCTCTGCATTCCCAGGGCCTAGGAAATGAGAGAACATACGAATGCACTGGCTCCATGTTCAGTGCTCTTCCCACTGCCAGAGGCAATGCATCTGGGAAATGCCTGAAGGTTTTGGGCAAAGCTCTGACTTGAGCATTTCAGAAGATCCATCTTAGATGTACAAGCAACCCTGGAAGTCACTCTAGTTGATTTATCTGATGCCTCAATCCCTGATTCCTACGTATTGTCGGAGAACTGTTAGAAAGTTATTCTTGAACAGAAACAAACAGCCGCCAGTGATGTTTCATGGGACTTCAGCTTTTTAAACTCATATTTCTGCAATGTTTAAATTTAAGTATTACTTTTGAAATCAGAAAAAGACATTTTTGTAGAAGGAAGAACTTTTTCATCTATTAAATCAAAACCTTTCTTACTGTAACTCTTGTCCACTGGGCTAGTATGCCTTTTAGGGGACAGAGAAGCTGCCACATATTACATATGATAAAACTCCCATTATTTGACAGCACTAATCGTGACCATCTTTAGTCATCCTTTCTCTAGATTCAACTGTTTCCTAAATTAAAAAAACAAACAAACAACTTCCTGCTCCTAATTTCTGGACTAACACACCGGAGTCCTTTGAGCCCATTAGCCTGGGCTCTCAGCTCAGTTGGTCCTACAAAAGCATGAAGGCACACGTCTGGAGGTAACAGGGGTCTGGACTGGGAAATATTCTAGTGACATGAAGAGCCCCGAAGAGACAGCACATCTCCTCTCCCCTAAGCTGTACTAATGGTGTGATATGGGCAACTGTAGGCTGAGTGGGAAGGCGTCCGATCACCCTATCGGAGAGGCAGAGAGGAAAGCGAAGAGCGGAGCACGAAGCAGCGAGAAGAACTCAATGGTCTCTGGATTACTTTGCCCAGAGACTTTTTACACTGGGGAGGATCAGGTCTCTAAACACATCAGTCCCTGCTGGAGAACTTCTGCTACGCAAACAGAATATCAGCAAACGGATAAACCCATGGTGCCGTCCTCGGGCCTGTTTTTCCTCGACTGAGGAGAAGCAGTCTCAAGGTTCTGCTTACACCAGTATGTCTACCAAAAGAGAGCCCACTACAGCCACTAGGACCTCTTTTTGGCTCTGGGTTACAAATCTCCTAGGCAAATATTTATGAACACTACGTTGGAGCCTCGGGAAGAGTAATTGGTATTAGAAAAGGAAAGGAATCACAGCACTGAGTTCTGACGCCGAACAGGCTTCTCGGAGAAATGCAGGGGACTGAGGAGGAACCAAAGCCCAGCAGCAGCAGCACAGGTGGGGTGCGTCCCACATACCAGCAGGGAGGTGGCAAGCAGGCTGGGAACACCATGACTGCCTTCATCTTAGCTTGGGACTAAAAACCACTACTATACGGATTCACCAGAGTTGCAGAACAAGGACACTCACATCTTGCAGAAGCTTCTCTAAATTCTCTTGAAGTTCATAGAAGTAGTGTGAGGTAATGAGGCCACTCCGAGATTTATCCAGGCAGTCTCGGGCCATCTCAATCACCTGATGATGAATAAAGCTCAAGGTTCCGTCTGCCAAGGGCAACACGTTGTCTGGAGTGTTGGAGGAAATGAACTCTGCTAGATGCTCTTCCATTTGTGCGGTGGCCTGCAAATCAAAGCAGGACAAGTGACTCTTCCCTTCTGATCCAGCTCGGCCGGAGCTAAGCCTGAAGGGCCTGGTCAGAGCCTAAGGATGGGTTCTGTGATCCTGGTTTCCTGATGTTGCATTTGGGGAACCTGAGGACTGGAGACGTGAAAGGTCACCTTCAAGTCAAGTCAAAACATTACAGTCAAGGCCCTCTCTCACCTGGCCTTGTCCACCTCCCCACTCCTTGAACGGCACATTCTCTTGCTCTAAGGACACTGAGGTTCTGTTGTTCCTTTATCATGCTATCTCATGCCTTTGTCCATTTATGCTGTTCCCTGTGTGTAGCTTTTTCACCTGCCAAGCCTGCCTGGCAAACTCCTACTACTCCTTCTAATCTCAGTTCAAGCATCATCTTTCCTCTGGGAAGTCTTTGATTCCTCCAGGAAAACTAGGGTTTCCTTTCCTCTGTGCTTCCACTGGACCTCCCAACTGTATAAACTTGGTGTGTGGACACTCCTGGTTTCTAAATCTTTCTCCAGACTGGGAACTTCTTCAAGCCAGTGGGAATTTGATTTATCTCAGGATCCTCTTACTTGAACTCAGGACCCAACCGAGCTAAGCAGATGTTCAGAGAGTGTTTACTGAAGGTGTGAACCTGCCTGCTCACGGACCTGGATCCCCAGCAGAGCGGCATGAGGTCTGGCTCAGAAGCCTCTTGGGGACCTAACTGCACAGGAATGTCAAAATGACAAATATACATCAGCTAACAAGTTCCTAGCTGCCTATCTAGGGCTTGGCTTTCTTTCCTTTGCCACCAGGTGGTGATTTCTGATTTTCAGTGTGTGTTTAAGTGGGTGTTTGTATATGTATATATATGTGTGTGTATATATATACACACACACACAAACACACACACACATATTTATGGTGTAGCGATGTGCTAGGGAGAGAGGGAGAGGAGGGGAGTTGAAAGGGAATGGAAGGAATCTTAACATGCTTTTTCTAACACGAGTTCATCTTACATACAAACGTGCAATGCTAGGATAACAATACAACACCTAATACACAAGGAGGAAGAGGAGGAGGAAACACGCGAGGTGCATTTCTAAACACTATACACACCCAAACTTTTTTATGAAGAAGCAAGGCACAACAGAATGATTTCCTAGCTGTTCATTCTGCCCCTCTTCCTTGCTCTTACTCTCCAGTGCCCATCTGAAGGCTAGAAAGTGCAGACCACAGGGCAGCAAAGAAATAACAGCTAACACTTACTGAGCGCTAACTATGTCCTGGGCACAGTTAGAAAAGCTTAATGTTCACTAATCTTCACAAACTCCCTATGAGATAGATACTCTTATTATCTCAGATTACAGATGAGGCAAATGAAGCTCAGAGAAGTTAAAAAATCTGCCCAGGGTCATGAGGCTAATAAATGGTAGAAGCCAACTTGAACCCAGTCGGCCTGGTTCCAGAGTCTGAGCTCCTCCTCACTGCTCTGCTTCACTGTGAATGTCAAGAGGGAAAGCACAAGGGCTTCGCACTTTTTCCCTAAGCCACCCGTGTGTGCCCAGCAGACTACTCGAGGCTCGAAAAAGGACACTCTCGGAGGAGCAGGGAACCACACATCGTAGACCCTAGATACAGATGAACGGGTAGAGCCAGGGGTCTGGATGGAGGATGAAGAAAGAGGCTTGAAGACCCCATTCTCGCTGTTGTCATGGAGAGGGAGCCTCCGTCAGGCCCTGCTTCTCTCTCGGACAGAACTGGCTGTGTTCTGCAGGAACAGGGCCTATCATTAGAAAGCCAGGTCAGAGTGTTTAGGCGTGTGGTGTTCAAAAGAAATGCAAATGGAAAACAAGGCCCTCATTCCACATACAAGGAGGTTTACAGTCAAACTGCAGTTGTGAAGACCATTTCTCAACCATCTCAGGACAGTAACCTACCTTCCTCCCTCAGCATTTCCCTACTTGAAAACACAAGTCCAAATGTGAATAGCAACTCTGAGCTGTCTCCCACCCTACTGCTCTCTCTGGCCAACTTCCTGCCAGAGGAAATTTCCAGCGTAGCTCTGTTTGTGCTTGGTAATGGGAGTGCTGCTTTAGAAATCTGCATTAAGTGAAGGTGCTCTCAGAGGGCAAATCTCCTTCTGGGGGACCCCGACTCATGGATCCTGATGTGCACGGTCAGAAACAAGGTCTCTGCTCTTTCCTTCCCACTAATATACAGTGGGATATGTTTTCGACATTTCCCTCTGGATACCCCTTTCTCTGGGGAGTGGAGAAATAGAGGCTCTGCAAGTACGATCCCCAAACTCAAAGTCCTCTGCTGCCTTCCTCTTCTCCAGCAGTCTGAAAGCCCTCACATGCTTGTGTCCTCCTCCTCCTGGTGCCTCCCTGATCTCCTTCCAGATTGCCTCTGGCGACTCCCCCACCCCCAGTCTTCCCACTGGGGCTGGCTGGAGGTGGCATCCTCAGAGGCGTTACCAGTCTCCTTTAAACTGGATCCTTACCTTGGGGAATCTTTCCTTGTACACATGATTCATCATTATTATTTCACTGTCAAAGGAAACTGGTGACCGTCCAGGACTAAATAAGAAGGAAACAACTGTGTTACTTTAGTGCCAGGGAACCTTCAAGGAGAAAGATGCCCATCCCCAGAGCCCGTGCCCACCCACTGTCTGCAGCACCCACACACTCCCACCTTAAGGAGTGCTGAGTTCCAGAGCCTTTCTTATTCCTGGAGCTGCCAGCACTGTTCAGCTCAAAAGTGTGCCATCTGGAGCTAGACTACCTTCCTGTAAGAGGCCTGGCCTTCACAAAGACTTCTGCCAGGGCCTGAAAAGGCCTAGACAGGAGGAGACCACTCTTGAGGCCACTGGTGGTTCTTCTAGGATCACTTCCTCCAGAACAGGACTCTCTGGGTCTTCTTTGCTTTGGCCAGTGGGGTTGGGCATACCCCAGCATGTTCTAGGAATCAAATCAAATCAAACCACCACCAAAACAACCAAAGGAAGACAGTGTATACCTGTATCTTTTCTAAACAAGCTGCATCCAGTGGGGCTAACTTAGCTCTCACCTGGGGGATGAACGAGGCCAGTCCAGCCAGCCCGTAGTGAATCATAAACCTGGGTCATCTAAATCTTCCCCTTTGGCCCATGTGTGATTACATCCTCTTAAAGGATTCAGAGTTTGAGCCGTACAACTGAATGGCTATTTGGGTCCTGCCCAGTTTGGTGCCCGACATGTGATCCCAGCTGAGCTATGTTCAGAACCATTCTTTTCTGCCTTTCCTCCCTACGGTAGGCCATGGTCTGCCTGCTACATTAATGCACATTACCCAGCTTTTTAAGAGTAATTCTCAGGGATTTCCCAGAGGTACTGTAGTCCTCTCAGTCTCAAATGGCCTAAAAGGTGCCCGTCTCTGTGTGGAGTGTGAAGAGCACCAAGATTCAGACATTCCTCTGTATGAGACAAAGAAACACACTGGGCTCCACACTTCACACTCCCTCATTTGTATGTCTGACCCTTTGCACTGCAGTCCCAGTCATTGTTCTCATCAATCTGAACTTGAACCAGTCTTTGTGGTCTGGCTCAGCTCACTGGCACTTGCAGTGCCAACATGACCTGAGGGGATTCTTTCTGGAAGGCACTGCTCCTCTGGGCCTCCACCCTGAACATGTGAACCAACTTCTTATTTCCCAGGGACCCTGGAAATCTGAGCTCGATCACTTAAAGCCATGATCATTTTATTCTCCACCCTCTCCCTTAACCTGCAATTCTGGCACAGATTTACCACCTAATGCCAAAGAGAAGAGCTGATTTAATCTATGGAATACACAGATAAATCAGCTGTTAAGGTTTGCTTGGTTTGATGAGCCCAGGTGATTCAGGGAAATGAGACAGATTTAGATGGGCATTTAGTTCTGCTTCTGCAATGGGCTTCTTGCCCGAGTCAGCCTCAAGTGTCCTCAGAAGCAACTTTTTTAATTGGCCTAGTTTATATATGCTGGGCCTCTGGGTTCTGCAGCCAGGTAACCATCAGAATGGATGATACTATTACTCTCCTTTTACTGAATGGAGTCCAAAGTACATTTCTACTGCCAGCTACTTTCAAAGGGAAAAAGAGGGACCCCTTGACAGCATCTTCAGGCACCTCTTGTGATGGTGAGTTGAGCTGTACCCAATACCAAAGGGCTTGAGCTTCACTGCACTTGACTCATTTGAGCTGTGCCTACGTGCTAGGCCCGGGGTTGGCAAACTACGGCCCGCAGACCAAATCTGGCCCGCCGGCTGCTTTTATAAATAAAGTTTACATAATGTCTGCGGATGATTCTGCACCACAGCAGAGTAAGTAGCTGCCAGAGACGATATGGCCTGCAAAGTGTGAATTATTTACTACCTTGCCCTTTATGGAATAAGTCTGTTGACTCCTAGGCTGCGCAGACAAGCTGAACTCCATGGGTACCAGGGCAGTGGGTGGAGAGCACCCTCACCTGAGGCTGCGGGAGCGGGGCCGCAGGGCCGGGGACTGCCGTCCTTCTTCATCGGGTACACTCTCTGTGCTGAAATGCTTTGTCAGAAA
Organism: Lagenorhynchus albirostris; assembly: GCF_949774975.1. Taxonomy (NCBI): domain Eukaryota; kingdom Metazoa; phylum Chordata; class Mammalia; order Artiodactyla; family Delphinidae; genus Lagenorhynchus; species Lagenorhynchus albirostris. The sequence continues at coordinate 148,400,575 of NC_083096.1, forward strand.
GTGCAGCTCATCGGCTGTAGGCTGGAAGGGCAACTGGTGCAGCTTTTCCTGCGAGGAGCATGATGACTAGAGGGGACAACATTTTTAAAAAGCATTAAAGACATGTCTAAGGCAGTCTAGAAGTGGAGAAGGACTGAAAATGGTCAGTGGCTCCCCAGTCAACGTAAACCTGAAGTCAGCCCACAGCCAGCATGCTTTCCCTTGCTCCCTTGAGTCTCCACTGTACATGATCCCGTTCATCTCTATCCTTCAGAGCTCTGTTCAGATGAAGCCAAGATACTATTATCCTTCATGAGCCTTGCAGGGGGCCAGACCCAGACATTCATGAGGTGTGACAGCTCCCCAACTACCTAGGGAGCCTCTTTAGGTGGCAAAAAGCAGATTCTTCCACGTGGACCCTTTGCCCTCAGTGAAGCTTCTGGCTAGTTAGAATGGCAAGTAATTAATAAATCATGCTTCCTGGCTTATTAGGAAATGTTCTAGGTATGCCCAGCCTACAAATGACATCCCCATAAGTTTTGCCTTCTACAACACCTTGGGAGAGCCCCAGGATGGCTCAGCAATGTTTCCTTTAGGCTGTTACCCAGAGGGCAACTGGCTTCGCTGCAGCTGTGAAGGCTTTGCCCAGGCTCTAGGGACACCAATAGGCAAGAAAATCCAGCAGGGAAGAAAATTATTTTTAGATCTAGAACCCAAAGATTAGACTTGACCTGAAAACAATTAAGAATTCTAAACATGGCCCAACGATTGAGATTCCAGAATCACAAGAGACAATTTGAGGGAGCGAGCTGTGCTATTACAGGCATCCCACCAATGCAGCCATTGCCATGGCAGCCCTGGTCGGCACCTGGATCAGTGAACTCCTGCCCTTACCTGACAAGACTGGCTACAGCAGCAGCAAATCTAACACTATTGCCTCAACTTCTGTTCACCAACTGATGAAGGATCTGGGGTTAAATTCACTTACACTCAAAGCTGCAGTACCACACCAAGAAAACCGTTGCCACACGTAAGCCTTAATACCAAGTGGGAAATCAAAAATTTTTTTGACTTACAGTGCACACTTCTCTCATGGAATCCTATAATACATAAAGTTGTAAACAGCTAGTGGGAGGTTTTCATGAGGCTCTGTCTTGGTCACATTTTTATAAATGATTTGGATAGAAGTTGCAAAAAGTATTCTCACCCAACTGCAACTAACATGAAGAAAAATTGGTATTTTAAGGTATTCCAATAAAATAAGCTGGAGCAATGGGTTGAGTCTATTAAAACTTATTGAACAGGAATATATATATAATAAATACATGACTCTTACTTTGGGTCTCAAAAATCACCTGTTTGAGTAAAGGATTATGGGGAAGGGATATTTACTAGGGAAAGATCTGAAACTAAACAGCTGCCAAAAGACCAGTGAGATCTTTGGATTAATTTAAGAGTAAAATCTAGGACTTTCCTGGTGGTCCAGTGGTTAAGACTCCGTGCTTTCACTGCAGGGGGCACGGGTTTGATCCCTGGTTGGGGAACTAAGATCCCACTTGCAGCACAGAGCGGCCAAAAAAATAATAATAAAAAAATTTTTAAAAAGAGTAATATCTAGGTCAAGGGAGGAAATGATAACTTCTTTTACCTGCTTGGGATTTATGAATACAAACTGAGCTGAGAAGACCTGAAGAATGGTGGGAGACATGGAGAAACGGGTCATCCAGTCTGCGGCCTACAAAGCCTAAAATATGCGCCCTTTACAGAACGTGCTTGCCAACTTGTCATCCTGGCTTCAATTAAATGTTGCTCAATGAGGAAGACTCATTTTAGGGTCAATTGTGCATGGTGGCAGTTAGGACATTTGTTGTGTTTTAGGCTAAAATCTTCTCTAAAAGAGACATAACTAGAAGTTTTAGAGACAGGCCCAATATTTTTTTTTTTGCTGATATACAATCAAACTTGAATATCAAATCACATTCATCCTTCCCTTCTTTTCTGAAAGGAAAAGGTGAAAAAGTTGGAGGAGGGTCTACCAGGCCTTTGTGACATGGTGGGGGGTGGTGTTATTTGCTCTTGGTTGCAGTTCTACAAATAAAATAGGGGAGCAAGGGAACCGTGCTTAGGAGTGCCTGTGCCTGGCCTCGTGGGCAAAGCGAAAGTCCATCCTCAAGCCCTCTTCTGACTCCACTAGGAATAACTGACGCTCAGAAACATGCTGGTTAATTCTTTCCAAAGGCATTTAATGGATCTGACTATGGCTGTTAAAGGCCACCAGACCTCTGTCCCTCTCAGCCTCATCCCAAGCAACCTCTTTGAGTTGGGCTTTGGAGAAAAAGTTGAGAACCACTTTGCAACACTGTAGGGACAGGGAGCAATACCTGTAGGGAAGTATTTCCTCAGGGTGAAGGAGGTACGGCCACAGATTTGGCTACTTACTGAGACAGTGGAGCTAGGAGTGTTGGTTCCATAGCCTGAAGAAGGCAAAGAAGCCAAAGACCAGCGCCGTCCATCAGTCCTATGTAAGAAAAGAATGTTAGGCAGTTTCTACCGAACCCCACCCTGAGCCCAGGACCTGCCTGTCTTTCCATCAGGTTTTTTGGGGCAGTTGATTCATTGGTAGGCTCTTTCTTGTCTCAAGACAGTACTGCTCAGTCCAGCACTTGCTTTCATATCTCTTTCCTACATGGGGCCTATTGTTGTGTGTTTTCCACTGCAAAGACAGACATCTCTGACTATAAAGGAGTCCATAACTTTAAATAAGAATATCTGTTATGCAATACTATGGTTTTGGAATAAAAATCTTTACACTCTCAACTTATTCACTTTTAGCAATGACAGAGAAGCAATGACAGAGGACTGCAGCTAAAGGCATCATCACAAGGAGAGAACTACCACTGAAATGCTAGTTCCTTTTTTGAAGGCTCCATGTGAAGGGTCCTTTGGTGTTCCCCAGGCCACTGGGTTGAAAACCAGGAAGAAGTGAAACTACCACCTGGGTCTGAGTATGAATCAATAGATTGCAAATAGTCAAAGGCTACCCAGAACCCATTAGGACTCATAAATCCAATCTTTGAGAATGTTTGCCAAAGAGTGACAGCAACCTTATGAAAGAAGAGTGAAGTGGCATAGCTTGGCCATATATGAGACTCTGGGGCAGGCTTCCAGCTGCTCTTTAGAGGATGTGCTCTGAAGCTCTCATCACAGAGAACCACAGTTATCTGCTTTGCTTTAGAGAAGAAAGATCAAGCAAGTGTCTGGTTTGAAGCTTTTATAACATGGACAAGTGATTCTTTCCTGGACTACAGGATGTGTTGTAACACAAATGTTCTTTCTTGTGGAGCTTAGGGGTACAGCCTGCTCTGGTTGAAGTTATAGAAAAACTTCTTTGATGTGACCCACAGAACCTAAGAACGTTAGCAGTGGAGGACCTTTAGAAGTTAAGTTCAATACTCTCAATCTTCAGAGAAAACAGTAAGACCCAGAGATCTGGATGAATTGTTCCAGGCTCCACAGTTAAAGGTGGGTGCAGGGAGGCATGGAGAGGAAGAAGGAAAAAAAGGAATGAATCTTGCCAGGGCTTCTCTTTTGGAAGCACTCCTCTCCACCCCCACCAATACCAGGCAGCTTTTCCTACTATGTTCTGTAAGGGGACAGCCGGGGGTTCCATGCCACATGCACATGACTCAAACTTCATGCCACCCAGGCAGCCGGTCCTGCTGGAACCTAGTCTCTGAGGCAAAGAAATGTCCAGGAGGCTGCTCAAACATGATATTCTTTCTGATCTCTCTTTTGGGTCCTGAGAGCTCTACACAAGGAAGCAAGTCAATTCCAGGAAAACAGAGCTCAGCAAAGATGGGACTAGTCTAACTCAGGGAGGCATTTCCCAAACCCTTGTCAGATACACTTCTCCACAGGCGATTTTTCCTCCTTCATAAAGAAATGGGAACCAAAATGGCAGCCATTTTTCTGTAAACTGAAGAGCAGGGACCACCAGAGTCAGAAATGCCACTACAGGATGCCTCCATTTCCTCTGCCTGGTCATCCCACTGGGTGACTGAGGAAAGTTGTGGGAATGAGGGTGACCTGTTCCTATGCTCAGAAGCTTGGAACTAAATATTTAGCAAATCCTGCCTTCTAAACATATGAGCACGGAGCCTTGGTTCCAGCAGGTAGAGGGGGCTCCGTTAGGGCCTCTTTGATAGAAATGAAAGGCCAAATGTTCATACCCACACTCAGAGAAGACTCATCACAGCCAGTTCTCACCAAGCATGAAACCACAAACCATACTGTCTGGCCATGCATAGCAGTTTCCCAGCCCCTCTCCCCATCACGTCCGCTATTACCTGTCTGCTCTGTGGCCATGGCTGTAGTGAAAAGACATACGTTAAAGTGAGAATCAAAGGGAACCAGAGAGACTGCTCTGTTTGACACCTGGCATTTGGTCTAGCTTGGCAGAGACAAACCTTTCGTTTATGAATGTGTGTAAGTTAGTAGTGAAATTGTGTGACTAATGGGTCTATCCCTACAGTTTCATTAAATCTGCCTTTTGTGTGATATTCCAAACTAATGTGATGCTATAAAGCTCATGCCCAACTTCAGTGATAGGAAACACAATTCCTGAGTACCTTGTTTCGCAGGGTTGAAGTCTTCCTCCCCTCACCCACCAATACCTAGCTACTTTTCCTACTATGTCTGGTAAAGGGACAGCCCGGGGCTCTGTCTTCCACACATACGACTCAAACTTCAGGCCACCTAGCACAGACCTGTGTGGATCTCAGTGGTAATACCAGGTCCCAAAGCCCCCGGCTGATCCTACTCCTAAAGCCCAGGGAATGATGCAGACACAGGACACCAATGGAACATGCTATTCCCTCTGCATGGATTGGTCTACACACCTGCATCCTCACTCCCAACATGGCAGGCTCCTTCTTATCCTTCAGGTTGGCTTAAAAGTCACTCCTTCCAAGAGGTCTTACATGACCACCCAGTACAGACTCTCCAGCCTCATTCCCTTCCTACTCTTTTAGGCAGCATCATTTTCTTTCCCTTCACGGTGCTTATCACAGGTTACAGCAATATATTTGTTAGTTTGCTTGTTCGTTATTCTTCCCCACCACTCATTCAATCAATAAGCACCGACTGAGTGCTTATTATATACTAGCAGACATATTTTCAACATATTAAGGCATCTCTATTAAAGGTGCTTTGATTCTGGTTGAGAGGAAACAGAAAACAAATAAGAAACTACAGTCAGCCCTCCTTATCCATGGGTTCTGTATCTGTAGATTCAACCAACAGTGAATCAAAAATATTCAGGGGAAAAAAAAATCCAGAAAGTTCCACAAAGCCAAACTTGAATGTGCTCCATGCCAGCAACTATTCACACTGTATTTAAAACTATTTACATATCATTTACATTGTATTAGCTATTATAAGTAATCTAGAGATGATTTAAAGTATACAAGAGGATGTGCATAGGTTATATGCAAATACTATGCCATTTTATATAAGGGATTTAAACATCTGTAGACTTTGGTATCCACCAGGGTCCTGGAACCAATCCCCTCTGGATACCGAGGGGTAACTGTATCAGGCATTGAAAAGTACTAGTTTGAAAATAAAACTGGATGGTTTGCTGGAGAATGATGAGGGGGCTCCTTTATATTGTATGGTGAGGGAAGGCCTCTCTGGGGAGTTGACATTTAAGATGAGAAATGAAAGACAAGAAGGAGTTAACTAAGTGAAGACCTGAGGGAACAGCATTCCCTCAAAGGGAACAACAAGTGCACAGACTCTACTAAGTCTACTAAGTTTCTATAAAGTTAGGGCTTTGTCTGCTTCCCACTATATAACTAAGTACACAGCATGTGCCTGGGCTTACTGGGTACTCAGTAAATATTTATTGAATGAATGGGAAATGACTCAATGCCATTTACAGAGAACGGTCACAGGTCCTACTGTCCCAGCTCAGACCTAATCTGAGGCTAGAGTTCAAACACAATCAAGGCAGGAAGTCTGAGATAAGTTAGACTTTCAGCTGGGCTGGAAAGCAAATGCATCCATCCATTATATACCTATACTGTAAGTGTTCCTATCTGGATCCTTAGTTAACTAACGAAGTTACACAGGGTAGGAGAGGTGAGTCCATGGAACAAACTCTTGACGATATTTGCTTTGAATAAGGCAATTGGGTCAGGAGGGGCACCCAAGTCAGCCATCAAACTTTTCCCAACCCGTCCATGACCTTTTCAGCTGCATAGAATCCTGGAGAAGAAGGGGGTGGATTTCTTCTGGGTTGCCATTTTAACAGTGAGTTAATGCTGTTAAATTAGGAATCTGTTCTTTTTCTGTTAGCTCTTTTAAAAAAGTAGTCGGAGTACTACTACTACGACTCTGATCTCAAGATGTATATATCATTCTCCAACCATTAGAGGCTCCAAATCTGGAGCCATGATTTTTCTGGAGGTCTTAATACCAAAGACTGACTCCAACCAAGAATATTTTTAAAATAATAAATAAAGTCAAAGAATGTGAACGCTGCCAAGAAAGAATTTTAGAGATGTTCTGAAAAGTAAATAATTTGTGTAAGAAGTCTTGGGGGACTTCCCTGGTGATGCAGTGGTTAAGAATCCGCCTGTCAATGCAGGGGACACAGGTTCGAGCCCTGGTCTGGGAAGATCCCACATGCCGTGGAGCAACTAAGTCCGTGCGCCACAACTACTGAGCCTGCACTCCAGAGCCCATGAACCACAACTACTGAGCCCGCATGCCACGGCTACTGAAGCCTGTGCGCCTAGAGCCCGTGCTCCTCAACAAGAGAAGCTACCGCAATGAGAAGCCCACGCACCAGAACGAAGAGTAGCCCCCACTCACCGCAACTAGAGAAAGTCCACATGCAGCAATGAAGACCCAACACAGCCAAAAATAAACAAATAAATAAATGTATTTAAAAAAAAAAAAAGAAGAAGCCTTGGTATATGGATTGACTCATGTCAACTCATTGCTTCTCCAGAGGCCAGGTGATACCCTGGCAATGGGCTGAACTGTCAGGATTGCTACCATGGGCCAGGGATAAGTTGATATCATTTCCAGAAATAAGTGAAATGTGAGGAATACAAGCACGGCTCTGCAACACACCAAATCTTTCTAAATTCATGGGAGGATAAGTGAAGATCTGGTAGTCTCTTTATCCCCAAGGAGGGAGGCATAAATGGCCTCTTCTAGCTCCCTGGAACTACCTGAGTTAGAGGAATAAGAGTATAACTTTGGGTCCTCCTGGGAGGAGAACCCATTTTGTCATTGATCACTCTAGGATAGCTTTCAGTCAAGAGTATAATGTTTTCGAACATACCCTCAGGAAACCAGGGGCTTGTGCTTAAGATTATAAAATAAATTCACTTCTAATATCTACTTGCCCATTTGAACATTCAAACACAAATACCTACGGTGTTTGGAAAGCAAAGCTTGAACAAGACGTTTATGACCTGGGCGAGGAAAGCAGGAAAGGAATTTGATGGCTGGTAGACCATCAAAGGTAACACCTTGGTAACACCAAGGTAACACCTTGGAAGGGAAGTGCCTCAAAGGAGGAAGCTGACATTTAACTGACATTCATGCAAATGCCACACATGTTAGTCACAGAGGAGTTTTTCTATCAACTTACCTACGTGCAGGAACAAAGGAAAAGTGAGCAGGTGCATTTGGAGAGAAATTCCGGGGGCTGTCCAAAGGACTGTTACCTGTGGACAAGGAAAGTAAAAGAAATCCTCTGTGAGGTTTGCTTCTGAGGAGGGTTAAGATGATAATAACCTTCAGGGAAGAAATCAGCCCCTAGCATAGGCAATTAGCATTATATGGTTATTTTTCCAGGTCCACCATTAGTTTAGTGATTCTCTCTTTGCAAAAACTGGCAGCCCAGAGGTTTCTCCCTTGTTCCCAAGTTGCCTATAACCATCTATGCTTCTCAGACATCTGTTTTAGATCTAGCATCAACCTGCCCTCCTTGGAACACCTCAGGTTCCAATCTGCCTATTCAAGTTAACCCAACTTTCCAAAGGCTTGAACTCATTCAGTACAGATAGCACGGCCAAACGCTCCCACTTCTCAAAGGGCAACGGGACTCCTGGCCTGAAAGTCTCTGGCACATGTATCTCTGCACACTGCATCCAAGGGGCTAACCCAGAAATACGTGTGCTTAAGCGGAAATGAAGTTCTCAGGACAGCAGTGCTCCTTAAACAGTCCATACACAAGGCCCCCAAGGCTGCAAAGCATGCCCAACCCCTTCACAGTGTAGGAATTACCTCTATCCCTTTATTAGTTTTCACATGTTCCTTATAACTTGTAAACTTATAGCTCAGAAGCTTTGAACAAAACTGTGTGCTTACCTTAGCGCTATGACCACAATTCTCAAACCTAAGCCTGCCATACTTCTTTGGTCTAACTTCCAGCTGGGGGCTGGTATTTAAGGAGGAACTGTCAACATGTCTCTACCCAAAAATCATGTTGAAGTAAGCACCATACTCTGTGATGTGCTAACCACTCTGCCAATGCCTGCCCACATCCCCACTTCTGTGCTCACCTCTATGAACCAACACTGGCTCTGAGGAACTGCTATCCAGGGACCTGGTAGTTCACCATGCCCTGGTTTTTTCTTGGGCAGTTTATTTCCTGTATAGGGTATGACTGTTCCAAGGTGCCACGAAGCTGCCCAAGTGTTTCTCATTATCTCCATTCAGCAGGTGTGGATAGCACTTGCCTTTCTGTACTGATCTTGGAAAAACCAGCCTCTCAAACAATGCCCCCCTACCCTATGCAGCACCTCTATATCAATTATATAAAGGCACTCTCTTTAGGAGAACTAGTGAAGAAGAGGCATTTTCAGCTTCCACTCATCCCCTTGACAGGGATCCCCAATGAGGTGTACAACCTTATGTTCTCAACCTAGTACCAGCTCTGGGTTTCCCATGTGTCTAGGGCTATCTCCTACAATCTATCCCACCTCCTGGCTGGCACATGCCACCAGGGTGTGAGAAAAGTGATTTGGAAAAACTGTTTCCTTAGGCAGGACTTAAAAAGAATCAGGCCTCCTCAGAATTATCAAGGTCTTAAAAAAAAAATCCCTATTCTTTTAAAATAGTGTCATCTCAGAGATTAAAAAGTATCTTCAGTTTGATCCATGACATGTAAAACTAGATGCCCTTTGTTGGTTCCCAAAACCACCCAGCTAGGGCTTCCCTGGTGGCGCAGTGGTTGAGAGTCCGCCTGCCGATGCAGGGGCCACAGGTTCGTGCCCCGGTCCGAGAAGATCCCACATGCCGCGGAGCGGCTGGGCCCGTGAGCCATGGCTGCTGGGCCTGCGCGTCCGGAGCCTGTGCTCCGCAACGGGAGAGGCCACAACAGTGAGAGGTCCGCGTACCGCAAAAAAAAAACCCAAAACAACCACCCAGCTAAAGCCTCAAGGAAATCGCCGGACATGAATATCCTACAAACAATGGCCAGCCTTCCAAGGACCAGGTGTGGTGATGGTTATCGGGAAGAACATGAATCTTCCAGGTGCTCACAGTAAAGCTAGGGATTCACAGAACACACATATGTCAGAAATAACTAACACTAAGAGGGAAAAAAGCTGTAAACAACAACAACAACAACAACAATAAAAACCAGCACATCACTGAGCTGTGAGACAACTTCAAGCAAACTAATAATCCTTAAAGGAGAAGAGAGTGGGGGAGCAGAAAAACATATTTGAAGAAATAATCGCTGACAGTTTTCCAAATTTGGTGAAAAAAAAACTATAAACCCACATATCTAAGAATCTCCAAGAACCCTGAGAGAAAGAGGAAGAAAACTATACCAAAGCACATTATAATCATATTGCTCAAAACTCATGATAAAAAGAAAAATCTCAGACGCAGCTGGGAGGTGGATGGGGGTAAGAAAGACATGTTATATACAGAGAAACAAAGATAAGGATTATAGCAGACTTCTCATTGAAAACAATGCATGGAGGCAATGGAACAACATCTTTAAATTAATGAAAAAAAAACATAAATCCTACCAACCTAGAATTCTATACCAGCTATTGTGTAATAAAGAATCTGGTGGCGTTTGTCCCCAGTTCCCGGGAATGTGCCTCTAAATCTTTGCAATTTCCCAAGTGATGGGAGTGTCTTTGTTATTTATGGTGGGGCCAGACAGTTTATGCAAATGAGATGACCAATCATGTGACTAGAGGGCTGGGGCTTTAAGCCATCTGATATTACTCTGACCTCCACGGAATGGAGGGGCGCTAGAGACTGAGTTCAATCACATAGCCAATGAATCAATCACACCTACATAATGAAACCCCAATAAGCACTCTGGACACCAAAGCTTTGATGAGCTTTCCTGGTTAATAATACTCTGCGTACTGTTACACATCAGCGTGCCGGGGGGATTGATGCATCTAGACTTCATGGAGAGAAGGCACTAGAAGCTTCACATGTGGGACCCTCTCAGACCTCACCTTATAAGTCTCTTTTTTTGGCTGATTCTTTTATTTATTTATTTATTTATTTGGCTGCATTGGGTCTTAGTTGCAGTGCGCATGCTCTTTGTTGCGGCACACAGGCTCAGTAGTTGTAGTACACAGCCTCTCTAGTTGTGGTGCGTGGGCTCCAGAGAGCACAGGCTCAGTAGTTGTGGCACGTGGGCTCTCCAGTTGTGGTGAGCAGGTTCTAGAGCATGCTGGCTTAGTTGCCCTGTGGCATGTGGGATCTTAGTTCCCTGACCAGGGATCAAATACATGTCCCCTGCATTGGAAGGCCGATTCTTAACCACTGAACCACCGGGGAAGACCCTGGCTGGTTCTTAATGTACCCTTTTTGCTATAATAAAACTGTATTTGTAAGTACAGTGCTTTCCTGTGTTCTGTAAGTCATTCTAGCAAATTATTAAACCTGAGGAGGTAGTGGGAATCCTTGAATTTGTATCCAATTGGTCAGAATTATGGGTGGCCTGGGAATCACCAAGCATGGATGTCTAAAGTAATGATAGTTTTGTGGAGGACTGTGCCCATAACCTGAGAAGTCTCGCCTAATTCTGGGCAGTTAGTTTCAGAAGTCATTGCACCAGTGAAAATATTTTTAAAATACTGTTAAAAAACAAAGGTGAAATAAAGATATTTTCAGATAAAAAAGCCAAATGAAATCCTCAACAGAAGACTGCACTACAAGAAATATTTTTAAAATTTCCTTTAGGCAGAAGGGAAATAATACCAGGAGGAAATATAGATCTACACAAAAGAATGAAGAGCACTGGAAAAGTTAGCTACATGGGAAAATATGTAAGATTTTTTTCTTATTATTTAAATGTCTTTTAAAAATAATAATGTTTAAACAAAAATAATAAGGTGGTGTAAGGTTTATAACATATATGAAAGTAAAAAGGTTTAAGATAATAATATAAAGGCTGGGAGGTGAAAATGGAATAGTACTATTCTTACGCTATATGTGAAGTGGTTTAGTATGGTGATAAAGATATATACTATAAATGCTAATCCAACCACTAAATAACAAAGAGTTATAGCTCACAGGCCAATAAAGGATATGAAATGGAATAAAAGACACTAAACCCCAAATAAGAGAGAAAAAGAGCAAAGAAGAGAAAACAGATTGTACAGTTAGAAAACAAATAGGAAGGTGACAGATTTAAACCAAACCATATCAACAACAATAGTAAGTAAATGTAAATAGTCTAAAAGCCCCAATTAAAAGACAGAGATTGTAAGACTGGATTAAAAGAAGAAAGAACTTATTAAAGAAAGTATCAATATTCATAATCATTCAAAAAAGAAAGATCAGTCTCTGACATTTCACTGAAATTTGACCAAACACTTAAGGAAAAAATACCAAACAACAGCAGAATATACATTATTTTCAAGTGAACATGGAACATGTACTAAGAAAGATCATATTCTGGTCCATAAAACAAGATCCAATAAATTTAAAAGAATTCAAGACATATAAAGTATGTTCTCTGACCACAATGAAATTTAATTAGAAATCAGTAACAGAAAGACCTTTGGAAAATCTCCAAATATTTGGAAACTAAACAACACACTTCTGAATAATTTGTGGGTCAAAGCAGAAATGAAAAGGGAAATTAGAAAAGTATTTTAAACTAAATAAAAATGAAAACATATCATATCAGTTAAAGCAATTCCATAGCGGGAAAATTATATCACTAAATACCGGTATTAGAAAAGAATGACTCAATTCAGTGACCTCAGCTTCTATCTTAAGAAATAAGAAAAAGAGCAAATGAAACCCAGAATAAAGGAAAGCACAAAGATAACTGAAGAAATCAATTAAAAACCAAAGAAAAACAATAGAGAAAATTAGCAAAACCATATACAGATCTTTTAAGATCAATAAACTACAGACATATTGATCAGGAAAAAAAGAGAGAAGACACAAAATACTGACATCAGGAATGAAAGAGGTGACATCCTACAGATTGTACAGATATCAGAAGAATAATCAGGCAAGATTATGAACAAGCTTATGTCAATTAATTTGACGACTTAGATGGAATTGAAATTTTTATTAAAGATACAAACCACCAAAGCTCATTCAGAAATAGATTACCTGAATAGCCCTGTATCTATTAAAGAAATTAAATTTATTCTTTAGAACCTTCCCACGAAGAAAACTCCAGGCCAAGATGGCTTCACTGGAGAATTCTACTAAACATTTAAGGAAGAAATAATAACAATTCTACACAAACTCTTCCAGAAAACTGAGAAGGGAATCCTTCCCAACTCATTGTATGAAGTTACCATTACTCTTAATACTAAAACCAGCCAAAGATGAATATATTGTACATTCTCAACAATATTTCAACAAATCAAATCCAACAATATATTAAAAGGATAATACATTATGACCAAGTAGGGTTTATCCCAGGAATACAAGTTGGTTTAAAATATGAAAAAATCAATGAATAAAACCCACCATAATAATAGGCTAAAAAAGAAAAACCGTAATATCATTGCATTAGACACATTAAAAGCATTTGACAAAAATCCAACAACCATTTTTCATAAAAGCTTTCTCCAAACTAGGAATAGAAGGAAACATTCTTAAATTGATAAAACCCATAACTAACATTTCCTTAATGGTGAAGACAAATGGTCTAGGATCGGAAACAAGGTAAGGATGTCCATGCTCACTATTTCCATTCAAAACTGTACTGGAGGATCTAGTGAGTGAAATAGGCGATAAAGAGAAATTTTAAAAAGCATCCAGATCAGAAAGGAAGAAAAAAAATGTATTTATTCATAGACAACATGATCGTCTATGTAGAAAATCTGACAGGATCTACCATAGAGTTACTTATAATAAGCAAGTTTAGCAAGGCTACAGGATATAAGATCAATATACAAAACTCTACTGTATTTCTATATACTAGCAACAATCAGAAATTGAAAATAAAAGCAATACCATTTACTGCATTAAAAATATGGAATACTTAAGAGGTAAACTTGACAAAAGATGTACAAGAGCTATACAAAACAGTGTTAAGAGAAATTAAAGACAGCCTAAATAAATGGGGAAATAGCCCATGAGTAAGAAGAGTCAATATTAAGAAGTCAGTTCTCCCCTAACTGATCTACACGTTTAGAATAATCAGAATCCCAACTGCCTTAAAAAAAAAAAAAAAAAAAGACTAAAGAGCAGTTTTAGGTTCACAGCAAAACTGAGCCAAAAGTACAGAGATTTTCCATATATCCCCTGCCCTCACTCACGCACAACCTTCCCCACCAGTTGCCTTTTGGATAAGCTGCTTTTAAAATTCACATGGAAATGCAAAGGACAAGAAGCCAGACAAAAAAAAGAATACATACTATGTGATTCCACTTTGATAAAAATTCTACAAAATTCATACTAATCTATAAGTGACAGAAAGCAGATCAGTGGTTGCCTGGAGATGGAGGGAATTATAAAAGGACACTGCAGAAACTTTTAGACATGATGGACATATTCACTATTTTGATGGTGGTGATAGTTTCACAGATGTATAAGTATGTCAAAAGTTATCAAAATGCATGCCTTAAAACAAATATTTTTAAAATTAAAATTTATTTTATTCATGTTATACAACTTTTTGCTTTTTTAAAAAAAGTACAGTGTGACTGAAGATGGTTCATATTTTTAGAAATCTTAGGTCTTTTGCAGTTTGGTTTTTAAATTTAGATTTTGTGATTGGTTTTATTATAGGTGGAAAATAAACCTCACAGACATGTAGCTCCCAATGAAAGTAGTACATTATTGGCTTTGTTTATTAGATCATTTCAATTCTATTCAAAGGGTGATAAAATTTTCTTCTGTCTTCTGTGCTGTCAAGCAGTTTTTCTTGGAAACTAATGGAAATATTTAATAATTTTTTAAAAGTTTATTTATTTATTTATGGCTGCATTGGGTCTTTGTTGCTGCACGCGGGCTTTCTCTAGTTGCAGTGAGCGGGGAATACTCTTTGTTGTGGTGTGCGGGCTTCTCATTGCGGTGGCTTCCCTTGTTGCGGAACACGGGCCCTAGAGCACGGGGGCTTCAGGAGTTGCAGTGCATGGGCTCAGTAGTTGCAGTGCACAGGCTCTAGGGCACGCAGGCTTCAGTAGTTGTGGCATGGGCTCAGTAGTTGTGGTGCACGGGCTTAGCTCCTCCGCAGCATGTGGAATCTTCCCGGACCAGGGATGGAACCCGTGTACCTGGCGATGGCAGGCGGATTCTTAACCGCTGTGCCACCAGGGAAGTCCCTATGTTTTTTTAAATTTTTAACAAATAGGTTCAAAATCTATTGAACTTTTCATTTGGAAGATAAAAAATATTCTATTTCCAATGTTTTTTAAAAAGTGGCAGATTTACCTGTTTCAATAGGTGGCATCATTTTTGTCAATAAAATCACATATAGATGGGAACATTTCAAAACATCCATTTTCAAAATGCTCTCTCTGTGGCACAAACTTCTTTCAAACTGTAGCTACTTTTTCACTCATTGTTAAAATGTCACCTTCACCCTGAAGGGATAGGAGTATTTGCCGCCCCTCACCCCGCAAATACCTCCTAGTCAGCATATTACAACCAGTAAATTTCCTTCTTATACAAACTTTCCAAAAGTCCCTCCACACTGTTCTACAAGATATTGTAAAAATTCACCTGTAAGCTGCAATATGTTGCAGTCTGCTGAAGGGAAATGAATGACCGAGGGGGTACAGTGGAACACCACTCTTTGTTCATGATATGCTACATACAATTTATGACACAGTCTGACAAATGGATCTAATGAGGGTACCAGTGTTGATCTATACCTAAGTACTAGTAAAGCCTAATTTAATCCTCATTTTTCATGATAAAAAGTAAGTAAAAGTCAGTCCCTGGTGGTGCAGAGGTTAAGAATCCGCCTGCCAATGCAGGGGACACAGGTTCGAGCCCTGGTCCAGGAAGATCCCACATGCCGCGGATCAACTAAGCCTGTGAGCCACAACTACTGAGCCTGCGCTCTAGAGTCCATGAGCCACAACTACTGAGCCCATGCACCACAGCTACTGAAGCCCATGAGCCTAGAGCCCATGCTCTGCAACCGGAGAGGTCACCACAATGAGAAGCCCTTGTACCGCAATGAAGAGAAGCCCCGGCTCGCCGCAACTAGAGAAAGCCCAGGCACAGTAATGAAGATCCAACGCAGCCAAAATTAATTAATTAATTAATAAAATTTAAAAAAAAAGAAAAGTAAAAGTTTTTATATTTTTCCCCCATACCCAAGGGGATCACCTTTAGAGAACCACTTCGATGAATGCTGTTATTCGAAAATTCTAAGCAGTAGAATGACAGGTACACAGTGATATATCACAAAAAATGTCCAGCTTCAAAATTTAGACTGGGGCTTCCCTGGTGGCACAGTGGTTGAGAGTCTGCTTGCCGATGCAGGGGACACGGGTTCGTGCCCTGGTCCGGGAAGATCCCACATGCCGCGGAGCGGCTGGGCCCGTGAGCCACGGCCACTGAGCCTGCGCGTCCGGAGCCTGTGCTCCGCAGCGGGAGAGGCCACAACAGTGAGAGGCCCGCGTAATGCAAAAAAAAAAAAATTTAGACTGGACTCAGTAGAAAGAGAAAAGGAATTAAGGGGTTTCTTCAATAAGTCAAATGATAGATGACTAAGGCCTCCATAAAGCCAAAGTCGGACCGTATTCACCCAGAGTTAGTTTGCAACAGCTTCTATATCAAAGGCTTTTTCTGAGTTTTAAACTATGTCCTCTTTCTCCTCTGCTTGCTTATTTTTTTTTAAATTTATTATTTGTTTATTTTATTTTTGGCTGCATTGGGTCTTTGTTGCTGCGTGCAGGCTTTTCTCTAGTTGCAGCGAGCGGGGGCTCCTCTTCGTTGCGGTGCGCTGGCTTCTCATTGTGGTAGCTTCTCTTGTTGTGAAGCACGGGCTCTAGGCACGCAGGCTCAGTAGTTGTGGCTCACAGGCTCTAGAGTGCAGGCTCAGTAATTGTGGCTCATGGGCTTAGTTGCTCCGCGGTATGTGGGATCTTCCTGTACCAGGGCTCAAACCCGTGTCCCCTGCATTGGCAGGCGGATTCTTAACCACTGAGCCACCAGAGGAGTCCCTGCTTGCCTGTTTTTGAACCCCTGATGGCATTTACCAGAATTAAGGGCACCATATGGTACATCTTTATTCCAGTGTCAATGAAGTACTTATTAATTTATCAGTTACTAAGGTTTATACATTTGTTCGTTAGAACATTTTAGAGTTGGTTCACAATTCAACATCTTATATACCAAATACTGCCAACATCACAGAAAGGAAATGGCTTGCAAGTTATGGGGGTAGTTGCCAGACATAGTCCAAAACAGATCTCTGTGTACGTGATTGTAGTCTTTGGCAAAAAGCATCTTTGGTTCAGGGGTAAATAACAATGGATTCCTACCACCTGGAAGCTGATGAAATAATAAAGATTATAACAAGCATTCCTCCCAACTGGCCAGGCTCCAGTACACTTTCCAAAAAAGGTACTACTCTGACACTAACTGGGTGTACTGCAATTCCATTCTGACACCAACCACACAAAGCACAGACCCAACAGGTTTAGGGCAAAGTCTTTAACGAGACTGCCTCACTTCCTATACCAGCCATAAATCTTGGGAGGAGGGAGGTGCCTATACTTCTGACCCACTGACTATAAATTTGGAGGTTTCCTTGCCTTCCCCCAGCTGCAATAATTCACTAGAACAACTCACAGAACTCAGAAAGTATTATATTTACTATTACAAATTTAGTTTAGAGGATGTACACAGGTGAAGTCAGGGAAGGAATGCAGAACTCCTGTGTCCTCTCCTTGTGGAACCTGGGTACGTCCCCCTTCCAGCACATAAATGTGTTCACCAACCAGGAAGCTCTACTCAGAGCTTTGGTATCTACAGTTTTCAATGGAGTTTCACTACACAGGCATAATTGATTAAATCACGGGCTACACAATTGAACTCAATCTCCAGCTCCTTCCCCTCCCCATGAGGTTGGTCTGGACGGAAGTCCCAACTTTCTAATCATATGGGTGGTTTTCCTGATGACCAGCCACCATCCTGAAGCTATCTAGGGGGCTACCCTGAGTTACCTCATTGGCATAACAAAGACACTCTATCACTCAGGAAATTCCAAGGTTTTTAGAAGCTCCATGCCAGGAACCTGGGATAAAAAACTGTAGAAATTGTTTATTATACAGGTGCTAAGGCCTAAAAAGTTTGTGCTACCTTACTGTGTTTTCTCTACTTCTCCAATATTCATTTTGCCAAACAGCCAAAAATTACTAATACGAAGATTGTGACAGAATAAAATCAATAATTTGAATTGCTCTTCTTTTGAGGGAAGATCAAGATATTAGACTGCTAACATTTGAAGAAAATATTTAAATTGACCCTTCTTACTGAATTACATTCACAGTTCTGGCTCCAGAAAAAAAAAAAACACAACACGTCATTGAGAAGAACTTTTCCTTAAAAACAACCAGAAATGCCTCAACAGGACAAAAAATTGATGGAAAATCCAGCAGCCCAGAAAGCAGGCTTTTTCAACTTTACCAAACAGTTTAGCAGTTGGAAAAAATAGTCAAAGACAAGTAATCATCCATCCCAGCAAAACAAGTTATAATAAAACATATAAACAAACAACTGGGAGCTGTCACCTACAAACCGGCACTTGCCATCTACCTCTACAAGGATCAAATTAGCGGATGCAGCTGCTGACCATCAACACTCCCTGAAAGGAGTTCAGGGTGGAGATCAGGAATGAGGCACTCTGTGCTCTAGGGAAAACTGGCAGAACAGGTTTTCAGTTGGTTAGATATTTTCAGGAGAAGATTTTATGAACCCAATTCTTGCATCTACTCGTATCTAGAAAAGCACTAAAATCCTTCATGGTGACGTCTGCTCCTTGTAACTAACAGTAACCTTCACGAGACTAGCAGAAACCTTCTGCAAAAATATGTGCTTGATGGCATGTACTCACCCTTTAACAAAATCACATATACACTGACCTTCCCCCCACCTCTTTGGAGAAGTTTCTTGGAGCTATCTGAAATGCTGTCTCCAAGGCCATAGTCCTCATTTTGCCCCAAATAAAACTTAACTCACAACTCTCAGGTTGTGCATTTTTTTCAGCTGTGAGTTGACCCTGAACTAGTTGTTTCATTTATACAGTTTAGCTAGTTATAAAGTAATATAATTATATAGCAAGCACCTGTATAAATACCATCCAGGTTAACAATGCCATCTTCCGAAATCCCTCTACATAATCCTTCCAGTCAAAACCCCTCCCCATCCTGACTAAAGGTAAACATTACCCTGACTTTTACGGCAATCATTTCCTTATAGCTTTACCAACTAAATATGCAGCTCTAAATACTTGAGTTTAGTTTTTCTCAATTTAAAAAACTGATATGTAGGGAACTCCCTAGTGGTCCAGTGATTAGGCTCTGCACTTCCATTGCTGGGGGCCCGGGTTCAATCCCTGTTCGGGGAATTAAGATCCCACAAGCCACGTGGAGTGGCCAAAAAAAAAGAGATGAGTCACATATCATAAAATTCACCCTTTCAAAGTGCACAGTGTAGCAGTTTTAGTATATTCACAAAGCTGTGCAACCATCACCACTATCTACTTCCAGAACATTTTTTATCACTCAAAAAAGAAACTGTACCTGTTGATAGTCACTCCTGATTCTGCTCTCCCCCAAGACTCTGGCAACCACTAATCTACGTTCTGTTCCTATGGAATTGCCTACCCTGGACATTTCATAGAAATGGAATCATACAATATATGACCTTTTGTGCTCTAGTCTATTTTTAAACTTTACTTAAGAAAATGCCGAACTGTTTTTGCAAAATGGATGTACCAATTTATAGTTCCACCAGTGATGCTTAAGAGTTCCCACTGTTTCATATACTTATCTATACTTTGTTCTGTCATTTTAATTTAAGCCATGTTTGACAGTAATATAATGGCATTTCATTGTGATTTTATTTTGCATTTCCATAATTACTAATGAGATTAAAGTATCTTTTCACATACTTATTGGCCATTTGGATTGCTTCTGTGAACTGCCTGCTCAAGTCCCTTGGCCATTTTTCAATCATACTATCTTTTTATTTTATTGATTTGCTGGAGTCCTTTAAATGTTCTGAATCCAAGCCCTTTGTCAATTTTAAGCGTCATAATTATCTTCTCTCAGTTTGTGGCTTGCCTTTTCATGGTACCTTTTGGTGACTAAAAATTCTAATGTATTCAAATGTATTACCTTTTTCCTTTATGTCCTTTACAAAAAATTCCCTTTATGTATTTCCAATTCCCTTTATGTCCTTTTAAAAAAATGAAGATGTTCTAACTGCATACCTTCTAAAAGTTTAGTGTTTTAGCCTTCACATTTAAATCTACAATTCATGTATATGAAATCGTCATGTGTATACTTTAAATATCTTACCATTTTATTTATCAATTATACCTTACTGAAGCTGAAAAAAAAACTACAGTTCACCTAGAACTGATTTTTGTGAAGTAAGAGCTAATTCTTTCATATTCTCCATATGAACATCCAACTGTCCCAGTGTCACCTCTGTCATAAATCAAGTGTCCATATATGTATGGATTTGTTTCTGGGATCTTCTTTCTCCTTTCCCTAAATATATTCTTCTCTTCAATAATGCTTATTTAAGTTAAGGGTATCATCACTCATTAATCACCCAAACAGGAAATCTGGAGACAATCAGTTCTAATCCTTGCTGATTTGATCTCATAAATTTTCCCATATTCATATATTTTCTCCATTTCTAATACTTCCTTACATCTTGACAATGGCCAGGGCCTCTTAACTGGTCTTCTAAATGCCAGCATATCTTTACTTTTGTACTCCCAAGCACCCTGGACATACATTTAGTATAGCCTTTAACAAATTAGGTGAAACTTGACTGTCCCCTGTGGACACAGCTCTCCTTGCAGCTCTCTCAAGTAATGACTGTTTGCTTTCACACACCCCTTTGTATACCACTGGGCCGAAATATGGGGTAGGTATCCTGCTAGCTCCTCATGTTTTCTTCCAGGCACTCTCCAGCTCTACTTCTCTCTCCTGAAATCAAGACTAATATATTGATTGACCCATACCAGTGTCTAAAAGGCAGTTCAAACTTAATATATTTAAGGGTTCCAAGGATCAGAGGTCCTGGAATCAAATGATTGGTTTTCGGGGGATGAGGTTTCTAGATGGCACAAGGTAGAAAGACTGGGTTAGTGCTTGGAGAGCAGGAAGAATGAAACTAAAGTTATAGAGACAGGGTCTAAAGTATAGGTATTGGGCATATGTGACCAAGGAAGTACGGAGGAGAAGCTCACTGGAAGACAGGAGCTCAAAGAACTGAAAGTCCTAAGAACTGAAAAGATCCTCAACATAAGTGTACTGAAACTATCAAGAATAACAGAGGAGTTAGAACTGAAGAGTAATAGTGAGTCAAGAACTAAGATATTTACAGCTGCAATGATGGGTAGTGTGTGATATAATTTAATGGCATAAGATTCAAAGTATTAGGGCATTAGGAAGAAGAGAGGGAGAATAATGAAAAGACAAGGCCCAATGGTAGGAGGTCATGGGAGCAGTAAGAGCTAACACTTCAGAGGGCTGCAGACAGTCAGTGTTCTAACCCTTCCCTTTTCCCCAGGATTTCACTAGAACAAGATTGATGGACTATGAATTCCAGAAGGTACATTGGAAGAGTTTCAAGAGTCAGAGAGGGATGAGAAAAAGGGTCAGAGCAGGGAATGTTCAGAGATTTATAGCAGCTAGGAGTATAGGAGACAGAAGGGGCAAATACCTGGGGGTTCCTGTGGTGACTGACAGGGATAAGGGATAATGAAATTAGCCCTAGTGGATTCAAGACTGATAAGAGGTGAGGAGGCTACAAGTGTTAGGGAGTAAAGAGGAGTGGATTACTGGGGACTGCTCTTGACCCTGGATGATAGGGGCTGAAGGCTTAAGGAAGACACACTTTTAGTCCCATTACACTAGTTTAAAATCAGATGATATGTAACAAACATCATATAAACATGCATGCCCACTGACCTGTTAATCTTATTCTGAAAATATGACTCAGCAAGTTCACGCCTACATATAATTTTTAGACAGTCTTTATACATACATACAAAAAGAACATAAGGAAGGATGTTTGTTGCAACATTGACCATAACAGTGAAAAATTGAAAACAATCTAAATGTCTGTGCTAGTTACCAATTTAATACCTCTCAACTCCAAATTCATCCTTTAATACCTGCTCTGCCACAGAGGAGAGAATTCCTTTAGGTACTTCCTTTATAGTGAACATAATATTAAACTTTCCCAGTAGAGGGTGCTGGAGGGACACTGTAGAAGGAAGAGGCTCTGGGTGCAGTCCCAGCAACTGCGCCTTCAGTCAGTAGTGTGGCTCAGTAGTGTGGCAGTGAGGACAGGCAGGGGTGCTCTGACCTAGTCACATGCTCGCAACCTGGCATCGCTGACCTGACCTGGCAATCACCTTTCAACAGCCCTCCCTGCAAGGACACTGTATGCCCCAGGCATGCCCACACTAGTGCCCTGACTCTCTCTGTTTGCCTGGTCCACTCCCTGCACCCCAGGGTTTGTCTTCCATGTTGTTCCTGAGGGATATAATATGCACTATGCCTCCCACTCTCTGTGCAGGCCTGGATACTGGCTGCCATGCTAGTGCTCCGGAGGGCTGCTTTGCTGATTGCTCAGCGGCTATGGACCAGCTCTGGCCTTTTATTGTCATAGTTTATAATTCTATTCAACTTCACCTGTTTAAATCATTGTGTGGTTTCTGTCTCCTGATTAGGCCCAGACTAATATAATGTCCATCAATAAAAAAATTAATATGTAATTTTGTATGGTTATATAATGGAATACTCTATAGGCAATAAAAATAAATTAACTTTCCATGTATGGTCTGGCACGTTAGGGGTTTAGAGGTTGCTGCTTCATCCTAACAAGTAAAAAGCTGAACAAATCAAACAAACAACTCTTCTCTTCTGTCAGAGAAGTGAAGTCCCAGGGCAAACCACTGCCCCTAAAATGAGAGAGAGACAGGCAGATACAGAGTATCACAACTTAACACAGCAGAAACCCCTATTGGTTCCTCCCCGGGAACCAGTGCCAAGGTAGGAAAACCTGAACTGTAATTGATGAGCTGCTAGAGGCTCAGTGTGCATAACTTTGAGAGTTAAAAACTCCCAGGGGATGCAGTCACAGAGGGGTCCCCATACTATTTTGAGTTTTACCTACAAGAGTCCTACCAGGTTCTCACAGTGAAGATCTGAGAAAAATCCCCTCGAGCTTCCAGCAGGGCAAGGGGTAAAGGAACCATTTCAAAATAGGCCAGAGCATT
This sequence comes from Lagenorhynchus albirostris, assembly GCF_949774975.1. Lineage (NCBI taxonomy): Eukaryota > Metazoa > Chordata > Mammalia > Artiodactyla > Delphinidae > Lagenorhynchus > Lagenorhynchus albirostris. The sequence continues at coordinate 148,423,514 of NC_083096.1, forward strand.
CTGTTCTTCTTACCAAGGTTTGTTCACAGGAGAAACTATTTTTACCAGAGCTTAGCCTTCTGAGGTTTGATCAGAGCCTAACCTACCTGGGAGAGGGGAAATATCTAACTCCAGCACCCTCCAGCCATATCCTATCTAAGGATGGGAGAGAACTAAGAAGCACTGGTGAAGTTCACAGTTTAAGGGCACAGGCTCACCAAAAGACTGAGGACTACAGAACACTTCCCCTCTCCCGACACCTTACTATTACATTACTAAAGGCCTATTTATAGTGATTCCTTTTATTCCTTTTACATCAGGTTTGCTTTTCAACCAAAAATTACAAGGCACTCTAAAAGGCAAAAAACACAGTCTGAAGAGACTGAACAAGCATCAGAACCAGAGTCAGATATGATAGGAATGTGGGAATTATCAGAACAAGAATTTTTTTTAAACTATGATTAATATGCTAAGGGCTTTAAAAATAAGGGGGAAGTTTATAGCAATACAAGCCCACCTTAAGAAGCAGGAAACATCTCGAATAAACAACCTAACCTTGCACCTCAAGCAATTAGAGAAAGAAGAACAAAAAAACCCCAAAGCTAGCAGAAGGAAAGAAATCACAAAAATCAGATCAGAAATAAATGAAAAAGAAATGAAGGAAACAACAGCAAAGATCAGTAAAACTAAAAGCTGGTTTTTTGAGAAGATAAACAAAATAGATAAACCACTAGCCAGACTCATCAAGAAAAAAAGGGAGAAGACCCAAATCAATAGAATTAGAAATGAAAAAGGAGAGGTAACAACTGACACTGCAGAAATAAAAAAGATCATGAGAGATTACTACAAGCAACTCTATGCCAATAAAATGGACAATCTGGAAGAAATGGACAAATTCTTAGAAATGCACAACCTGCCAAGACTGAATCAGGAAGATAGAAAATATGAACAGACCAATCACAAGCACTGAAATTGAAACGGTGATTAAAAATCTTCCAACAAACAAAAGCCCAGGACCAGATGGCTTCACAGGCGAATTCTATCAAACATTTAGAGAAGAGCTAACACCTATCCTTCTCAAACTCTTCCAAAATATAGCAGAGGGAGGAACACTCCCAAATTCCTTCTACGAGGCCACCATCACCTTGATACCAAAACCAGACAAGGATGTCACAAAGAAAGAAAACTACAGGCCAATATCACTGATGAACATAGATGCAAAAATCCTCAACAAAATACTAGCAAACAGAATCCAACAGCACATTAAAAGGATCATACACCACGATCAAGTGGGGTTTATTCCAGGAATGCAAGGATTCTTCAATATACGCAAATCTATCAATGTGATAAACCATATTAACAAATTGAAGGAGAAAAACCATATGATCATCTCAATAGATGCAGAGAAAGCTTTTGACAAAATTCAACACCCATTTATGATAAAAACCCTGCAGAAAGTAGGCATAGAGGGAACTTTCCTCAACATAATAAAGGCCGTATATGACACGCCCACAGCAAACATCGTCCTCAATGGTGAAAAACTGAAAGCATTTCCACTAAGATCAGGAACAAGACAAGGTTGCCCACTCTCACCACTCTTATTCAACATAGTTTTGGAAGTTTTAGCCACAGCAATCAGAGAAGAAAAGGAAATAAAAGGAATCCAAATCGGAAAAGAAGAAGTAAAGCTGTCACTGTTTGCAGATGACATAATACTATACATAGAGAATCCTAAAGACGCTACCAGAAAACTACTAGAGTTAATCAATGAATTTGGTAAAGTGGCAGGATACAAAATTAATACACAGAAATCTCTGGCATTCCTATATACTAATGATGAAAAATCTGAAAGTGAAATCAAGAAAACACTCCCATTTACCATTGCAACAAAAAGAATAAAATATCTAGGAATAAACCTACCTAAGGAGACAAAAGACCTGTATGCAGAAAATTATAAGACACTGATGAAAGAAATTAAAGATGATACAAATAGATGGAGAGATATATACCATGTTCTTGGATTGGAAGAATCAACATTGTGAAAATGACTCTACTACCCAAAGCAATCTATAGATTCAATGCAATCCCTAGCAAACTACCACTGGCATTTTTCACAGAACTAGAACAAAAAATTTCACAATTTGTATGGAAACACAAAAGATCCCGAATAGCCAAAGCAATCTTGAGAACGAAAAAAGGAGCTGGAGGAATCAGGCTCCCTGACTTCAGACTATACTACAAAGCTACAGTAATCAAGACAGTATGGTACTGGCACAAAAACAGAAAGATAGATCAATGGAACAGGATAGAAAGCCAGAGATAAACCCACGCACATATGGACACCTTATCTTTTTTTTTTTTTTTTTTTTTGCGGTACATGGGCCTCTCACTGTTGTGGCCTCTCCCGTTGCGGAGCAACAGGCTCCGTACGCACAGGCTCAGCGTCCACGGCTCACGGGCCCAGCCACTCCGCGGCATGTGGGATCTTCCTGGACCAGGGCACGAACCCGTGTCCCCTGCATCGGCAGGCGGACTCTCAACCACTGTGCCACCAGGGAAGCCCTGGACACCTTATCTTTGATAAAGGTGGCAGGAATGTACAGTGGAGAAAGGACAGCCTCTTCAATAAATGGTGCTGGGAAAACTGGACAGGTACATGTAGAAGTATGAAATTAGATCACTCCCTAACACCATACACAAAAGTAAGCTCAAAATGGATTAAAGACCTAAATGTAAGGCCAGAAACTATCAAACTCTTAGAGGAAAACATAGGCAGAACACTCTATGACATAAATCACAGCAAGATCCTTTCTGACCCACCTCCTAGAGTAATGGAAATAAAAACAAAAATAAACAAATGGGACCTAATGAAACTTCAAAGCTTTTGCACAGCAAAGGAAACCATAAACAAGACGAAAAGACAACCCTCAGAATGGGAGAAAATATTTGCAAATGAAGCAACCGACAAAGGATTAATCTCCAAAATTTACAAGCAGCTCATGCAGCTCAATAACAAAAAAACAAACAACCCAATCCAAAAATGGGCAGAAGACCTAAATAGACATTTCTCCAAAGAAGATATACAGACTGCGAACAAACACATGAAAGAATGCTCAACATCATTAATCATTAGAGAAATGCAAATCAAAACAACAATGAGATATCATCTCACACCAGTCAGAATGGCCATCATCAAAAAATCTAGAAACAATAAATGCTGGAGAGGGTGTGGAGAAAAGGGAACACTCTTGCACTGCTGGTGGGAATGTGAATTGGTTCAGCCACTATGGAGAACAGTATGGAGGTTCCTTAAAAAACTACAAATAGAACTACCATATGACCCAGCAATCCCACTACTGGGCATATACCCTGAGAAAATCAAAATTCAAAAAGAGTCATGTACCAAAATGTTCATTGCAGCTCTATTTACAATAGCCCGGAGATGGAAACAACCTAAGTGCCCATCATCGGATAAATGGATAAAGAAGATGTGGCACATATATACAGTGGAATATTACTCAGCCATAAAAAGAAATGAAATTGAGCTATTTGTAATGAGGTGGATAGACCTAGAGTCTGTCATACAGAGTGAAGTAAGTCAGAAAGAAAAAGACAAATACCGTATGCTAACACAGATATATGGAATTTAAGAAAAAAAAAAGTCACGAAGAACCTAGGGGTAAGGCAGGAATAAAGACGCAGACCTACTAGAGAACAGACTTGAGGTTATGGGGAGGGGGAAGGGTGAGCTGTGACAGGGCGAGAGAGAGTCATGGACATATACACACTAACAAACGTAGTAAGGTAGATAGCTAGTGGGAAGCAGCCGCATGGCACAGGGATATTGGCTCGGTGCTTTGTGACAGCCTGGAGGGGTGGGATAGGGAGTGTGGGAGGGAGGGAGATGCAAGAGGGAAGACATATGGGAACATATGTATATGTATAACTGATTCACTTTGTTATAAAGCAGAAACTAACACACCATTGTAAAGCAATTATACCCCAATAAAGATGTTTAAAAAAATAAATTTGGCATTCTAATATAAAAAAAACTATGATTAATATGCTAAGGGCTTTATAAATAAATAAATAAGTTTATTTGTTTTTGGCTGCGTTGGGTCTTCATTGCTACATGCAGGCTTTCTCTAGTTGTGGTGAGCGCGGGCTGCTCTTCGTTGCAGTGAGTGGGGGCTACTCTTTGTTGTGGTGCATGTGCTGCTTCTCATTGCGGTGGCTTCTCTTGTTGCAAAGCACGGGCTCTAGGTGTGCAGGCTTCAGTAGCTGTGGCACATGGGCTCAGCAGTTGTGGCTCGTGGGCTCTAGAGCTCAAACTCAGTAGTTGTGACGCATGGGCTTAGTTGCTCCACGGCATGTGGGATCTTTCCAGACAAGGGATCAAACTCATGTTCCCTACATTGGCAGATGGATTCTTAACCACTGTGCCACCAGGGAAGTCCTTATGCTAAGGGCTTTAATGGAAAAAGTAGACAACAAGAAGGACACATGTATAATATAATCAGAGAGATGGAAATTCTAAGAAAGAATCAGAAATGCTAGATGTCAAAAACACTGTAACAGAATTAAGAATGCCTTTGAAAGGCTCATTAGTGGAACTGACACAGTTGAGAAAAGAATCTCTGACCCTGAGGATATGATACTAGAAACTTCCAATACTGAAAAGCAAAGAGAAAAAAAAAAAAAGACTGAAATTAATAGAACAGAATATCCAAGAACTGTGGGACAACTACAAAAGGTGTAAGACTTGTGTAATGGAAATACCAGAGAAGAAACAGAAGAAATATTTGAAACAATAATGACTGAGAATTTCCCCAAATTAATGTCAGACACCAAACCACAGATCCAGGAAACTCAGAGAACACAAAGCAGGATTAAATGCCAAGAAAACTACACCTAGGCACATCATATTCAAACTTTGGAAAAATCAAAGATAATGAAAAAATCTTGAAAGAAACCAGAGGGTAAAAACATCTTACCTATAGAGGAGCAAAAGATTAGAATTATATCCTTCTTCTCAGACATCATGCAAAAAGAGAGTTGATAGGAAAAAAACTCTACCAACCTAAAATTCTGTGCCCTGCAGTACTATCCTTCAAAAGTGAAGGAGAAACTAAGACTTTTTCAGACAATCAAAAATTGAGGGAATTTGTTGCCAGTAGACCTGCCTTACAAGGAATGTTGAAAGTTCTAAGGGAATTCCCTGAGGGTCCAGTGGTTAGGACTTGGCACTTTCATTGCCGAGGCCTGGGTTCAATTCCTGGTCAGGGAACTAAGATCCTGAAAGCTGCAGGGCATGGCCAAAAAAAAGTTCTAGGAGAAGTAAAATGATATAGGTCAGAAACTTGGATCTATATAAAGGAATAGCATTAGAGAAGGAGTAAGTGAAGGTAAAATTAAAAATTTGATCTTTTATATTCTTCATTGATTTAACAGATAACAGTTTGTTCAAAATAATAATAGCAAAAATGTATTCAATTATGTATTCTTATGTATTTATATGCTTATGGATAAGTGAAAAGAATGCCTTCAGTGATACAAAGGATTGGGGGGAGGAATTAGGATTATTTTGTTATTATAAGGAATTTACACCACCTGTGAAGCAGTATAATGTTTTTTAAAGTGGATTTGGATCAGTTGTAAATGTATATTGCAAACTCTAAAACAAACACACAAAGGTAAGGAAAATACAGCTGATATGCTAACAAGGAGAGAGTACGGAATCATCTAAAATGCTCCATTAAGACCACAAAAGAGTAGAAGACAAAAATAGGAACAATAGGAATAAAGACCACAGGCAACCAATGGAAAACAGTAGCAAATATGGTAGATACTAATCTAACTACATCAATAATCACCTTAAATATCTATGGTCTAAATTAAAAGACAGAGATTGTCACATAGATTTAAAACAAAAGCAAAAACAAGACCCAACTAAGTGTAGTTTACAAGGAAGTCATTTAAAATATAAAGACACATGTAAATTAAAAGCACATGGATAGAAAAAGAGATATCATCCTAACACTAATCAAAAGAATGTGGAAGTAGGTACATTAATTTCAGACGGCAGACTTCAGAGGAATAAAAGTTACTGAGATAAAGAGGGGCATCATATAATGATAGAGGGGTCAGTATTCCAAGACATCATAATAATCCTTAATGTGTATGCGCCTAACAACAGAGCTTCAAAATACATTAGGCAAAAAACTGTTAGAGCTGCAAGGAGAAATAGATGAACCCACAACTACAGTTGGAGACTTCAACATTCCTCTATCCAAAACTGAAAAATACAGCAGGTAGAAAATCAGTAAGGAGAGAGTTGAAGTCTATGGCATCATCAATCAACTAAATATAATTGACACCTATAGACTACTTCATCCAGTAACAGTGGAATACACATTCTTCTCAATCTCACATGGAACTTTCAACAATACAGACCACATTCTGGGCCATAAGACACACCTTAACAAATTTAAGAGAAAAGAATTCATACGCCTGCTTTCAGATCACAATGAAATTGAACTAGTAATCAGTAACAGAAAGACAACTGGGAAAACCCCAAAATACTCGGAGATTAAACAACACAGTTCAAAATAACATATGGGTCAAAAAAAAATAACATATGGGTCAAAGAAGAAATCTCAACAGAAATTTTAAAATATTTTTAACTAAATGAAAATGCAACTTATCAAAATTTGTGGAATGGGCAATACAGGAGTGGGGGAGTGGGAGAAGGAGATATAAACTATTGGGTGTAAGACATGCTACAAGGGGGACTTCCTTGTCAGTCCAGTGGTTAAGACTCTGTGCTTCCGCTGCAGGGAGCACAGGTTCGATCCCTGGTTGGGGAACTAAGATCCTGCATAGCCAAAAAAAAAAAAAAAAAAAAAAAAAGATAAGCTACAAGGATGTATTGTACACCTTGGGAATATAGACAATATTTTATAGTAACTGTAAATGGAGTGTAACTTTTAAAAATTGAAAATTAAGGAAGATCTAAGATTAATCATCTAAGCCTTCACCTTAAGAAACCAGAAAAAGAGCAAATTAAATCTAACATAAGCAGATGAAAAGAAATAACCAATAGTAGAGCAGAAATCAATAAAATTGAAAACAGGAAATCAATAGAGAAAATCAACAAAACCAAAAGCTGGTTCTTTGAAAAGATCAACAAAATGGACATGCCTCTAGCCAGGCTAACTAAGGGAAAAAAAAAGAGAGAAGACACACGTCACTAGCATCAGAACAGATGCTGTATCACTACAGATTCCATGGGCATTAAAAGGATAATAAAGGAATATTATGAACAACTCTATGCCCACAAATTTGATACCCAGGTTAAATACATCAATTATTTTAAGACAAAATCTGCCAAATCTCACATAAGAAGAAACAGACAATCTGAATAGGCTTATATCTATTAAAGAAATTTAATCAATAATGAATAATCTTCCAAAACAGAAAGCACCAGGCCCAGATAGGTTCTCTTGTGAATTCTACCAAACATTCGAAAATAAATTATACCAACTATCCAGAATCTCTTCCAGAAGACATAAGTGGAGGGAACACTTCCTAACTTATTCTATGAGGCCATTATCCTAACACCAAAACCAGGCAAAGACATTATAAGAAAAGAAAACTACAGACCAGTATCTCTCATGAACATGGATACAAAATCCTTAACAAAATATTAGCAAATCCAATCCAACAATAAAAGGAATTATACACCATAACTAAGTAGGATTTAATCCCAGGTATGCAAGGCTGGTTCAACATTTGGAAATCAATTAATGTAATCTATCATATCAACAGCTAAAGAAGCAAAATCAAATGATCATATCAACAGATGCAGAAAAAGCATTTGACAAAATCCAAAACACATTAAAGAAAAAAAAACTTTCAATAAATTAGGAACAGAAGGGAAGTTCCTCAATTTGATAAAGAACATCTACAAAAAAACTACAGCTAATATCGTATTTAATGGTGAGAAACTTTAAGCTTTCCTGCCAAAATCAGGAAAACGGAATGTTTTCCATTACCATTGTTTTCCAACATCATACTGGAAGTTCCAGCTAATGCAACAAGATAAGAAAAGAAATTAAAAGGTATACAGATTGGGAAGGAAGGAGGTACAAACTGTCTTTGTTTGCAGATGACATGATGGTCTATGTAGAAAATCTGAAAAAAAAAAAAATCAACGAAAATCCTCTGAAACTCTTCAGTGATTATATCAAAGTTGTAGGATTCAAGGTTAATGTACAGAAGTCAACACTTTATATCATCAATGAACAAGTGGAATTTGAAATTAAAAACATTACCAATCACATTAGCATCCCCAAAATGAAATACTTAGGTATAAATCTAACAAATTATATATGTACAAGATCTACATGAGGAAAACTTCAAAACTCTGATGAAAGATATCAAAGAACTATATAAATGGAGAGAGATTCCACGTTCATGGATAGGAAGACTCAATACTGTCAAGATATCAGCTCTTCCCACTCGATCTATAGATTTGATGCAATCCCAAATCAAAATCTCAACAAATTATTCTGTGGATGGACAAACTGATTCTAAAGTTCATATGCAGAGGCAAAAGATCCAGAACAGCCAACTCAATACTGAAGAAGAAAACAGTTGTAAGACTGTTATTACCCAACTCAAGACTTACTATAAAGCTACAGTAATCAAAACTGTGTGGTATTAGAGAAAGAACAAATAGATTAATGGAACAGAACAGAAACAGAATAGAGAGCCAGAAACAGACCCACATCAGTTAAATATACTTAACTGATGTTTGACAAAGGAGCAAAAGTAATACAATAGAAAAAAGACAATCCTTCCAATAGTGCTACAACGACTGTATAGCCACAAGAAAAAAAAGAATAGACACAGACCTTCATAAAAATTATCTCAAAATGGACCACAGACCTAATCATGAAACACAAAACTATAAAACTCCTAGAATATAACATAGGACTAAGCCTTGATGACCTTCGGCAGGACAATGACATTTCAGATGCAATACCAGATGCACAATCTATGAAAGAAATAATTGATAAGTTGGTCTACATTAAAATGAAAAACTTCTGCTCTGCAAAAGAGAATGAGAAAACAAGCCACAGGCTAGGGGAAATACTTGCAAGAGACATCTGATAAAGGACTGTTATCCAAAAATACACAAAAAACCACTTAAAACTCAACAATAAGAAAACAAACAACCTGATTAAAAAACAAGCAAAAGATCTGGACACTTCATCAACGAAGATATACAGATGGGAAGTAAGCATATAGAAAGATGTTCAATACCATATGTCACTAGGGATATGCAAATGGAAACAGTAAGATACCACTGCAAAACTGTTAGAATGGCCAAATTATAAAACACTGACAACACCAAAAGTTGGAAAGTATGTGGAGCAAGAGAAACTCTCATTTGTTACTGGTGGGAATGCCAAAATAGTTCAGCCGTTTTGGAAGACAATTTGGCAGTTTCTTATAAAACTACCCTTAACCATACAATCCAGTAATCACCCTCCTTGGTATTTAATCAAATGAATTGAAAATTTATGTCCACATAAAAACTTGCACACAGATGTTTATAGTAGCTTTATTCATAACTGCCAAAACTTGGAAGTCACCAAGATGTGCTTCAGTAGGTCAGTGAGTAAGTAAACTGGTATATCCAGACAATGGAATATTATTCAGCACTAAAAAGAAATGAACTATCAAGCCATGATAAGACATGAAGGAAAGTTATATATATATTATTAAGTGAAATAAGCCAATCTGAAAAGGCTACATACTGTATGATTCTAACTATATGACATTTTGGAAAAGGCAAAACTACAGAGACAGTGAAAAGATTAGTGGATGTCAGGTGTTGGGGGAGGGACTGATGAACAGACAGGACATAGGGGATTTTTAGGGCAGTAAAACTACTCTGTATGATACTACAATGATACATACATGTCATAATACATTTGTCAAAACCCATATAATGTACACCAAGAGTGAATCCTAATGTAAGCTATGGGTTCTGGGTAATAATGATGTGTCAATGTAGGTTCATCAGTTGTAACAAATGTGCCACTCTGGTGCTGGATACTGATAGTGGGGAGGTTGTACATGTGTGGGGACAGGTATATGGGAACTCTGTACTCTCTTCTCAATTTTGCTGTGAATCTAAAACTGCTCTAAAAAACAGTTTATTAATTAAAAGAAAAAAACAATAAACTAGGAAGGTTCCATTTCCAGAATGGCTAAGTAAGTGCCTACTGAATTGACCTTACTGTAGTTATAATCTAATTATATATAGTAAACATTTAATATTGAACTGAACTGTATGGAATAAATGAACCTACTTTCAAATCAACAGGCCCCATATTATTCAACATATTCCAGACTTTAAAGTGAAAATAAAGAGTCTTAGAATACCCTGTGGACCCAAATATCAGGATGTATAAGATTTTAGAATTAATCTGATTTGAAGTTTGATCTGTATGGAACAATTAACGCTGCCTTTCTCAACATCTGGTTAAGTAGAGAGTCTACAGCCATGAATTTGGCTTTTAAATCAATTCTTCCTCCCTGTATCTGAGGACTGACTAGATTTTCTGCATTAATTTAAGGAGAGATGATGATGATGATAGCTAACATTTATGGAGTACTAAGCATGTTATACGTATTAACACAAGGCTAGAGTCCACAGACCCAGGCAGGCTGAAAAAGCCAGATGATTTTCTCAATCAAAGCCCCTTGAGTAGGGAAGCTTTAGTCCTAAACTCTGTCAGGAATCTAAATAGCATCTCAGAGAGAAGCTGCAAATAGTAATTACTACCTAGCACTCACATTACAGTTGAGAAACTATGTTCAAGGTCTAGACATGCTAAATTAATTTCTATATGATAAAAAGGCCAAGTCAGATATATGCTGAGTTTTTACAAAATTCATGACTAGAATTCACTATCTGAACTAACACCTAACCCAGTCAATTCTGAGGGAAAGTACCTAAGCACAATGAGAGCTTTGCTTTAAAAGCCAAGGGCAGCAATGGCTTCCTATGGGTCCAAGCCTGCTCTATTTCCATTACCTCCAGGTCTGGAACTTCCACGGTAAACAGAATAGCAGTGAACAGTGTTGCAGAGCAACAACTCCTTCAACAAAGCTGAGTTCCCTGGTCTGGCTCCCCTGGGATTTAAGAATGCATGTCTAGACCAAAATACATGAGGTCTTCTGCCTCATAATTTTTATATATTCCTTAGTCAGAGGCAAGTAAATCAGTCCTTACACTGCCTGGAAGAGCCCATAATTCAGATGGAGCAAAGTCTGAATGCATGAGATCACTGATTTCACGTATTGGAATTGAAGCAAATGTCAACATGAAACCAACAGTCCTCTCACTTTTGCTGACGCCTGTTGTAACAGAGGGAAAGTTGTTAGGAGTCCCATAAGGCAGAAAACCGTCTCTGTGAGCCCTAATTCTTGGGCATGATAGGACAAAATGTTAATGGAGCCCTCATCACATGGCCCCAGATGACTGGAGCCATAATACACTCTCAACACACCAGAACAGAGGTGGTAGACCCAGGATATGTACAAGACCAAAAGGACAGTTGACGGGTCAAGGCAAGAAATAACTAAGAGTCAAAAACAGACTGAACACATTCTCCCATGGAAAGCATGCCCATGAGCTCTGTATGCTTCAGTCAGCCACATGAAGTGACAACGTAGTACGCTGAACCTCACAAAGTGAGAAGCAGGAAAGAAACTGGGCATCTGTGACCACTCTTTTATTCCACCTTTCTTAATCTTCAAGCACTCACCTGTGTGGCCATGGAGTGGTGAGTGTGGCCGTGGTAGTGTAGGTGATGTGCTAGAGGTCACAATCAAACTCTTGCGGTTACTTGTCCGACAACTGCAATGAAAACACAAATGTCAGTTATAACAGGGTTGCATCATGGGCTCAGAGAACTTGAATGGCTATCGAGGAAAAAAAGAGTGATATCATTCCATGAGCTGAGCAGTATAATACTTAAACTGAACTGGCTCAGCAATTACTGTTTGCACAGTGAGATTTCATAATTCACTGTGTTCCATCTTGGAATAACTTTTGTCACTGTCTTGACTTTTATCTTGTATTGCCACTGCACTTTTCCAAAGTGTAAGTTTTGCTTCCTAAGCAAATACCCAAGGAGCTCCTTAAACGTAAAAACCATGTCTTAAATGGTATCTAATGAAGAATGACCACTGCAAATTTGATTCAGAAAACAAAAAACATGAGCCATAAATATTCTCATATCTCACAAAAATTAATGTTCTTGCCATAAAAATGAAACTATTAACTTAATCTATAAAACTTATCTTTTAAAAACTGCTTAATCAATGGATTAAGTAATATTCTCATTTCACTATAAATTTCAGAACAGGCCTGTGTTCCTTCTACAAAGTTGGCTTTCCTTTACATGTTAATAGCTGAGGCTTTTTCTTGAGGCTGGAGAAAGCCAAATCATGATGAAAGGCCATTTCATGCTGTACCTGCTGTTGAAAAGTGTGTATAAATTTATTTGAAAGTCAGCCCATCTTTCTTTTTAAAAAATATTTATTTATTTGGCTGCATCAGGTCTTAGTTGCAGCATGCGGGATCTAGTTCCCTGACCACGGATTGAACCTGGGCCCCCTGAATTGGGAGTGCATTCTTAGCCACTGGACCAACAGGGAAGTCCCCAGCCCATCTTTTAAAGGCATTAAAGAAGCCTGTCATTTATATTCATCCAAACAAATATTTACTGAACACCTACTATGCACCAGGCACCATTCTAGGTGTTAGGGAAGTAGTAGGGAACAAGAGGAGTTATCTGTCCTCAAACTGGAGTGAAAAGTGCTATGAAGAAAGAGAGAGAGAATGTTCAAGAAACAGCAAAGAAGTCAAGTAGGTGGCAGGAAGGGAGAATGACAGGAAAAGAAGTAGGTTATAGAAACTATGGGTATAGGCCACAGCCAGACTTTGTAGGGCTGGTAGACTACTGCAAAGAAACACTGGAAATGTGATAAGGAACCACTGGAAGGACTGTGATCAATCTCAAGAGATTATGATTAGAAATGATAAGCAACTTTCCCTAAGATACCAGGAGGACTAATCTAATCATGTCTCACACCCCCTCGTTACACTCAAATGCCCAAGACTTCTATCTCTAATTTGACATAGTCTCTACTCCTTGATCTTTAAAAAAAGCTTACCCTCTGTCTCCCTGAACTCAGTCTGTCATCAGCAAACTCTATATCCTTAACTTCTTTTCTCAACATGCAGTTTAAATTCTAGCTCTAACTGAAACTTTGCTATCCCCCAGGACACCACAGTCCTGGTGAAATCCCAATCCTTTTTTTTTTTTTGCAGTACGTGGGCCTCTCACCGTTGTGGCTTCTCCAGCTGCGGAGCACAGGCTCCGGACGCGCAGGCCCAGCAGCCACGGCCCACGGGCCCAGCCGCTCCGCGGCACATGGGATCCTCCCAGACCAGGGCACAAACCCATGTCCCCTGCATCGGCAGGAGGACTCTCAACCACTGTGCCACCAGGGAAGCCCCTCCAATCCTTTTAAACCCAACTTTCCATCTATTTTGCAACTGTACTCGGGCAGCTAAAGGTGAATGAAGAAAAATCCAAAATCATGCTGGCTGGTGTTTCTTTATGTTTATGATGATAAATATCAAGTGGGTCCATACTACATCTACCTAGGCAATGTGCTCTCTCTCCAAGACAACTAATTCAGAAATTCTCCCCAAACCTCTAGCACTCCTTCCCCAAATCTTACCCTCATCTGCTGATTTTGCTTTTTATTCAACTAGGGGCAAAAACTATCAACACAAAAAGAAGTACTACATATTTCTGCTACAAAAATCCATTAGCCTGGGACTTCCCTGGTGGCGCAATGGTTAAGAATCTGCCTGCCAGCGCAGGGGACACAGGTTTGATCCCTGGTCCAAGAAGATCCCACATGCCGTGGAGCAACTAAGCAGGTGCGTCACAACTATTGAGCCTGCGCTCTAGAGCCCACGAGCCACAACTACTGAAGTTCACGCGCCTAGAGCCCGTGCTCCACAACAAGAGAAGCCACCGCAATGAGAAGCCCGCACACTGCTATGAAGAGTAGCCCCCGCTCGCCGCAACTAGAGAAAGCCTGTGCGCAGCAAAGAAGACCCAACACAGCCAAAAAATATAAAAGTAGCCATTAAAAATCTATTATCCTAAATCTTTGTCCATATACTCTACTTTCCCATCTGTAACAGCAGAAGGAAAGACCATGTTCCTACCAAAGTCAACTCCCCCAACTCCCCATTCAAGAAGTCTGTATCTGCACTGTCCTCCTATGCCATGAATTTCTACTTCCTACTGGATCACTCTCATCATCATAAAAATATGCTGTCATTTCTCATATCTCAGGAAAATAAGAAAGAACCTTTCATAGACCTCTTCCAACGTGCCTGTTTCTTTGCTCCCCTGTTTGGGAAAAATCCCATGCAGGGATTCTGTATCTGTATCTTCATACCCTCATTTCCTATTAACCCTATTCCTTTAACCCACTCTAGACTATACAATCATCCTCATCTTTCTTGCCTGTTACCAAGGTCACCACTGACAACAGGCAATTCTCAGTCCTTGTCTTATGTAACCTCTCAACATCATTCGACAGTTATAACTCCCTCTTCTAAAAAACAAATTGGGATATAATTTATATCGATTATTCAATTAAGTGTTCTGTTCAGTGAACCTTGAACAACTGTATACATTCATATAACACATCCAAAACAAAAGTCAGAATAATTCTATTACCCCAGAAAGTCCCCATGTTCCCCTTCCGGTCAATCCCCCAACTACTTTCTTCTATCACCATAAATTAATTTTGTTTTGCTGGATTTCCTATAAGTAGAATTACACACTATGTATTTTTTTGTGTTTGACTGCTTTTGTTCAACCTAACATCTGTGTAACTTTTCTTGAGATACTTCTTTATTTAGCTTCTAGGAGATGAGGCTTTCCTGGTCTTCCTCCTAGCTCACTAGCTGCTCACTATTCATTCCCCTTTGCTAGTTCCTTCTCTTCCTGACCTCTAAACCATTTAGTACTCTGGGGCTCAAATGTGGAATATCTTTTCTTCTTCCCTGCACTCACTCCCTAAATGATTTTTTCCTGTATTATAACTTTAAATCTATGATGTTGATGATACCCAGCTTTTTATTGCTAACTCTGTGCTCTTACCTCTGAGTGTGAGACTCATATCCGAATACCTACTTGACATCTTTAACTGGATGTCTAAAAGGCATCTCAAATTTAACAACAGAGGTAGTGAATGTCCCTCTAAAACCTGCTAACTCCTCCCTATCTATTTCATTACATGGCACCACCATTCATCCAGATGCTCAGGCGAGTCCTTCAGGCAGAAGGAACATGATACTAGATGGAAATCTGGATCCACATAAAGAAAAGCACCAAAAATCATAAATGTGTGGGTAAATATACATCACTTGTTTTTATTTTTAAAATCTCTTCTTGGGACTTCCCTGGCGGTCCAGTGGTTAAGACTCTGCGCTTCCACTGCAAGGGGCACGGGTTCAATTCCTGGTCAGGAAACTAAGATCCTGCAAGTTGCAAGGCGCAGCCAAAAAAAAAAAACTCTTCTTGAATTTTAAAGGAAATATAATAATTTACTGTGGGGTTTACAACATATGTAGATATAAAATGTAGGTCAGCCAAGGCAGCAAGGCTGGAAGGGAAGAATGGATGTATACTATTGTGAGGCTCTTACATTAAGTATGAAGCGGTATAATACAACTTGAAGATAAACTAAAAGTTAAAATTTTATATTATAAATACTAATGCAACTACTACAAAAGAAAAACAAACAAAAAAAGGGAGATAAAATGGTCTCATAAAAAATACTCAGTCTAAAAGAAGGCAGAAAAAGAAGTAAGAACAAGTACAGTTGGCCCACACAGAAAACAGATAGCAAGAGAACAGATTTTAACCCAATTACACTAATAATCACATAAAATGTAAATGTTCTAAATATATATTTAATTAAGACAAAGACTGTCAGATTGGATAAAACAGCAGGACCCAACTATATGCTGTTTATTACTTGTGACAGCCAAAAAACTAGAAACCACCTCAAATGTCTACTAATAGATGAAGGATAAACAAATCACAATATATCCATACAATGGACTACTACTCATCAATAAAAAGGAATGAACTATTGATTCACACAATAAATGAATCTCAAAATAATTATGCTAAAACCAAGAAGCTAGACATAAAAGAGTAAATACTGAACAATTCCATTTATATAAAATTCAAGAAAACACTAAACTAGAGTGACAGACAAAAGATTAGTGGTTCCTGACCAGAGGCCGGGGAGGTATTATAACAAGGCATAAGGAAATTTGGGAGAGCTGTAGATATGTTTATTGTCTTGACTGTACTAATGGTTTCAGAGATGCATACATGTGTCAAGACCCATCAAATTGTACATTTTAAACATGTACAGTCTATTATATTTCAATCATACTTCAATAAAGCTATAAAATTTTTTCAATATAAATAATATCAAAGTCACTCTTATGCTTAAAATTCTCCCTGTCTCACTGAGAGTAGAAGTCAATGTTCTTACAATGGCCAACAAGCTTTACGCGGTCTGGATCTCCATTACCTCTTTCCCTCCTACTCACTCTACTCTAGTCACATGGGCCTCTGCACTGTTCTTAGAATATGCCAAGTGTGCCACTGCCTCAGGGCCTTTACAAAGGAAGCTTCCTTTGCCTGTTTCCCTCGTGGCTTGCTCCCTCACCTCTTTCAGGTCTTTGCTCAAGTACAATCTCCTGAATGGATTTTCCTCTGACCATTCTACTTTAAATGGTAACACCCGCCCTCTCAAACGCTCTTTTCCTCCTTTCCTGATGTATTTCCCTCAATAGCACTTACTGTTATCTAACATACTATGGATTTTGCATTCATTCTGTTTGTTGTCTCTCCTCCCATTAGAATCTTAAGCTCTATGAGATCAGGGACTTGCACAATCTTTGCTTACTGCTGTATTTCTCAGTGCCTAGAATTCAGCCTGGCACATGGCAGACTCAATAAATATTTGTTAAATGGATGAATGGATGAGTATAATTTGTTACAAGAATTATAATAAAAGAGGATACTTGCACACGTGGCACCTGTAAGGTATATCAAACCACTATGTCTAAACTCCTTTTGTATAAAAACTAAGATCTCTTAAAACTGCAGGACAGGACTTTCCTGGTGGTGCAGTGGTTAAGAATCCATCTACCAGTGCAAGGGACACAGGTTCGAGCCCTGGTCCGGGAAGATCCCACGTGTCACTGAGCAACTAAGCCCGTGCGCCACAACTACTGAGCCTGTGCTCTAGAGCCCGCAAGCCACAACTACTGAGCCCGCATGCCACAACTACTGAAGCCCTCACGCCTAGAGCCCATGCTCCGCAACAAGAGAAGCCACCGCAATGAGAAGCCCACGCACCGCAACCAAGAGTAACCCCCACTCACTGCAACTAGAGAAAGCCCGCGTGCAACAATGAAGACCCAAGGCAGCCAAAAATAAATAAATTAATTTTTTTAAAAAGAAAGATCAATAGTCTGTAATAACCTATATGGGAAAAGAATCTGAAAAAGAATGGATACATGTATATGTATAATTGAATCACTGTGCTTAAAAAAAAAAACTGCAGGGACAGATAATTGATTCTAATTTCATTTGTCATGATCTTATTAAAATTTAAATACAAAACAGTAAAGATCGTATTTCCAGGCCACATGCCTTTGTATGAAGGTACATATAATCTCACTTGGCAAATCTGCAACAGCTGCCAGGGGAAAAAAAGGTCAGATACCCTGGTACAGATGCCATGACTCAGCTGAGATCCAAGACAAGGAACTGCCTAATTTTTCCATTTCAACAAGCACTGGCCATTGCCCCCAGGATCCTAGAAGATAAAGGGCAGGTCTTCATTTTTTCATTCCAGAAGATTAAAGTACCAGATGTTTACAGTGTCAGCCACACTCACTCTCAGCTGATGGAAGGTAACCTGGAAGCTCCCGGAGCTGATGTTCTACTAACCACTGCAAGGACTGGGTTAAACTAGACTGCTGCCCACCACCATGCCAGTCACTTGGTCACTCAGAGCAAGGCCTGGCATTTCATCTTCCTACTTGCTTTACCACAGTCACCCCTCCATGGGTAGTGGGAGAAGGACTAAAGCACCTGTGTAATCTCTGTGAAACTTGAATTGTGGCCATATTTGAAGAGTTACCAGCCTTCAAAAATCCCTTCTCCCAGCAACTAGCAGGTACTCAAATTTGAGCCCCTGCAGGAGCTGCCGTAAATTTATTTAGGAAGTCTGTTTCCCAGTCTGAAGGAATATAGAATACGGGGTAAGATGCGTGGTTGCAGACCCCTCAGGGTCTCTAATCTCCAATCTGTCAATTCCAGAAGTCCAGCTGCTCCTAGGAATCCAAGCACTCGGTAATGAATTGACTTGCACTTGGCTATTCCTTTCAGAATGAGGAATGAGGAAAAGACCACTTTTGTTTCATTAAGTGTGATCAATACAATAGACAAGAATTTGGGTCCATTTTAAGGTCAAGCATTTCCAGGTGTTACTTCAGAATAACAACCAGGATGATGTCCCTGTAAAGACTGAGATGCTAGAGTGGGAGAAAATGCATGTTCTCTCAGTAAATAAAGGGTGCTGCTTGGAGATAAATCCATTATTTGTCTTTTGCCTGGGTTATTTCAACAACCTCCTAACTAGTCTCTCTGGTTTACTCCTATCTCCTATTGCCAGTCTGTTCTCAACACAAGTAGCCACAGTGATCCTTTTAAGGCATAAATCAGATGATTTGCCCAAAACCTTACAAAGGCTGCTAATTTCACACAGAAACACCAAGCTACTTGGACCACTGCACTAACTGTTCCCTCCACTTGGAATGCCCTTCCCCACCTATACAATGGCAAATATCCCATACCTCCTTCAGTGTCACCTTCCACATTTCCCTATGTAACACTGTGACCTGCCCCTGAGAATCCCCCTTACTCAGCTCTCTTTGGATTAATGAAGTATTTTTTAACTTCTACTCCATTGGTTTGGAAATTATATACTGTTGTGGTTTTTTTAAAACGTAGTTATTGTTATTAAGCTTTTAATAGGCATTCTTGTCTTAACAAGAGCCTAAGTCTTAGGTCTAAGGTTAGCTAGCATCTCAACCCTCGCTTCTAAACAAAATTAGATCTTGGGACTTCTTTAGTGGCTCAGTGGTTAAGAATCTGCATGCCGATACAGGGGACATAGGTTCGATCCTTGGTCCGGGAATATCCCGCATGCTGCGGAGCAACTAAGCCCGTGCGCCACAACTACTGAGCCTTCGCTCTAGAGCCCACGTACCACAACTACTGAGCCTGCGTGCTACAACAACTGAAGCCCATGAGCCTAGAGCCTGTGCCCTGCAACAAGAGAAGCCACCGCAATGAGAAGCCAGCATACCACAAGGAAGAGTAGTCCCCGCTCCCCGCAACCAGAGAAAGCCCGCGCACAGCAACAAAGATCCAACGCAGCCAAAAATAAATAAATAAAATAAATAAATTTTAAAAAAATTAGATCTTAATTCCAATTCTCCCCACCCCTTCCAACTTACATGTAATTTGGTCCAGTGGTTCAGGTCTATCTTGCTTTTATAATGCCAAATTAGTAATTCTTATTGTTTCATACAATAATTGCTTGCTTTGATTTACTCATACTTTCCAATTTCTTTGCTCAGCATTCTCTCTTAGATCTCACAACTTTTGTCTTTCTTTCTTCTTTTCTAAGTGATTATTTCACTGAGAATCTGATATTGATAAACCTTCTCAATTTCACAGTTTGTCTGAAAATGGCTTTATTTTTCTCAGTGACTTCCAACGATAATTACACAGGTATGGAATTCTACAACCTCTTGTTGGGAGTAACTTTTTTCTCAATATCTTAAAGATATTATTCCATTGTCTTATGGCTCCTGTTATTTCTATTGAGAAGCTTGCTCTTAGGACTGTTGTTCTTTTGTAGTTAATTTTTCTTTGCTCTCTCACTGCTTTGTTTTTTTAAACCATAATTTTTTAGGTATATTCACATACCATAGAATTCAACCTTTTAAAGTGCATAATTTAGTGGTTTTTAGTACACTCGCAAGGCTGTGCAACCGCCACTGCTAATTCCAGAACATTTTCATTATCCCCCAAAGAACCCCTGTACCCATAAAGCAGTCACTCTCCATCCCCATCTTTGCTACCCCCTTTCCCAGGCAACCACCAAAGTATTTTCTGTCTCTACGGATTCCACCTATTCTGGATATTTCAAATAAATGGAATCATATATCGTGTGGCCTTAAGTCAGGCTTCTTTCGCTTAGCATGTTTTCAAGATTCATCCATGTTGAAGTACTTGTCAGTATTTCGTTTCTTTTTATGGCTGAATAACATTCTATTGTGTGAAGAATATACAACATTTATTTATCCATTCATAAACTGATGGACAATTTGGGTTGTTTCTGCTCTTTAGATAGTTTAAATGATGTTGCTATGAGTATTTGTGTATTTGTGTGTACATTATGCTTTCAATTTTCTTAGGTCAACTTCCTTGCTCAACTCATTCGTTAGAGCTCTTTTAGCTTTTGTGGATTCTTGAAGGTTCTCTAGTTCCTTTGAAGACTTCTGTTTTTTGGTTCTGAAATTTTACTGCAATGTACCTAGATGGACATTTATTTTTACCTATTGTGCTCCATGATGTTATTTTGGTTTCTAATCAATTCTGGAAGGTCTCAATCATTATTTCTATAAATACTGCCTTTCCCCCATTTCTCTATACTCTGTTGGACCTTATTATTGTATCCTCCATATTTCTTAGTTCTCATTCATATTTTACATCTTTCCATCTCTGTGCTGCACTTTAGATAAAATTTTACTAGCTTTGTCCACAGCTCTACTATATAACCTGACTACTGAGCTTTCAAATTCAATGTTACAATGTATTTAATTCCTTGAATTCTAATTGTCATTTTTTTCAAAATATGCCTGATCTTTTAAAATTAAATGTCTTTTGTTCTCGCATTTTTGTCTCCATTTATATTTTTATTCACTTTACATATACTTATTTTACAGTTTTCATTCATAATGCTACTTTCTCAAGTTCTTAGGGGTCTAATCTTACTGTTTCTTTTTTCTTCTGATTTTCACATGTGGTGGACTGCTTCCTTGTATGGTCTATGGTTTTGTACTGTAAACTCACCTTTATTTAGTGTGGCTTTATGGGAATCTTGTGCTACCTGATTTGAAGATATGTCTTTAAAAATTTTTTGAATTTGTTTCTGACAGATTTGTCAGAGTTATTTACAGCCCAGAATCAGCTCTTAAGACCATACATATGGTATAAACTCCAGGCCTCAAATTCAGTTGAATAAAGGTCTATAGTTTAAAATTCTCAAGGAGACTTTTTTTATTTCTTATTAAGAGCCTACTTAAAACCTAGATGAGATTAAAGAACTTCCTTTCATCTCTCCATGACAGTGGGCAAACTGTTTTCCTAGTGCATTCCTACACTGAGGGTAAAGTCCTTTGAGTGTGGGGTCTCAATTCTACCCTAACTTAGGGTCTCCCTACCCTAAACAAGCCCAAGGCCTCATCCTTTTTCCCCTAACGGATATCAAGACTAATACAATGTACCTCCTCCCTGGCCCTCTTTCTTGGAAGTTCCAACACTGATTCCCACTGTTGAGGCATTGTTTTCTCTCTTAGATTTAGGTCACTTGGGATTTTCCTCACATTCTATTAGCTATGCATTTAAAACAATAATTATAATAGCTAGCATTTATTAAGTGCTAACTGGGCACTGTTTAAAGCACTGCATGTAGTATCTCACACCCTATGAAGTAGGTACTACTATAATCCACTTTATACAGACAAGGAACCTGAAACACAGAGAGGCTAAGCAGCTTGCCCTAGGTCACAATAACGCACCAATAATTTTTGAAAGCCTAATGTAACTTACTTTCTCTTTGCCCTAGGACTTTCTTAATGTGGGTCTCCATCCTAAAGATGATTGATTCAGAAGGCACATATCCAGAAAAACAAGGGCATTTTTCATAATTTGACTAACTTCAGGGGACAGAAAATGGATGGACAGAAAGGTTATTAAGAACTACCCTGGGCTTCCCTGGTGGCGCAGTGGTTGAGAGTCCGCCTGCCGATGCAGGGGACGTGGGTTCGTGCCCCGGTCCGGGAAGATCCCACATGCCACGGAGCGGCTGCGCCCGCGAGCCATGGCCGCTGAGCCTGCGCGTCCGGAGCCTGTGCTCCGCAACGGGAGAGACCACAACAGTGAGAGGCCCGCGTACCGTAAAAAAAAAAAAAAAAGAACTACCCTAGGCGGGCATCTAATATACAGCATGGTGGCTATGATTGGCAATACTGTATCATATACTTGAAAGCTGCTGTGAGAGCAGAGCTTTAATTTTCTCACCATAATAACAACAACAAAATGATAATTATGTGAGGTGAAGGATGTGTTAACTAACCATATTGTGGTAAACATTTCACAATATATATGTGTATCAAATCATCACATGGTACAGCTTAAACTTACACAATATTAAATGTCAATTATACCTCAATGAAGATGGGAAAAAAGGAAGAAAAAAAAAACTACCTTAGGGATTAGAACAGAACTTTGACAGAGCCACAAATACTGGAGAGGAGACTGGCTATGGCAGAGACTCAGCAAAGACTATGCTCTCACCAAATTCTTTAGTCATGACCATCTTGGCTACCACTGTCAACATCAACAAGGTACAGCAAAGAACTCTCTTGATCCAGACAAAATACCAAGAGGTACAGATTATCTCTACACTGGCCAATCCTGAATCCTTTCACTGTGCTGTAGAAGAAAAGACCAGCAACAATGCAAAGGAAGCATGATTCAGCTCCCGGCAGAATATAAGAGCCAGACCTAAAAGTCTCAGCTACATGGTCCTGCAACAATACTAACTTACAGTGAAAAGAAATAAATTTACTTCTAAAGCTCAAATGCCAATGTCCAAGGTACCACCATGGATTAAACAGACCCATAATGCTTGGAATGAATCAGGTTTTAAAGTAAAAAACATGAGGAAAGCGGGTAACTGGCTAAATGTAAGCCAGTGCAATCTCCTTCCCATAGTGGGAAGTTTCCCTAACAGGGCAGCAGCAGCATGTCCCCAACCCCAGTCTCAAGATGAAAAAAGAGTTGTGCTCACCACCTAGAAAACTAGATAGTTCTGTCATTGCTGACTGTAGTTGATGTTCACATTCCCAGAGTTCTAACTGAATAAACCTGGCAGAGAAATGTAAAAGCCCTAGAGTGGGCAATGCTTCAGAATTTGTGTATTCTAAGCCTGTCTATATTTCCAGTGCCCAGGACAGTGGCTGATACACAGTTATTATTGTTTGGATAACTAATGAATGGGAGAGAATGGTCCTGTAATGCATTCTTAAAGCAGTGCATTTCTTGGTGATAAAAGGAAAGTGGCCAATGAGACTAGAGATTTTTTCTTTGAATGGAGTACACTTCCACTACAAATATGGGCCTTGGTAAAATGAAGTAGTCTAAGGCCATCCCTAATTACACAGTGTCTGGGAAGTTGTGGTATATTTGGTTTGTCTTTACTAAGTTCCCATGGCTTCCGGATTTCTTTGGAAGTTCCAATTTATAAGCCCACTCCCAGGTTACATTTACAGACCAGTTTCTCTGAGAGACAGTAGTTAAAGAGAAACACAAAATATCTTGTAAGCATTCCATATGTTTGTCCAATATCCACGTTAAACCCTGAATTGGTAACAACCCTTCTTTTCTGCCTCCTTCCTCAATAAATAGCCCAGCTGTCTGGCCTGTGCCCAAGTTTCCATAATAGAGAAGATTAGAACACTTCTAATCTATACAAGATAGCCTCTGTATCCATGGCTGTTTCTATGAGGCAGCTATGGATACAGAGGCTACTTTTAGAACTAAGCCCCCACTTTCAGTAGTCAAACACTATATCCCAGTCATTTTTAGTGATAGTTAATTTCAACGTTCTAGGCCAGGCACTGGAAGGACTAAAATATATAAATGTAATCAATCCTTGGCCTTCAGAGGCCCACAGCTGAAGAAACTTAGATATGTGAGGGAAGAGAGCTCAGGCAATATATACTGAACATAGGTGCCTTTTAAGAAGCTGGGTGTCCGGACCAGAGGGCAGACAGCAGAAGCAAGAACTACAATCCTGCAGGCTGTGGAACGAAAACCACATTCACAGAAAGATGGACAAAATGAAAAGGCAGAGGCCCATGTACCAGATGAAGGAACAAGATAAAACCCCAGAAAAACAACTAAATGAAGTGGAGATAGGCAACCTTCCAGAAAAAGAATTCATAATAATGATAGTGAAGATGATCCAGGACCTCGGAAAAAGAATGGAGGCAAAGATCGAGACGATGCAAGAAATGTTTAACAAGGACCTAGAAAATTAAAGAACAAACAGAGATGAACAATACAATAACTGAAATGAAAACTACACTAGAAGGAATCAATAGCAGAATAACTGAGGCAGAAGAATGGATAAGTGACCTGGAAGACAGAACGGTGCAATTTACTGCCATGGAACAGAATAAAGAAAAAAGAATGAAATGAAATGAAGACAGCCTAAGAGACCTCTGGGACAACATTAAATGCACCAACATTCACATTATAGGGGTCCCAGAAGGAGAAGAGAGAGAGAAAGACCCGAGAAAATATTTGAAGAGATCATAGTCGAATACTTCCCTAACACGGGAAAGGAAATAGCCACCAAGTCCAGTAAGCACAGAGAGTCCCAGGCAGGATAAACCCAAGGAGAAACACACCGAGACACACAGTAATCAAATTGACAAAAACTAAAGACAAAGAAAAATTATTAAAAGCAACAAGGGAAAAATGACAAATAATATACAAGGGAACTCCCATAAGATTAACAGCTGATTTCTAAGCAGAAGCTCTGCAAGCCAGAAGGGAGTGGCACAATATATTTAAAGTGATGAAAGGGAAGAAACTACAACCAAGATTACTCTACCTGGTAAGGATCTCACTCAGATTCCACGGAGAAACCAAAAGCTTTACAGACAAGCAAAAGCTAAGAGAATTCAGCACCACCAAACCAGCTCTACAACAAATGCTAAATGAACTCCTCTAAGTGGGAAACACAAGAGAAGAAAAGGACCTACAAAAACAAACCCAAAACAATTAAGAAAATGGTAATAGGAACATACATATCGATAATTACCTTAAATGTGAATGGATTAAATGCTCCAACCAAAAGACATAGACTGCCTGAATGGATACAAAAACAAGACGCGTATATATGCTATCTACAAGAGATGCACTTCAGACCTAGGGACAAATACAGACTGAAAGTGAGGGGATGGAAAAAAATATTCCATGCAAATGGAAATCAAAAGAAAGCTGGAGTAGCAATACTCATATCAGATAAAATAGACTTTAAAGAATGTTATAAGAGACAAGGAAGGACACTACATAATGATCAAGGGATCAGTCCAAGAGGAAGATATAAAAATTATAAGTATATATGCACCCAACACAGGAGCACCTCAATACATAAGACAAATGCTAACAGCTATAAAAGAGGAAATCAACAGTAACACAGTAATAGTGGGGGACTGTAACACCTCACCTACACCAATGGACAGATCATCCAGACAGAAAATTAATAAGGAAACACAAGCTTTAAATGACACAATAGACCAGATATATTTAATTGATATTTATAGGACACTCCATCCATAAACAGCAGATTACACGTTCTTCTCAGGTGCACGTGGAACATTCTCCAGGACAGATGACATCTTGGGTCACAAATCAAGCCTCGGTAAATTTAAGAAAATTGAAATCATATATATTTTCTGACCACAACGCTATGAGATTAGAAATAAATTACAGGGAAAAAAATGTAAAAAACACAAACACATGGAGGCTAAACAATACATTACTAAATAACCAAGAGATCACTAAAGAACTCAAAGAGGAAATCAAAAAATACCCAGAGACAAATGACAACAAAAACACGACAATCCAAAACCTATGGGATGCAGCAAAAGCAGTTCGAAGGAGGAAGTTTATAGCAATACAATCCTACCTCAAGAAACAAGAAAAATCTCAGATAAACAATCTAACCTTACACCTAAAGGAACTAGAGGAAGAAGAACAAACAAAACCCAAAGTTAGTAGAAGGAAAGAAATCATAAAGATCAAAGCAGAAATAAATGAAATGGAAACAAAGAAAACAATAGTATAGATCAATAAAACTTAAAAAAAAAAAAAAGAATCTGGGTGTTGGGACTTCCCTGGTGGTCCAGTGGTTAAGTCTCTGAGCTTCCAATGCAGGGGGCGCAGGTTCCATCTCTGGTCAGGGAACTAAGATCCCACATGCTGTGCGGTGCAGCTAAAAAGTATTAAAAAAAAAAAAGAATCTGCGTGTCTATGGTCCACCAAAATGAAGGACTTGACTAAGAGGAAGGCAGAAGATCTGGTGAACTTATTAAAACCCACAGTGGAAAGAGGTACTGGTAATACCATGATGGCAACTATGCAAGAAGACTAGAGAATAATCAAGATAGACTGGAGTGGAATATGAGAGGGTTCTAGGAATAATGATGGGGGTGACGGGGAGGATCATTAGATCATTTAATGTAACCTACTGCATTTTACACTTCTGATGGAAAATTTGGGGATGAAGAAATGAATTCTACATAAAATATGAAGCAATGCAAAAGTGAGGTAATTATAACCCTCAAGAAAACAAAAAGTTGTAAAAGAAAACAAACATAATCACAGCATACAGTGATTGAACTAGGATAATAGTTATGAAGTCATAACTGACACTGATACAGATGAAATAATTTTTTTTGTTTGGTTTCTTCTTTTTTTGTTTTTAACATGAAATAATTTAAAGTGCTTACTTTATTTTTTTTTTTGCTGTACGCGGGCCTCTCACTGCTGTGGCCTCTCCCGTTGTGGAGCACAGGCTCCGGATGCGCAGGCTCAGCGGCCATGGCTCATGGGCCCAGCCGCTTCGCGGCACATGGGATCTTCCCGGACCAGGGCACGAACCCGCGTCCCCTGCATCGGCAGGTGGACTCCCAACCACTGTGCCACCAGGGAAGCCCATAAAGTGCTCACTTTTGAGAAGCAAAAATTAAGGATGGTAAGAGTGGGGTAAGAGAATATCCAGTTTTCTTTTACAAGCCTTAAAGAAGTCACTGACTTTTGAAATTATGTCCATATATTACTCCGACAAAATAAAAATTAAATTTAAAATGTGGGTGGCTTACACATATGTAAAGTGAACAGGAGGGGGATGGCTGCAGTCGAAAAAGAAATTTGTAGCAATCAGTAATGTAATAGTAGTAATTATACTGCATGTTAATTGGTACAACCATGGTTCAATTCTAAGCTACAGTAGTTTAAAGAAAACTAGTAAATGATCACCTCACATGTCAAATAAATAAATATCGAAATTAGTTATTAGCATGCTATTCAAGGCGCTTCATGATATGGCCAGCCCCTTGCCGATCTGTCCTGATCATCATCACCTCCTCACAAATCCACTCTCTATATGCTCTACACCCCAATTATGTCTCCCCTCCCTTGCACATGCTATTGCTTCTCCTTAAATATCCTTGTCTCAGATGACTACCTGACAAATTTATGTTAATTATTCTCTTCTCAACTCACAAACTTCCTTCCCTCTAAAGCCTTCACTGAGTTCTCCAGGGCAGAATTAAAGACTGGTTTCCATACACCAGCACTGAATTTTGTATAACCTTCTATCATAGAATTTATTGTGCATCTCCACACAACTCCTACCACAAGCCAAGTAGCTCTCTACAGGAGATAACTAACAAACTTTCAAGGAACAAGTAATCCTTGTCTTATTATAAAGTTGTGCTAGAAAACAGAATAAGTTGGAAAGCTGCCTAAGTTGTTCTATGGCATTAGTATAACTTTGATTCAAAACCGGATAACAACAGCCTAAGAAAATTATGTCTATTTCCTTTATATGCATGCATGTTTTAATTCTATACAATTTTAGCAAGTTTAATTTTTAAAAATATCATGATCAAGTTGGTCTGCAAACCGCTGAAGGATCCTGAGGCCCTTTCAGAAGGACGGCAATGTCAAGTCTATTTTCATAAGAATACTGAGACATTATTTACTTTTTTTGCTGGGTGACATTTGCAGCGATGTTACAGCAGCAATAGTGGGTAAAACTTCTGGCACCTCAGCACAAATGGAACCAAAATAGTTCTAATAGTCAACTGTATTTTTTGCCACCACTCACTTGAAGTTAAAAAAAAAAAAAAATCTTAAAAAAAAATCTATATTGGGCTTCCCTGGTGGCGCAGTGGTTGAGAGTTCGCCTGCCGATGCAGGGGACACGGGTTCGTGCCCTGGTCTGGGAGGATCCCACATGCCACGGAGCGGCTGGGCCCATGAGCCATGGCCACTGAGCCTGCACGTCCAGAGCCTGTGCTCCGCAATGGGAGAGGCCACAACAGTGAGAGATCCACGTACCACAAAAAAAAAAAAAAAAAAAAAAACTACACAGAAAACGAATTACCAGTCACAATAATAACCAAAACACTTAAAAAAAATCTGATGGTAAGAAAGTCAGCCAATAAAATCAATAATGGGAAGATGAATTTCCATGGGATAGGAGTCAATTAATAGAAATCTGAAAAAGACTTGCAAATACAGAATGTTTTAGATCATCAGAAGTATAAATGAATAACATAAAAAATAAAAAAAATTAATGAATCAAAACTGGCAAAAATGGAACAAGAATAGTTGAATATGGGAAAATTTAATTCAATGTTTTATAAATAAAAATTGTAAGATACTGAATTATAAGATACTGAATGGATGAATGGATAAAGACAAACACACACACACACACACATATACACACACAGGAATATTATTCAGCCATGAAAAAGAATGAAGTCTAAAAACTATAATTCAAAAAGATATATACACCCCTATGTTCACAGCAGCACTATTCATAATAGCCAAAACATGGAAACAACCTAAATGTCCATCAACAGATTAATGGATAAAGAAGATGTGGTACATATATACAATGGAATACTACTCAGCCACAAACAAGAACAAAATAATGCCATTTGCAGCAATGGTTGCAATTAGAGATTATCATACTAAGTGAAGTAAGTTAGAAAAAGGAAGACAAATACCATACGATATCACTTACATGTGGCACAAATGAACCTATCTACAGGACAGAAACAGACTCAAGACATAGTGAACAGACTTGTGGTTGCCAAGGGCGAGTGAGGGAGGGAGAGGGATGGACTGGGAGTTTGAGGTTGGTAGATGCAAACTATTACATTTAGAATAGATAAACAACAAGGTCCTAATGTATAGCACAGGGAACTATATTCAAAACCCTGGGATAAACCATAATGGAAAAGAATATTAAAAAAAGCATGTCGCTATGTGTGTAACTGAGTCACTTTGCTGTACAGCAGAGACTAGCACAACATTGTAAATCAACTCTACTTCAATTTTTTTTTAATTGAAAAAAAATTTTTAAAAAAAACAATGAAGTCTTGCCATTTGTAAAAACATGGATGGACCTTGAGGGCATTATGCTAAGTGAAACAGTCACACAGAAGAAGATAAATAGCATATAATCTCACTTTTATGTGGAATATAAAGCAAAGAAACAAATATGTCTGAGCTTATGAATATAGAGAACACATCATCGGTGGTTGCCTGAGGCAGGGGGTGTGAAGGGCTGGGCAAAATGGGTTAAGGGGGTTGAAAGGTACAAATTTCCAGTTATAAAATGAGTAAGTCATGGGGATTTAATGGACAGCATGATGACTATAGTTAACAATAACTACTACATATTAGAAAGTAGCTAGGAGAGGGAGTGGATCTTGAAAGTTCTCATCACAAGAAAAAAAATTACAACTGTGTATGGTGACGGATGTTAACTGGACTTACTAGGGTGATCATTTCGCAATACATACAAATATTGCATCATACACTGTACACCTGAAGCTAATATAATATGTCAATTACACCTCAATTAGATGAGGTAAACTCTAGCTTTAACAAAATCAAAAAGACAGTACTAACGAACCCACTCAAAGACACAGTGAATGGATGCCTGTGTGAGCTTATTTCCTGGACCCTACTTAGGACCATAGTGCAGTGGCCTAAAGACAGACTTACAGCTAGAGAGAAAAAAAAATGCAATATAATGAGCTTCACTGTAAACCACAGACACTACTTAACAGTCTAATCCACTGTCCTGGTCTTTCTTCTACACAAACTTCTTGTAAACACGTAGATTAGGAAGAACATACCTCTTTCAAAAATAATTAGTAATTCAAAAGGAACTAGCACAAAATCTATACAAAGATACTATTAAAAATTAATACCCAGGATGTATAAGTAAGTCCTACAAAACAACAAAAACAATAAACAACACCAGATTTTAAAATGACACAAATAGGCATTTCTCCAAAGAAGATATACAAATGGCCAACAAGCACATGAAAACCTGCTCCATGTCACTAATCATCAAGGAAATGCGAATCAAAACCACAATAAGATACCACTTCATACTCATCAGGATGGCTATTATAAACAACAACTATAAAAACAGAAAATTACAAGTGCTGGCTAGCATGTGCAGAAATTGGAATACTTATGCATTGCTGGTGGGAATGCACTACGGTGCAGCTGCTGTGGAAAATAGTAGGGTGGTTCCTCAAAAAATTAAACAAAAAATTACCGTATGATCTAGCATCTCCACTTCTGGGCACATGCCCAAAAGAACTGAAAGCAAGGACTCGAACAGATATCTGTACACCATGTTCAGAGTAGCATTATTCACAATAGTCAAAAGGTGGAAGCTACCCAAGTGTCCTCAATAGATGAATGGATAAAGAAAGTTGTGGTATATACACACAATGGAATATTATTCAGCCTAAAAAAGGAAGGAAATTCTGACGCATGCTACAACAGCAATGACCTTAAAGACATTTTGCTAAGTGAAATAAGCCAGTCACAAAAGAACAAACGTTTTATGATTCCACTTATATGAGATGTCTAGAGTAGTCAAATTCATAAAGAAAGTTAAGTAGAATGGTGGTTACCAGGGGCTGGGAGAGGAAGGAATGGGGAATGAGCATTTAATGGGTACAGCGTTTCAGTTTGCAAAGATGAAAACATTCTGGAAATGGATGGGAGTGACACTGCACAATAATGTGAATGTACTTAATGCCACAGAACTATACACTTAAAAATAGTTAAAATGACAAATTTTATGCTCTTTATATTAAGTCACAGTTAAAAATGAAAATAAAATTTAAAAACCAATTTAAAAGAGAAGAAAAATAGAAGGGAAGGGAAAGAAAAAGCAAAAGGATTCTAAACTATGGGATCTATCCTTTGCAAAGTTCGTTTAAAATCAATTAATATATTATACCATATTAATAGAATAAAGGACAAAAACTATATGATCATCTCAATAGATGCAGAAAACACATTTTTTAACAAAGGTCCAACACACATTCACAATAAATGCTCTCAACAAACTCGGACAAGTTAAGGGAACATCCTCAACCTGATAAAGGGCACCTATGAAAACCTCACAACTAACATATTTAATGGTGAAAGACAAAATGCTTTCTTCCTCTTACTAAGAGAAGGAAAAAGGCAAGTATGTCTGCTTTTGCTTATTCTATTCAACAGTGTACTGAAGTTTCCTGCCAGTACAGTAAGTAAAAAATAAAATCATCCAGGATGGAAAAGAAGAAGTAAAACTGTTATTATTCACAGATAAAATGATCCTGTATGTGGAAAATCTCAAGGAATTAAAAAAAAACCTACTAAAACCAATAAACAAGTTTGGCAAGATCACAGGATACATGAATACACAAAAGCTAACTGTATTTCTATATACTAGCAACCAACAACCTGAAAATGAAATTAAGAAACACTTCCACTCACAATAGCATTAGAAAGAATAAAATTCTTAGGGATAAATTTAACAAAAGAAGTGTAAGACTTGTACACTGGAAACTACAACATATTGAGAGAAATTTTTGCTA
Source organism: Lagenorhynchus albirostris (assembly GCF_949774975.1). Classification (NCBI taxonomy): domain Eukaryota; kingdom Metazoa; phylum Chordata; class Mammalia; order Artiodactyla; family Delphinidae; genus Lagenorhynchus; species Lagenorhynchus albirostris. The sequence goes on from NC_083096.1 coordinate 148,455,765, forward strand.
TAATCAAGCAAAAAGAATATCTAGGGTTGGTGAAGACGTAAAAAAATGGTCCCTCAAACATTGCTGGTAGGAATATAAAATGATACAACTTTCTAAAACGTTACGGTTTCCCTTGTGGCACAGTGGTTAAGAATCTGCCTGCCAATGCAGGGGACACGGGTTCGAGCCCTGGTCCGGGAAGATCCCACATGCCGCAGGACAACTAAGCCTCTGAGCCACAAGTACTGAGCCTGCGCTGTAGAGCCCGCGAGCCACAACTACTGAGCCCATGCGCCGCTGCTACTGAAGCCCGCATGCTTAGAGCCCGTGCTCCGCAACAAAAGAAGCCACCACGATGAGAAGCCCGCACATCGCAACGAAGAGAAGCCCCCGCTTGCTGCAACTAGAGAAAGCCCGCGCACAGCAACGAAGACCCAACACAGCCAAAATTAATAAATAAATTTATATACATATATTAAAAAAACGTTAGGCATAAACTAATCATACAACTCAATTCCATTCCTAGGACTCTACCCAAGAGAAATGAAAACGTATGTCCACACAATGACATGTACACACATGTTCACATCAACATTTCCTCATAGGGCTGCCCTGGTGGCGCAGTGGTTGAGAGTCCACCTGCCGATGCAGGGGACACGGGTTCGTGCCCCGGTCCGGGAGGATCCCACATGCCGCGGAACGGCTGGGCCCGTGATCCATGGCCGCTGAGCCTGCGCGTCCGGAGCCTGTGCTCCGCAACGGGAGAGGCCACAACAGTGAGAGGCCCGCGCACCGCAAAAAAACAAAAACAAACAAACAAAAAAATTCCTCATAATAGTCCCAAACTGGAAACAATCCAGCTGTCCATCAACTGAAGAATGAACTAACAAGATGTGGTCTATCCACACAATGGAACATTATTAAGTAACAAAAGGAATGAATTGCTGATGCATGCTTACAACATGGATAAAACTCAAAAACATTACGCTAAACGTAAGAAGCCAGAAACAAGAAAACTACAAGGAGTATGATTCCATTTATATTAAATGTTCAGGAATGGCAAATTTATGTAACCAAAATCAGATCAGTAGTTGCCTGAGGCTGGGAGAAAGAGTAGGATTAAGTGCAAATGGGCACAAGGAAACATTTTGGATTATGGAAATGTTCTAAATTTAGATTCTGGTGATGGCTGCACAACTTTATAAATTTAGTAAAAACCACTGGATAACTTACAATTGGTGAATTTTACAGTATGTAAATTATATCTCAGTAAACTTATTTTTTTTTAATTATGCAGGCTCCTGAGAGTGCATCTGATGTACATAGTGAACCTAAGAATCCTCCCTCCTCCACTTCCTTCCTGAATAATTCAGTCTAGAAACCATTATATAATGATAATGGCTGAGTAGTTGGGGGTTGAGGGGACGGTGCCTGGCATGGGATGTCAGAGACTGACAAGGGTAAGGAGGTTGTCCGCTTGCAGAGAAAAGTGGTTTCAGTTTGGCATAGGGCATTGGAGATCCAGCAAGCTGAGGAGGGCAGGAAGTCAGTGATTACAGGAAGTCAGTGATTACAAAGCCAGACTGTTTTCATATGGGAAGAAATTATCAAGTAAGTACATAGAGGGTAATGGGAGTCAGGTTTCTCACTATCAAAGAAAGGAGTTACAAATATGGAAATGGAAAAAACTAGAATGAACTAGAATTGGAAGTAAAGATGTCAATGTTGGCTTACAGTTCTCAATATATAGAGATCAAGAAATTTAGAAAGATATATACATGTTACATGTATACATTCTCTGGGAACAGTGAACCCGAATATCAGCAACCATGCCTACCACCCATATCGTGGCTTTTAAAAGGAACCATGCTCCTTGGAGAAATGACTAATTCAAGGGCTAGGGCAGAGAGGGCACAAAATAAGCCAGCCAGTATCATCTTGACAGGCCAGAAAGAGGAAGTTCCTAAATAATGATGGAGACATGTCAAAAAAGACAAAGAAGCCAGTATGAAGAGACGCCCCTTGACCAAATATGGTACAATTTGAGCATCAAAATATATAATGACATTAATAGATTATAACCCATTAAATAAAATAAGAGCCCATTGAGTTCATGCTGATATAATAAAATAAGTGAAAAAATGAACAGGGAGAGGAGAAAACTTTTCTTTACAGTGCAGTTTCAACTGATGAATGTAGAAAGGATGCTGGAATTAGAAAAATACTATTTGGCAACTAGCACAGTATAATAACTCAGCCAAGAAATATAAATGGATGCTAAAAACAGTGGGTTAAAATTTGGTGAGAAATGGGGTAGTTACATAATTTCAAGAACCTTCCCACAAAATAGTTATTTTATTTTTTTAAATTAATTATTTATTTTTGGCTGTGTTGGGTCTTCGTTTCTGTGTGAGGGCTTTCTCTAGTTGTGGCGAGCGGGGGCCACTCTTCTTCGCGGTGCACGGGCCTCTCACTATCGCGGCCTCTCTTGTTGCAGAGCACAGGCTCCAGACGCGCAGGCTCAGTAGTTGTGGCTCACGGGCCCAGTCGCTCCGCAGCATGTGGGATCCTCCCAGACCAGGGCTCGAACCTGTGTCCCCTGCATTGGCAAGCAGATTCTCAACCGCTGTGCCACCAGGGAAGCCCCCCCACAAAATAGTTATTAATTACAAAGGGAAAATGAGTAACTTTACAGCAGAGAAACCTAGCAGACACACCTGAATCAGTGATCAAAGTTAACTTCACAGTAATGAGACAACATGAAAGCCTGTATCGCCTAACAGGACTGAAGGAGAAGAAAACACACCATCCTTTTTCAGGAATAGTAATGTTCCTGCCAAAGATGCTGAAGGGGATCAGAATATGCCTCCCCAAAATATGCTACTTTGGCAAAAGGATTCTTTTAAGCTGAAGATAAGTGAAAACAGATACAGGAAGAATTCTCTGCCCTCCCCTTATCTGCCTAAAATCCAGCAAATTTTCCTTTGAGGAAGGTGTCCCTTGTACCAGGTAGAGAAGAGCTATGATGCATTTGCATAAACAGACCTTATCTTCCATTAGTTCCCCCATATATTTCCTAGTTACTTCCCCACGATTCATCATCCCTTGAAGCTCAAACCTTTCCTTTGTTAAAAGAGTATATAAGCTTCGGAGTCTAACCACTTCTTTGAGTTTAATTTCTTTTCTGTGAAATCCCATGCATGTAAATATTAATAAAAATTGTATGTCTTTTCTCCTGTTGATCCGTCTTTTGTCACAGGCCCCCAGGCACCGAATTAAGAGGGTAGAGTAAAAGTTTTTCCTCCCTAGCAATGCCCAAATTAAGGGACATTCTATCAAATAACTGGCCTGTAATTTTCAAAAGTGTCAAGGTCATAAAAGTTGAGAAAAGACCACAGAATTGTTCCAAATTGAAGGAAACAAAAAGAAATAATAAAATTATAACACACGAGCCTGGAAAAAATATAAAAGACATTACTAGGACACTTGGTAAAACATGAATTAAGTCTGTGAATTAGATGATGGTATTTATCAACGCTAATTTCCTGATTTTAATGGCTGTATTGTAATCATGAAAAAATCTCTGTGGTAAGCACACTCTGAAGTATTCTGGGGTGATGGGATAGCATGTCAGGAACTGATTGTCAAATGGGTTAGGGCAAGGGTTGGCAAACTCTTTCTGAAAAGGGCCAGATAATAAATATTTTAGGTTTTGAGGGCCATATGTGGTCTCTGTCACATAGTCCTTTAAAAAAACAAATCCCTTCAATGGTAAAATCCATTCTCAGCTCATGCATGGGCTACACAAACACGGGTGGCAGAATGCATTTGGCCCATGGTTTGGGGGCTGGAGGGTTCTTTGAACTATCCTTGCAATTATTTTTTAAAAATATATCTGCTAACGTCCAGAGCAATCGCCTGAAAAGTTCTGGGAATGGTTGTAATGGAGATGAATAAGGCCGAAAGCTTTCTGTATCAAAAGCATTCTCTCTTTCTCCACTACATGCTGGGAACTTTCCTACTGCCAACTTGGACCTATACTCCTGCTCAGAGGGACTAGTATACAGCTGAATGGAAAAATGGGTGCATCCACTTCTATTTCCTAGAAAAGGAAAATTACTTCCCTCCACATAAGGTTGGGAAATAAATTATCATCCTTAAGGAACATTTTAGCATGACTTTTTTTAGTTAGCTACTCTGAGAAACCATTTCTCACCCATCAGATTGGCAACAATTCAAAAGCTTGATGATACATTCTGTTGACAAGGCACAGAGCAAATAGACATTCTCTTACACTGCTGATGGAAATACAAAATGATATAACCACTATGAAGTGAAACTGGTCAACATCTAATAAAACTACATATGCATTTATTCTTCGACTCAGCATCCCCAATTCTAGGAGTTTATCCTGAAGATACACCATGAAAATTAACTCTTCTACGCTAAGGATCACTGAAAATTATTTGTGTCTCTTTTTCTCTAGTGTACTAGTTCCTCAACAGAAGGACTCTAAGCCTCAACCTATCCTATCTATCAAGACTGGGAAAGGGACTGACCCTAGTCCCTGAGGCAGTCAGGATAAGCAGTGGCCCCTCCTCCTGTAGCATCCAGAGGCATGAAAGAGAAGCTGCTACAAGTGGCCCTCCTAAAGAAACTTAACAAATAACATTTATCTTCTGCAGCTGCCTGGCTCCTGGGTTCCTGCTACCTGGATCAGTTTTTACCTCTCAGAGCACCTACATAGCAAGAGTCTGTATGACAAGGTGCCTGTCCCAGGATGACTACTAGGAGCCAAAAGAGGAAGCCGAGGTTTTGCTCAGCTGAGCATTCAGCCAGCAGCTACTAAAATGGCAAGCCCCAAGGGCCTTCACACAGACGAAAATCTCCAGTTGTACTTCTCTGGCTAAACAATCTTCACTACAAAGCAGCAGTTATAAAACACCTACCAAGAAACTGGTGACACTCAGGTGTCAGGTTGAAGGCCCAGGAAAGAGTCTAATTAAGTTGACTCAAGAGTAAGGGTACCCAGGGACTTCCCTGGCAGTCCAGTGGTTAAGACTCTGCATTTCCACTGCAGGGGGCATGGGTTCGATCCCTGGTCGGGTAACAGATCCCACATGCCATGCAGCAAGGCCAAAAAAAAAAAAAAGAGTAAGGGTACCTAATAGGATCACAGATGTAGAAAACAATCTTATAGTTACCGGGGGTAAAGAGAAGGGAGAGATAAATTGGGAGACTGGGATTGACATATACACACTGCTATATATAAAATAGATAATAAGGACCTACTGTATAGCACAGGGAACTCTACTCAGTGCTCTGTAATGACTTTTATAGGAAAAGAATCTAAAAGAGAGTGGATATATGTACATGTATAATCGATTCACTTAGCTGTAGAGCAGAAACTAACACAACATTGTAAATCAACTATACTCCAATAAAAATTAAAAAAAAAAAAAAGAGTAGGGTACCTAACTGTACCCTAGGGTAACACATAACAAGGGGGAAATTCCTTTCGTGTAAGTATTGTAGCTAATAAATGGAAAAGGAATGGGACTATCACCTTTTTTGCAAACTCCTAATAAAATAAAAAATCTAGGTAATAATTATCAATGGCCACTACTATCAAAACAAGGAAGAAACCTGACATTACCTGCCTCCTAATAGCTATACACTGCATCAACTACTGTATTAAGTATGTTTCCCCAGGCCCCCAAATCAAACCAGAATCAGATCAAGCCCCCAGGTTTACAGGAAATATAGAGGTCATAAGAACATGTTAAATACCTTTCAGGGATGCAATCAGCAAAATACAGAATGTGGGAAAGTATACAAGGAAAAACAACTCAGTTGCTTCAACAAATGAAACACAAGGAAGGAAAAAAAAAAAAAGAGAATGGGATACCTAGATTGAAAGAAACTTTTAAAAGTAGAATGACCAGGGACTTCCCTAGTGGCGCAGTAGTTGGGAGTCTGCCTGCCAATGCAGGGAACACGGGTTCGATGCTTGGTCTGGGAAGATCCCACATGCCGCGGAGCAACTGAGCCCATGCGCCACAACTACCGAGCCTGCGCTCTAGAGCCCACAAGCCACAACTACTAAGCCTGTATGCCACAACTGTTGAAGCCCAGGCGCCTAGAGCCCGTGCTCCGCAACAAGAGAAGCCACCACAATGAGAAGCCTGTGCACCACAACAAAGAGCAGTCCTCGCTCGCCCCAACTAGAGGAATCCCACACGCAGCAACGAAGACCCAGTGCAGCCAAAAAAAAAAAAAAAAAGTAGAGTGACCTTGGACTTCCCTGGTGGTGCAGTGGTTAAGAATCCACCTGCCAATGCAGGGGACATGGGTTCAAACCCAAAACAGACAAAAATAAAATAAATAAATTTATTTTTAAAAAAAAAAGTAGGGCTTCCCTGGTGGTGCAGTGGTTGAGAGTCCGCCTGCCGATGCAGGGGACACGGGTTCGTGCCCTGGTCCGGGAAGATCCCACATGCCGCGGAGCGGCTGGGCCCGTGAGCCATGGCCTCTGAGCCTGCGCGTCCGGAGCCTGTGCTCCGCAACGGGAGAGGCCACAACAGTGAGAGGCCCGCGTACCGCAAAAAAAAAAAAAAAAAAAGTAGAGTGACCAGACATCCCAATTTGTCCATGACAACCCAGGTTCATGCCTCTTGTCCCAGTATAACTGTTAATAGAGTCCTCTTTCATTATTAAAAGTTTCCTAGTTTAGATAATAAATTATATGGTCACCCTACCTAAGAGATACAGTAATCAAATGAACTGTGTTGGCATATTTGGATATTGAGTTTTAAAAAACCGTCATAAAACATTTGAATACTGGATATTTGATGATATTGATAAATTATTATTAATTGTCTTAGGTGTGATAATGGTAATATGCTTATGCTTTTACTGAAATATTTACAGATGAAATGACATGGGATTTGCTTTAAAATAATTGAGTGAGGGGGGAATAGGTGGGATGTAGATGAGATAATATTGACCATGGGTTGATAACATAGATACTGGAGATGTAGGACTACTCTCTCTACTTTGGAATATTATGGAGATTTTCCATAATACAACGTCTAAAAAAGAGAGTAAGTTTTCTAGAAAACAAAATTTTCCTACTTCCAGAAACAGAAATACCCTAGAAACCTTCAGCTTCCTGCTCTTAATCCAAGAACAAGCCTTTGACATCTTGCCCAATACAACTATATGTTTATTCATAGTCACTGAAGCCAGGATCTATGAATAATTCTCTCCCATATAAAGTTTCCTGAGGTTAAATCACAGCTAGCATTCTTCATTACTTTACCTTTCCATTAAAAAAAGAAAAAGTACTTTCCCTTCCCTAACAGGAGAATCACATCTGAATATACTCTCAAGCTGTTCTTTCCATTACATGGTGGAGGGGTGGTGTGGGGGGTGGGAAGGGGGTGGGAGGGGGGAAACACCTTGAAACCTGTTTTGAGGACTTTTCCCACTGCCAAAATATGGCCCAAAAAAGAATGTAATTCAGTGTTTCTTGTTTTAGTCCATGTCCTGGTGTGCCCCAACAGGCCAGTTTTAGCTGCAATAATTAGTGAGCCTGCGCAAGAGGGCAGGAGAGCACCCAGCTGCCACTGCCTTATCTTAACCAATGACAAAGCTTCCATGGGCAGGACATAATGATAAGTGATACCTAGAGCTACTCAAGGGAAAATCAGAATATGAGAAAACTAGTGGAAGCCAAAGGAAAATTAATGGAAGCAACATGAAGTGTGAGGATCAGCAACATGTGAATTTTCTAACAAAAATAGCAAAATAACTGCTATAGCAACTATAATTGTTATCCTGAACAATTTTACATGTGTTGACTCATCTAATCCTGACAGCAACACCTGACGTGCTATCACTATCCCCAGTTTAATAATGTAGAAAACTGAGAAAGAAAGAAGTGAAGTGATTTGCCTACAACAGGGCCAGGATAAGAACAAGTTCTGGAGACATTCCTCTTTTAGAGTTACTTTGAAAAGCAGTTTAAAAAAAGACAGATAAGACAAGCAGGTGTTGGTAAAATGAAAATAGTGCTTTCTCTTTGGTAGGAAACAATCCTGACACTACCAAAAAAGGGTTTCAAAGGCTGCCTAGTTTTGGAGGAGGCCCAAAGGAACACCTGTCCTTTGCCATAAAAGTCTACAGAAAGCTTCTCACACATGTGACACAGGAGACAGAGAGCTGAATTAGTCCCAGCTGCAAACTTCAGTAGTGAACTTCTTGCTGCTGAAGATATTCAACCAAAGAACAGCTTTTCCACTAGAGACTATATGAAAAGAATTCCTACGCAGTAGGCAGCAGGCTACAGCTAGAACCCTTCCAATACAAAGTTCACTCTAATGAGGATTTCTTGCTGCACTTTAGGGCCAACAAAGACGATGGCAATTTAAAATTGAACCAAAACCTAAGCCATTCTATGTTCCAGGAAGTTGCCAAGACCAAACTTCTATCCCCAGGAGGTCTACAGCTCCAATGAATGGCCAAAGACACAACTGCCTCCTCGCTCTAGAGGCATGAATTATGCCAAGGACCATATCTAGTACTCCTTCAAATAGGGTTATATCAACAATGCAATACCCATGTCTCAGCACCAATCGGCAGACTAGAATCATATTCTTAGAAGGTGTACAAGTTGACTAAATGTTCAAGGTTAATTAATTCAACCCAAATCACAATCATATTTATTATGCCTCTTAAGGTTGATCATACCCATCCAGGACACTTGAGAGCCAGCATCAAGGCCTGTCTATAACAGACCCATCCCTTCTCATCAAGGAAAAAACGGAAATGTAGTATAAGAGTTAAAGTGGCATCATTTTAAAACCATGTGTTTTTTTTGGTACGCGGGCCTCTCACTGTTGTGGCCTCTCCCGTTGCAACCATGTCTTGATTGTCCTTCAAATTACTATGGACAACAATTCGTAAGGTCCTAAGTCATCACTAAGATGCAATCAATAAAAGGGTTAAGATTCTGAACAGGGCCAGTTCTAATTACTATTTCTAGCCCTTTCGGGCAATGCAACCAAAAGCCACAACAGCTGTGTTAGTTTGCTAGGGCTGCCACATCAAACTACCACAGATTGGGTGGCTTAAGCAAGAGACATTTATTTCCTACCAGTTCTGGAGACTAGAAGGTGTCAGCAGGGTTGGTTTCTTCTGAGGCCTCACTCCTTGGCTTATAAATGTCTGTCTTCTCGCTCTGTGTCTGTGTCCTACCTAATCCACTCTTCTTATAAGTACACCAGTCATATGACAGCCTACCCTAATGACCATATTTAACCTTAAATTACCTGTGTGAAGACCCTATCTCCAAATACAGTCACATTCTAGGTACTGGGGGTTAAAGCTTCAACATATGAATTTTAGGGGGACACAATTCAGCCCATAAAAATAGTTATACTCCATGGAAATAAAAGACATCCCAATATGGCCACTGTATGGTGGCAGTATGTAGATCCTAGTACCCTCTTTCCTGGGTCATCTATTTTTTTAAAAATTTATTTATTTTTATTTATTTATTTTTGGCTGCTTTGGTTCTTCGTTGCTGTGCGCAGCTTTCTCTAGTTGCGGTGAGCAGGGGCTACTCTTCGTTGCAGTGCGCGGGCTTCCCATTGCAGTGGCTTCTACTGTTGCAGAGCATGGGCTCTAGGCACACGGGCTTCAGTAGTTGTGGCATGGGGGCTCTAGAGCGCAGGCTCAGTAGTTATGGCACACGGGCTTAGCTGCTCCGCGGCATGTGGGATCTTCCTGGGCCAGAGCTCAAACCCGTGTCCCCTGCATTGACAGGCAGATTCTTAACCACTGTGCCACCAGGGAAGCCCCATCCATTTTTAAATAGAGGTCAAATTCACTGCCAGTAGCTCTAGAATTTTCTTCACTTATTCACATTGTTTACTGGAATCATTTTTCTCTTCTTTTGACCTGTATTTGTTCAATTGCTAAATAACAGCATGTTCATTAGGCACATGTATGTGGTAAGGATTTTGTAGAATTTAGGTTCATCACTGTGTTCATTAAAAACTGATTCTGTCCTAGATTCTGAATGTGAATTCAGAGAACAAAACTAAATTAGTGGATGATAGCAATGAGCATGGATAAAAGAAAAAATGGAATGACATAAGCCTAAAAGAGGAACAGAGGTTTTTCAAAGAAGGTAATAAAGGTAATGGCCAACCTCTTCAAGTCAGATCACCCCAGGGCTCAATCCATTGACATTTCCTCCTTCTCTACTCACTGGATGATCTCACAAACCTAATGATTCATTTCACTTATACGCTCACAATTCCTAATTACAGCTCTTTAGCCCAGACCTCACATATCTCTAACTGAATGTCTAATTAGCTATCTCTTGCAGTTTCCCAGTCTCAGTTCACGGTAACCCCAATTTTCTAGCTGTTCAGCCCCAAATCTTCAATTATCCTTAACTCATCTTCTTCTCAAATTCTGCATCTAATCCATCAAGAAATCCTATCAATTCTACCTCCAAAATACATCCGCAAATCTGACCACTTCTTACCACCTGCACCATCGTGGGTTCAAACCACTGTCTCTCACCTAGAATGTAACAGTAGCCTTCTAACTATAACCATAGTGATTCTTTTCATCTAAGTCAGATCATGACATTCTTCTGCTTTAAACCCGTCAATAGCTTCTCATCTCACTGAGCATAAAAATAAGAATCCTTATAATGGCTTTAAAGCTCTACTATATCTGGCTCCCCACTACATCTCAGACCTCATTTCCCACCTCTCACCACCTCTCATTCCACAGGAGCTTCACTGGACTCTGCTGCACAAAGAACACACAAAGCAAGCTCTTAGGTCAGGTCTTAGGCACTTACTGTTGCCTCTGTCTGAAACACTCTTCTTTCAGATATCATTATTCTGGCTCCGTGACTTCTTTCAGGTCTTTACTCAAATGTCAACTTATCACTGAGGACCTCCCTGGCCATCTTATATGAAATGTCAACCCCTGGGCCCCACATTTCTTATTGCCCTTAGCCTACTCTATTTTCTCAGTATCATTTATGTCCATCTGTTAAATATTTACTCACTAATTTGTTTGCCTCCCTCCACTAAAATCTAAGCTCCCTGAGGACAGGGACTTTACCTCTTTGTGGTCATGGTTTGTTCCTTCAGTGCCCAGCACATAGTATGTACTCAAATAACATTGAACATAAGGAAGACAGGAAGAAATGTGGAGGGGGTTATTTTCAGCAACCTGAACAAATCCCCTAACCTGTTTTGGAATCAGATTTTCCTTTTGTGTAAAATGTGGGTTTGGACTATTTAACCCTCAGAGAGCTCTAGCATCCTGTCATGCTATGCTTCTCCTATGGGGTGGTTACAGGACTGTCCATCAGTTAAGATGGACACGCAATTATTCAACTACTGATATGCCACACTACTTTCTCCCTAATTTTGAATGCAACAGAGATCTGTGAAATTCCTTTCACAGAGGGCCATAACTTTCATTCCATTTCTCCCCATTATTAATGAGAAAGGTCTAGGTTTTACCTATCAGGCCAGAAGCAATCACCAAGGCCCACGTTTATCACAGCAGGTTCCTTACCTCCACTGCAGTGAGCGGCTGGAACTGGGACTGCCAGGACTGCTCTGGGCTTGTGTGTTCAGGAAAAAGGCAAGAGGAGAAGTAGCCAGAGCACAATCAGCACTAAATGGGACTTGAGTGAGGGATAGGGTTGGAGCCGATGTGGGTGAAAGTATGAGCCGGTTTACTTCAGATCCTCGACAAAGAGCAGAGATTCTGACAAGGTACCACAGTAGAAGACAGAGTCAGTGATAATTTCTCAGGCAAAAAGAAACATTCAAGGTGGGTTAGTTTAGTCAAGAGGATCAAGAAAAGTAAGTGGTCAAAAACCATTCTCAAATATCATACCCAGTACCAACGCTGGCACAGAATGACCACTGAGTCTAAAACTTAATCCACAAAATTAAAACCAAAAATTTAAGCTTTGGATAGTCAAAGTATTTAGATTGGCTTCTGGGAAAATACTGTAAATTTACTAAAACTCATCAATTAGCAAGCAGTAGATAATATTTTGTGTTCAATGACTAAAATTTCCTAGAAAAATTTGTATGTCAATAAAAGTAAAACATTCTTCATAGTTTTTAAGTTGTTAGATTACAGTTACAATAATACCAAGTTACTTAGCTAACTTTTGCCTAAGGAGTACACCAAATAACGTTACTTTACTCTATAATAAATTTTGCTTCTATTTAAATTTTCGTTTTGCAGGTTACTTCTTCCCCCTAAAAACAATCTAACCATCTTGATGTGTTAAGTCCTAAAGAAGACTATTAAGTGAGATCATTAGACTGAAAACAGACAGATGGTAAATATGAATTTCTATTTTGTTGACCATTTATAGACTTGTCACAGATGATGAAAAAGAACTGACAGATGCACAGCATTTAATTTGCTATAGTAGTGGCATAGCTTTCTATACAAATACCACATTTAACTACAATTTTATTTCCAAGATAGGAAAAAAATTAAGTATCATATAAGCACCTGTTTTAAAATGATATTAGTTTCCTGTATTGTTATTGCTGCCTGTTTGGATTTGGTGACATTCTGCTTGTGTTTAATTACATATATTCAAAGGAAATCTTCACCTTCCTATGTACTATCCCTCTAGCTGGCTTCAGTATATTTCTCAGATGAGTATTTAATATGAGGATATAGTAGGATAGGAAAGTGGACGGCAGACAACTATTTAAAATTACAGGCATATCCAAATTTCCACAAATTCAACATATTTTTTAAATTACAAGCAAAATATTAATTTTTAATAAAATATTAATATTTTTGATTAATTTTTCACTTTCAAAAAGAATTTTCACTTTGCTAAAGAGCTCTAAATAACATCTAAAGAATTTAAAAAATCAGCTCCCTAGTACAGGTGACCCTTGAACAATGCAGGGGTTAGGGGTGCCAACTCCCCTCGTAGTTGGAAATCCGCCTACTTCACAGTCGGCACTCCATATCTGAGGTTCTGCATCTGCAGGTTCAACCAACTGTGGATCGTGTAGTACCCTAGGACATACTTATTGAAAAAAATCTGTGGTATAAGTGTGTTGTTCAAGGGTCAACAGTATATATAAGCTAGAGCTAATCAGAACATACAACAAGACACTTTTCTTGTTAAGCTGAATAATATTGCTTTTACAAAATTCTGGAGTCTTAAATCTTATCACATAAGACGAGGCTTAGCCATTTGATGAATATATAATAAGGATTATAAAAAAATCTATGAAAACCAAATCTCATTCTTTTTTTGCTCTTAATTACCACTCTGCAGACTGGTTAGACTCTGGGCCTAGAGTCTAAAAAGGATTGTTTGGAAAAGGAAAGGTGATTGATAAACTACTTCCTAGATCCTCAGGGAGAGTCTTCCTTAACTACTTCCTAGATCCTCAGGGAGAGTTTTCCTAATCCAAATTCAAAGTCACTAAAACAGATACAATGATTACAATTACCAGTACACTAATGTTCGGTGAGCATGATTTTTAACCCCTTATGTTTTCTTCAACTACAAACTTAATTGAAATTTTTCCAATTTTGCTCACAAGTTATCTTTACTTTAAATGACACTTTAGTTGATGAAGCTTCTCTATTGTGGTCTTTTACTTCATAGTTTTAATGTGGGGCTAAACCATTTTTTTAAAGTGTGCCAATCCTTCCAATTATATACTTCAAATAAGTTTGATTTCCCAAGGTCTGGTAGAATCATCAGTTCAATCAATGAGCATCCACTAGCACGGAAGGGCAAGGACCCAAAGGAAGCCCACTGATGAAGTCTGCCTACTTGAGTAGCTATGCTGTCTCCACGTAACCACTACCCTTCAGGGGAAGAAAATCTGAAGTGCTCTCCCTCTGCCCTGTGAGTTACAGCAAAGGCAGTTCAAGACAGATCGCTGAGGTGGCATGGATTCTAGTGCACTTCTTTCCCTGGTTCCCTAATTTGCTGATCAATTCACTCAGTACTTCTTCATTAAATAAGCCTGAGCAGCTCTTGGGAAAGCTACCCTGAAGTGGAAGTCTTCTTCCATTCCCCAGCTTCAAAATCCTTACCTAAGTATTATTTCTATATTGGTCAACATAGAAATAAAATTCAGGTCATACCCTAAAAGACTCAGGCTTGGATCTGCAAGGGTAGAGATCTGAGGTCCTGAGCTGACAGGCCAAGGGCAGAAATACAATACTCTCTCTAGTCAAAGGCAGAGATACTTTCATTTCCCTTTGTTTCTCACATTCATGGGGCTTTGACACTAACTTTAAATACACATTTGCTTGCAAGACAGGAAAAAAGGATCTTCACTGTTAACCCAGCTTCCCAAGTACTTAAGAATCACTAAAAGACATCTAACTCAGTTTTCAGAATTAGAAAACCCCATATGCCTCTGCCAGGGATCACTGTTTTGACCTTGAATCTATTAAGCCAGCTCAGCCCTCTTCCTGACAGGCATCTCCAAACCAGAGTCTCTTCCAAGCAAATGAAGGCGTGTTAGTTGGCATTAGTTCTTTTCCTGACACCTGCCAGTTTCCACTCAGAGACCCCAGCCTCCTTACTGAATCCGCAGGCATGGTGCTCCCAGTCTCTCTCTCCTCCGTTTCATGATTTTCCTGGCTACTCAAGCTTTTGCCCTCTCACACTTGGAATCTTGGCAGGAAGTTCTCTCACACAAGGGGTATGCAGTCATAAACCAAAAGAAACTTACAAAGGCTTCCCAAATATAAGAGAAAAATTAAAGCACTTTTCTTCAAAAACATGATTTTCAGAACCCCCCCTTAAAAAGACCTAAGACCACAAAAGGCAGCAGTGAGGCAGAGTGAGGAGTCCCAGATCCCAAATGAATCAGCTGTCCTCTGATCTGCCTGACATCATTCACACTCAGCCTGCAACAAATCAGAGCCCCAGGGAGCACCTTGTTCCTCCTCAGTGACAAGCATCAAATCCCCTCCCCCACAAATCAGCTGCAACCTCCAACCCTGAGACCTGGCAACAATAAAGGCTCTGGCAGAAACTGCACATACCAACTTGAAAACTCACACTGTGACAGAAATACTATTAACTCAGGAGGCGTGGGCCAGACTATAACAGCTGTTGCAGCAGGCAGGGGAATGGAACAAAGCATATTAAGGATCCCAAATCAGTAAATAATGAGCTAAGAATATGTGGGCACTTCTGCAACATTATTCATTCTCAAACCCAGGCCTGATGGAGGATGACAGAGTTGTAATGTTGGGGCTCAAGGCATAGTTATTATTCAAATTCAGAATCTGACCAATTTAAGTAAACTCTGTACTCCTTCTTTAGACTAAGTCCAGCATCATTTTAAATTCAACTTCTATTACTCTCCAATTACCTAAATAACCTTGTGGTAAAAAGAAAAAAAAAAGCCATAAGGAAAGTTAAGAAAAATAAGCCTAGAAACTATTTAGTTTAATTTCATCAGAAACTATTAATGAAATAATTTATATGGCAGATGTTATACAAGGTAAGGTGAGGTGAGCTGCAAAAGAACTGTAAAAAGGGTAAACCACTGAACCTTTGCATGCTTTGATTTGCCCATCTGTAGAATGAAAATTACTAAGGTACCTAAGAGGTATGTTGTGGTAAAGATTAATATATGTAAAACAGAAAACTGCCTAGCACAGAGGAAGTGCTACAGAACTGTTAGCTATTATTGTAGCTCTTACCCTCCCAGGAGGGCAAGCTCCCAATCTAAAGGAGGAAGATAAGTGCAAACGCATAAGAAACCATCTGACAAAAAGCAGCCTGGCCAATTGATCAAGTAAACTACTGAGCTAAATACTGACAGCTAAGGGAGCTGAGATTAAGCAAAAAGTCTTGGTCCCCTGCTTCGGAGCACCTGCCAACTCTGATGGGCTCCTCTCATTCACCTGGATGACAAACAAAGTATGTCAAACTGGTTTTCTAGGGTAACATTCAAAGGATTAATTCATACTCCAACCAGTGCTTTTTTAACTGCAGGTCACAACTCTTTAGTGAGTCATGAGACCAAGTTAGGAAGTCGGGACCAATATTTTCTTAAAAGGGAAACAGAATGAAATAGAATAGAAAAGAAAATATTGAAGTGCTTCACACAGATTAAGGATAAGAATTATTTAGTGAAATTTGTGTGTTTGTGACAACTGTTATTGAAATATGTATAATATACAAGTGTAAACATGTGTCATGGTTTACAGTGTAAAAATCTATTTACTTCTGAGGGTCATAGTCTAAAAACTTTGAAAGCCACTGCTCTAATGACCCAAGCAAACCCACCCCACCTGGCAGCTACAGACACTCACTTTCCCTCTCCATGTACCAGCCCAGTCATTTGGCTCTCACAGCTCCTTTCCAGAATCCCCTGTTCTCTATAACAAAAATGGAAACACTCTCTCAGAAATCTAGCACCTCTGAACAAGTACTGGGTCCCACTTTGGGAAAGTCTCGTGATGATATGAGGGTCAGTCACAGAAGCCCACACTCCCACATCTAACAGACTAGCTGCGATCTATCTCCATCCCAAGCCGAGGCCATGCAGTTAAGGCCACGGTCCTGAGTTTCTACTCAATATTCTCCACTCGCCAATACCCAACCCCAGGCTACTTAATAATAATAGTAGTAGTAATAATAATAACAACAATAATGGAATAACAGCACATATATCATAGGGCTGTGATGAGGACCATTTGGTTATTATGCGTGGAGTGCTTAGAATAGAATCTAGTAAACAGTAATTACTTACAAATGTTGGTTGCTTTATGTCGTTATTATTAACATCACTTTTCATCCAAGAAATGCAAGTTAAAACCACAATGAATAACACTATCCACCCACTTAGATTGGCCTTAAAATTTAAAGTCTTACTATAACAATTGTTAGTATAGATGTGGGCCAACTAGAGCTCTCACTATCACTGGTAGGAGTATAAAATGGTACAACCATCCCAGAAAATTATGTGGTGGTTTTTACAAACCTAAACATACAGTTATCATTTATCATTTGACAAGGATGGAGGAAGGGCAAAAAAAAAAAAAAAAGAAATCTAAGTTTGGCTATTTGGCTCTTTCACTTTTTAAAAGATTAAAAATATTTTAGCCAAAAGAAATTCCACATAGCAGATACAATGAAAGTAACATTGCAATAAAATATAAGGAGATTAAAGCAAAAAAGTGGAAAAAGTAAGTTTGCATGATGTATTCATTTTCTGTTGCATAACCAATTACCACAAACAGCCACTTAAGACAACACACATTTATTATTTCACAGTTTCTGTCAGTCAAGAATTCAAGCACAGCTTATCTAGGTCCTCTGCTTAGGGTCTCACAAGGCTGCAATCATGTGTCACCCAGGTTGCATTCTTATATGGCAGACTGGCTAGGGAAGAATCCATTTCTAAGCTCAATCAGGCAGTTAGCTGAATTAATTTCCTTGTGGCTATGGGACTGAGGGCCCTAGCTTATTGCTGGATATCAAGTGAAAGCCAACCTCAGCTCCTACAGGCTACCGTAGTTCCTTGTCACAAGGGCTTTCCCAGCATAGCCGCCTACTTCACCAAGCCAGTACAGACTGTTTCTATGGTAAGTCTACTAACTAGACAAAGTCCTATATGCCATAATATAGCCACATGAATGACATCTTGTCACTCTTACTATGTTTCATTGGTTAGAAGCAAGTCACAGGTACTGCCACACTCAAAGGGAGTAGGATTACACAAAAAAATGAACTCCAGGAGGAGGAGACTACGGGGGCTACTTTAGAGTACGTTCATCATGCATGACTATGAAGAAGATTCACCAAAAAATAACCCCAAACTGATTTCTATAGACTACTTTATTAGCACCACCACAGATCAAGGTTTAGTCTGCTATTTTTGGTTTTCTTTATAATATCCCAGCACTGAAAACATTAAAGGAGATCTTTTTTTTTTAATATTTATTTATTTATTTGGTTGCGCCGGGACTTAGTTGCAGCATGCAGGATCTCTAGTTGAGGCATGCGGGATCTAGCTCCCCGACCAGGGATCGAACCCGGGTCCCCTGCATTGGGAGTACGGAGTCTTAACCACTGGACCACCAGGGAAGTCCCAAAGGAGATCTTAAGACATGTCATACAGCTGCCTAGCTACTGCTTTAAGAGATGGTGAAACTGCAACATAAGTGACAGCAATTTATAAGGTGATATTAAAATATTGTTTAATATCTTGTGACAACAATAATTTACCATGAGACTCCATTACAAAGTCTGATGTGTGAAGTTCGTGGTTCATTTCTAAATCCATGTATTGCTTTTAAGAAATCTTTTTTGCCAATTCCAATTTCTACTGCTACAGCAGAACAAATAACCTCTAATTTAAAGAAAAAAAATCTAAGAAACAAAATGACTCAAGAAAGTCTATTAAGCTGGTATTGTCAAAATAACACAATTTAAAATTTTTAATATATTTAACCTAGTATATTCAAAATATCATTCCAATATGTAAACAATATAATTCTTAACAACACACTTTACACTCTCTTTTCCCAGTCTTTGTGATATAATTGACATAAAAACAAAACAATTTATAAGAAGATCTTAATTACAATATAGTGGCTTTGCTAATAAAGTCAAGGAAAAGTATGGACATTTTTATAACATGAATTGTTTGCCTTTACTGCTCAAACAGATGAACACCTAGATGGGTGCAGTATTAATTCAATTATCATCTTTAATATTTTGCCAACTTTCAATCATATAAAATTGATAATGGAAAAATTCATAATTGGTTGTAATATCTGTCTGTTTCCCTCCTTAATGATGAGGCTGTCTTTCTCTAACCTTTAAATGTTTTCATTTTATATCTGGATGAGAGCCATGATTTTATCTTTTTTGGAAAATTACCTGTTAAACAGTGTTGGAAGTCTTCCACCAAAATGTCCAATGGATTCACCTCACAGAGCCACATGAAAGAAGTGCACCTCATGTGGACTGCCCAGGCATTTCTTTCTCGAATTTGAGAGGTAAATCTGAAGTGGCGATCTGAAGTTGGCCTAGTCTCTCCTTTTCTAATTTTAATTTTCCTCTATATAATTCAGTTTTGTTTTAGGTTTGTTTATGGCTGATAAGTTACTCCCACGGTGGTAGTAGCAATGACTGGGATACTGTTTTTATGGTCTGACCACTCCTGGCTATACACCCAAGAGAAATGAAAACATATGTCCATAAAAAGACTTGTATATGGGGCTTTCCTGGTGGCGCAGTGGTTGAGAGTCCGCCTGCCGATGCAGGGGACATGGGTTCGTGCCCCGGTCCGGGAAGATCCCACATGCTGCGGAGCGGCTGGGTCCGTGAGCCATGGCCGCTGAGCCTGTGCCTCCGGAGCCTGTGCTCCGCAACGGGAGAGGCCACAACAGTGAGAGGCCCGCATACCACAAAAAAAAAAAAAAAAAAAAAGACTTGTATATGAATATCATAGCACTTTTATTCACGATATCTAAAAACTGTAAATGAAAACAAGCAGGACCCTGTAGGGCCCTCTGGGTGACAGACCTCTCCATGTCCCCTGTTTCTTGTTTGTAGAAAAAGGCTTTAGTCTTCTAGGCCTTCCCTGAGTTCCAAAGAGCAGACTTAAGGAGTTACTAATTAGGGAAGTAAGGGAATGCAGAAACAAAGGAAAAGCAGTCAAGTAAGAAAAGTAATAATAGCTTAAACAATAGTTCAGCAATAAAACAGAGTCCTAGCTCCTTCTTAAGGGATATACATAACAATCCAATGCATATCTTTGAGTTGCAGGAACTAAGACCTCCCCACCCAAGTGGAGGATGGTGACTACATGCTGAGCACAAGCAGGTAGACCCCAGACTGCTCAGAACCAGAAGGTTGAAGATTAAGATTAACAAAACATCACCCTGTTACCTCACCACCAACAGCCAATCAGAAGACAGTCCATGAGCTGACCATGCACCCTGCAATCCCACCCCTAATGTTGCCTTAAAAGTCCTTTCCTGAAAGCCATCATGGAGTTTGTGTTTTTAGAACATGAGCTGCCCATTCTCCTTGCTTGGTGCCCTGCAATAAATGCTGTACTTTCCTTCACCACAACCCAGTCAGTGTCCGTAGACTGGCTTTGCTGTGTGGTGGGCAAGCATACCCAAGTTCAAGTCAGTAACAGAAATAACCCAAATATCCATCAAACAAAGAGTGGTCTATTCACACAAGGTATACTAAGTATTAAAATGAACAGGAACACCGAAGCCAAATATAAAAGAGTAGATACTGTATGATATTCACTTATATGAAATCCTGCCACAAGCAAAACTCATCTAGAGTGCCAAAAAGCAGATGACTGATTGCCTGGGACCAAGAGGTGAAAGAAGAATTGACTGCAAAACTACACAGGCAATATTTGGGGTAATAAAACTGTTCTGTATCCTGGCTGTGGTGGTAATTGCATGGTGTATATGAAACAGGAGGAAAATGGGCAGGGCACAACCTCTAAAAGCATGACATAGCCCTTAAGGACATGACAAAAACTGGTTAGAACCGATTAGGTCCAAGATGGCAGAAGATTCGACTTCTCGTAGATCTTGTGCTTCATTATACGCTCATAATACATTATGGGCATCATAATACCTTAGCATATGCTAAATGACACATCCACCAGAGCCATGACAGTTTCAAGGCAGACCATAAAAGGCCAAAAAGTGGGCGGTGGCCCAATTCCTATAAATCTCTGTCCCTTTCCCAAAATGGTTGGAATAATCCTCCCTCTTGTTAGCCTATGAAATTACCCAGTCCATAAAAACTAACCACCCCATATATCAGGGCCTCTGAGATGGCCCACACTCTGTCTGTGGAGTGTGTTTCTCCCATGGCTGCTCTCACTTTCCAAGACAGCCCCATGCCCTGGGGCTACCCTTACCTTTTGAGACAGATGGCATTCTGTCTATGGAATGTGTTATCTCTCTAAATAAATCCATTTCTTACCTATCACTTTGTCTCTCATTGAATTCTTTCTGCAACAAGACATACAGAACCTGAGTTCCATTAAGTCCTGAGACCAGGTATGTGATCTCAATTAAAAGACAGTGGGTTCAAGTCCCAACCTGGGTTCTGGCCAGGTTCGAGTCCTGCCCCATGGGTTCAAGTCCCGGTCTGGGCTCTGGCTAGGTTCGAGTCCCAATCTGAGTTGTGCAGTTTCATATATATTTCTCAAAATTCATCAAGCAAAACTTTTTGGTGACCCCCAAAGAGCTTATTTCTATGGGTAATAACTATCAATAATAACTGTGCTACAAATGGAAACTGAAAGGTTTTGTATGTGTGTGTTTGGCTTAAACAACAGACATTTATTTCTCACAGTCTGGAGGCTGGGAAGTCCAAGATCAAGGTGCTAGCAGATTTGGTTCCTTGTAGGGCCCACTTCCTGGGTTGTAGCCAGCAGTCATCTTCTCACTGTGTCCTCATGGCAGAGAGAGAGAGGGGAAGGGAGAGGAGGGGGGAGGGAGAGGAAGGGGAGAGCCACAGGTACTTTCTGGTCTCTCTCCCTCTTCTTAAAAGGACACTAATCCCATCATGGGTACCCTACCCTCAGGACTTCATCTAAATCTAATTACCTCTCAGACATTTAAAAATGTTTATCTATTGATTCATTTGAAGAGAGCAATGATAAACACATTACATGTTAATATCATCTTAGTATTACTATAAAATTAAATCTGATCTGACAACACCCTAAGAACTGTCCTCAAGTAAAGTGTAAATATGTTCCAGAATATGAAGCAGAATAATAAAGAACAAAAGTTGGGAAGTGATTTTTGTTTGCCATGGTTTATAATACCATGCCGTGAGTCTGAAAAGCTATGAACTGATTAAAATCTTAGCCAAGTCTGCTCAACTTTGATGGGCCAGTTTCCCTGGTTTATTGTTTATTGCCTTCACCTACCTTATTAAAGTGTATTCTTTTTTTCTATGTAAAATGCCCAGATAGCAAATATTTTGTGTCTTAATAGAATAACTTTATTGGCTTTATTCTGACTTATTATGTCCTTAGTTATTTAAGAAAACACGCAAAAGAAGGTTCCTCATGAAAAAGCTGAGGTTATTCAAAATTGTGTTACCTTCTATGTTTATTTTTAAATATTTTATTGTCACCTTGGTTAAGTAACCAGCTTTGTTTTTCAAACACCAAACTCTTATCTTTGTGTTTTCATTGACAACTCTTTGCAGTTTAGCCTTCCCCAAATCACTTCCTAAATATAAGAAACAGTAAAATAAAACTTTCAGTATATTCTTACCACCTAAAAATATCTTTGAGATATCCCAGAACATTCCTGCAAAAATCACAAAGTGTTCTTTCACATTTTTAGAGAGATGCCAGAGATAATTTGGTTTGATGTTTTACTATTGATGAGTTTCATGGGAAAAGTTGTCAAATCAGAAAAGATGCTCAGCCTTCCCTAGTTGAAATATGTACAGCTAAAATGCTATGAATATAAATATTCTAGAAACTGTATAATTATGGGAAGTTCCTAGAGATTTGTCAATGCCCTTGCTATCCCACAACGTGTTTCTGTTTTATGAGTCCTCATGGTGTTTTGCCAGATTTTAGGAAATAATAGTTTAGTGTTTTCAGTCTTAATTTCAGTTATCATTTAAAATGCTTACTTGGTAGAAGCCTTACTTTTAAAATCTAAATCTAGCAACTTCTAGGTCAATGGAATTTTATAAAAATATATTGATAAATGTCCAGCATTTACTGCAGACTTACTAAATCTTTTTACTTGATATCCTTAGTTTGGCCTTGGTATGTTCTCTGCCATAAGATTATTATGTTATATATCAAGAATTTTTCCTCTGTAAAAGTTATGTTCATCCATATTTTTTTGAATTGGTTTTATTCTTTCTGTTCTGCATGCTACAGAAACAACTTAATTCCCTGTTAGTTGCATTATTCTTGTTATAAACTCTCATCAGACCTTTCACATTTAAAAATTGTCCATAATAAACTGACCACAGCTCTTTTAAGTCTCTGTCATTTATGAAGAGATTTTGTTTTACACTGATGCTAGCATGAAGGCTCCATAATCAACTAGAAGCCAAAATCTGTGTTTTCAACAAAGAATTGTCTGAGTCCCACGGAAAAGGACTGTAGCAGGTATTTCAAACTATTTGACACTTCAAAGAATAGACTCTTGGGTACAGGCTTCTGATGCTATCACTTGGACAACTGGAAAACTTTCAGACCATTCCAGTGGACTGAGTCAGAATTTCCAGAGCTCTTTTAGTCAAGAAGCAGACTACCAACCTAAGATCCAGTGAAATGAAAATTAATTACACTAAGACTGAATGAACTAATGAGGGATGACTGTAGTTTGTTTGGAATACTGTCTTAAAGTCTGTTTTCTGGATATATAAGGAAGCCTACTCTTTCTTCTTAAGCTATCTAAATCCTTAATAATTTGCTTTTGTAAAAGGAAACATTTCTAAATCATATCTGATTCTCACTGACTATCCCCAATGGGACTTGAGAAAGTCTTACTAAATTTCCTTATTGAATCCCCTTAAAATAAAATTGTAAAAAATGGTTCTGCAACCAAATGTTTGTCAAGATGTCATATTTGAGAATGCTACTTATTTAATCAGGTATAACAAACCACTTTAAAAGAACTAAGTTTGACTTTTTGGAGTCAATAAATACAAAACCCTCCCAGGAAAACTGGCCTGGTACCTGGCTTTATAGGGTCCAGCAGATCACCTCCTGGCAGACCCAAGACCCTTAGGACATTTTTAAGGACCCTGAAAACAGAAGAATCCACCCAAATTTACAGGTACTACAGATGAAATCTGATAAAGAGTTTCTTTTTTAAAATTAATTAATTAATTAATTTTATTTTTGGCTGTGTTGGGTCTTCATTGCTGCGTGTGGGCTTTCTCTAGTTGCGGCGAGTGGGAGCTACTCTTCGTTGCAGTGTGCGGGCTTCTCAATGCAGTAGCTTCTCTTGTTGCAGAGCAGGGGCTCTAGGCACACGGGCTTCAACAGTTGTGGCACACGGGCTCAGCAGTTGTGGCTTGCGGGCTCTAGAGCACAGGTTCAGTAGTTGCGGCGCACGGGCTTTGTTGCTCCGCAGCATGTGGGACCTTCCTGGACCAGGGCTCAAACCCGTGTCCCCTGTGTTGGCAGATGGATTCTTAACCACTGCACCACCAGGAAAGTTCCTACCTTCGGTTTTATAAATGCTAAGGATGAGCTGTCTCTGAGATATCCAAGTACATTATAGTGAATTGGTAGTTGCAAGGTCAAGACATAAACGTGCATATGATCAGCATAATGATAGCTATTTTCAACATAACGGTAACAAAACAGGTTCTCACGAATTCTCCATTTTCAGGTCTGTGTCCACATACTTATGGCTCACTGACAAACCATGCCCATTGTTTAACAACAAAATGGTTCCTATTGGGAAATTAGTAATAACTGTTGCTCATCCCTGCCAATCTCTGCCAATCCCTGCCTTCCCACTGGAGAGGTAGAGAACCTATGTAAGATCATTTCCTGTATAAGCCCAATTTTTAAAAAAGACTGCTAAACGTAACACAAAGCTATTACTCAGGTCTTCAAAGTCCTTACAGGTACCAAAATTTCCTGATTTGCAAAGTCCACACAGAAACTAAAGCCTTATATCAGGCACCACTGACACCACACAAAGGATTTACTATGTGTAGCAGGTGGTATCTCTTTTTAGCACATTCTCCAGAAGCATTCATCTAGGCGAATACCATCAAGTTGCATCAGAGTGGGAAAGTACATGACACTGTTTCACATGTCAGTTTCACAGTGGTAAAGCTTGATACAGCAAATCCTTGAGCCCCAGGAACTCCTCCCTGCACACTGCCTATCATTGCAGACACCTGGCATTTACTTTCATCCAATATCTGATGTCCTAGCCCACTGAACAAATGAGTAAGCCAGCACTGCAAAAAGGTAACTATCCTAAAGGACTCTTAAGTTTAATAAAGGCCACCAATAGCAACACACACACACACACACACACACACACACACACACACACACACACAGAGCATGACAGGTGCTGTAGCTACTTCTTCACTCCTACAGTCCATTCTTTACCTCTACTGACTGTTCACAGCCTCAAAGAAATAAAGACATTTCAAGAAATATGAGGCCAATTACCTTGAGTTGTAATAGGTATTAGAAAAGCTTAACTTTCTGGGTAACTAGAGACATAAACACTATTTACATTGAGCTCCTAAGTGTAGGGTCTAGGTATTGGTGCTGAAATTCACAAACAAATAAACAAAAAATCCTATGTGAAAGGAATTGCCAAGAGGAGGTCCCCTCCACAGAGCCAGGCGAGGGAAGTCATTCAGAGCTGTTTCCATTGAGAAAAAGCAAAATACAATATTCCTATGGCTTGGGTAAACAAATATAAATAGCTTTAGAACTTCATTTTCTTTCAAATTTTTTTCTACAGATATGTACACTGTCAACAAACTTATCAGCTCCTCTAGGTCTGGTATTCTAGACTAGATTTTTTAATGCATTAAAAAATACCCAGATGAGTTTAAACATGAAATAGCTTTCTAAAAATGAAAACAATTTAATTTCGGGAAGCTACATCTGAAATAAATGGTATGAGCCAGGCCAAAAGAACTTTCATAACCAATCTTGCCCCAACAAAGCCCTTATCGTTGCAGGCCTGGATGTTCTCATTCCCCATATTGGAATTTAGTTGCTTTCTTCTCTAATGTGACCAAAGCCAACCATGAATATCCTGTGGCTCTTCTAAGGCACGCTATTGTTCTTTTAACTTGGTTTAGGATCTTAACTAATTTGTTTTTCTGAAGCATTTACAGTTTCTAACAGGTAATTATGGACTGCTAATAATAAGAATAATAAAAAACAACTACCATTTTTTCCAAGTCTGCTAGTAATAGGCATTGCACTAAACGCTTTAACAATAACAAATAGTTGAGCGCTTAATTGAAGGCACTATGCCATACACTTTACATGCATAATCTTTTACAAATAAAGTGAGGTACCTGAGGCGACTGTGGACAAACTGTCAACACTCCTGTCTAAGGCCAATACCCCCACATGTACCTAGATGGCCTCCATTTTTGCTTACTCAAGAATATTCCAGCAGTTGTTCTCTCCTCTCCTGCATCAACTTCTCCTTCACTACTGGATAATTTCATTGACATACAAATAAGATGTAATATCTCCTATTTATGTTTTAAAAAGAGGAAGGGACTTCTTTGGTGGCGCAGAGGTTAAGAATCCGCCCGCCTGCCAATGCAGGGGACACAGGTTCGATCCCTGGTCCGGGAAGATCCCACATGCCATGAAGCAACTAAGCCCGTGTCCCACAACTAATGAGCCTGCGCACTAGAGCCCGAGAACCACAACTACTGAAGCCCACAAGCCACAACTACTGAGCCTGCAAGCCACAACTACTGAAGCCCGCATGCCTAGAGCCCATGCTCTGCAACAAGAGAAGCCACCGCAATGAGAAGCCCACGCGCAGCAACGAAGACCCAACGCAGCCAAAAATAAATAAAATAAAATAAATAAATTTATAAAATAGAGGGAAAAAATACTCAACTCTATAACCTTTCCAGGTGTCACCTGATTTCTAAAATCCTCTTTTCAGCAAATCACTTTGAAACAATAGTATAGACTCACTACCTTCTCTCCAAATTATCAGAAGAGGAACATGAGTAATTCACTGAAACTCTATATACCCTTCACTTACCATTAACAACTGTTAACATTTTGTTACATGTGCTTTTTTCTCTCCATTCTCTTTTCCTCTCATTCTCTCCCTCTCTTGCTCTAACACACACACACACACACACACACACACACACATATACACACTTATTTTTTGTTAACTGAACCATTTGAAAGTCAGTTGTAAACATCATAATACCTCCTCTCAAATACTTCCACAATTAATGTTCTTGGTCTAAGAATAAGGAACAACCACCACACAATTTTCACACTAAGGAAATTTAACACTGGCACATTTTCACCTAACGGAAGTCCACATTCAAATTTCCTCAACTGTCCCAATAATGTCCTTCAACTATTTTTTAAAATCCAGGATCCAACCAAAAATTAATCAAGAATTACATTTATTCACCAAGTCTCTTTTCTCCAATACTCTAGAGCATATCCTTAGTGTTTGCTTGTTTGTGGTCTTTTACAACTTCAACATTTTTGAAGAGTTCAGGCCAGTACTTCTACAGATTATCCCCTCAATTTGAACTTCCCTGACTGTTTCCTCATTCATTAGATTGAGGTTAAATATTTTTTAACACAAATAACACATAGGTAATACTGCCTCCTATTCTGTCTTGAGCCCATTCAAATCAAGCTTTGGACCCATCTCTGATTAATGTCACTTGCCAAGGTCACCAATTTGGTCTTCCCTATTACTAACCCAAAGATCAATTCTTAGCTGGTCATCTTACATAGCCTTGACACACTTTCTTCTTGTGTCTTTGGAAACACCGAACACTTTCTCTTGGTTTTGTTGCAACCTCACTCAGATGGTCCTTCTCAGTCTTCTTTACTAATGGATTCTCCTTATCTCTTAAGTAAACATGAAGTGCCCCAGGGCTCAGTCCTTAGATAACTTTTCTATCTAGATTCACTCACTCACCAGGTCAGTGCTTCTCAAACTGGCTGTGGTGACAGGCCAAGTGAAATTTCCATCCATTCACAAACCATTGCAAAATACAATAAATATGAAATAACAGAAAAATGATCAAATGCCTGAAGGTCACAACAATGTCAAATTGCTTACTCTAAATTTCTGTACTTATTAACTCCTGGCAAACTGGTAACAAACAGTTCATGGATCATCACCAGTCAGCTGACCACACTTAAGTAGCATTTCGTAGTTTATCTCAGCCAATCACATAGCTTAAATATCATCTATATGCTGTCAATCCCTAAATGTATATCTCCAGATCATATCACACCCTTGATCCCAGGATTCATATATGCAATTGCTTTATCAACACTCCTTCTTGGATGTCAAGCAAGCACCAAAGTTCTGATTCCTCCAACAACCCTTATCCTGCCCCTCCCAAGAGCAAAAATAACAACAACAACAAAAAAAACCCTGCTCCACTCACAATATTCTCTACTTGCTCAGTAAATGGCAACCATATCCATCTACCTACTCAGCCCTAAAACCTTACCATCACCCTCAATTCCTCTCTTTCTCTCATATACCAAAATTAATAACTATCAACAAATACTGTCAGCTCTCTTTTCAAAATACATCCAGAATCCAATCACTTCTCACCACCTAAGCTGCTACCACCCTGTCTAAGCAATCATCACCTTGACTGAATTTTGTAATTGCTTCCTCACTTACTTTACAGCTTTCACTCCTACTCTCCCTACAGTCTGAGCAACCAGTGACCTTGCTAAAACCTAAGACAAGAAAAGTTCTTTCAACAAATGGTGCTGGGACAACAGCTATGCACATTCAAAGGAATGAAATCGGACCCTTACCGATACCACATATAAAAAATATACTACATATAAAAATAATACCACATATAAAAATTAACTAATAAGGAATCAAAGACCTAAAGTAAGAGCTAAAACCATAAAACCCTTAAAAGGAAACAGAAGTAAATCATCATAACCTCATTCTAACTGTTTTCTTAGATTCTGTATTTGTCTATTTGGCATCCATTAATTGCTAGCCAAACTAACAGCCAAACTTATTCATATCTCCTCTGTAATTTTGCAAATAATGTTGCAAAATTGCTATTACAAACTCTCCAATCAATCCTGAGTCCACATTCCCAACCACCTCCTTTATCAAACTCGCAGACATCAAGCCATTATTTCATCTGCCCTATATCACTCAGGGCCAAGTACCAAACAACTAAAGACCAGACCTCTAGCCCTGAACCCGCCAACATTATTCAAAGTAGCCAGTCCTATACTGTTTACCCTGCCCTGCTTTGCCTTTCCCGTGGAAACCCCAATAAAGGCTCTCTGGCTTCCCCTTGCAACTTTCTGCCTCCTGACCAAACCTGGTGCTTTCCCCACATGGCCCTGCATGGCATGGCATGCCCCTTCTCTTGAGGAAACTATAATAAATTCTTCTTTCAATAGCACTAGCCACTTTGTGTCATCAATCAGTTACCTTCATAAATTAAAGCACAGGAACAAATCAGATCTTAAATTAGTCAATGGTTTCTTAGATATGATATGATATCAAAAGCCCAACCAATGAAAAAGCAGGTAAACTGGACTTCATCAAAATTACAAACTTTTGTGCATCAATGGTCACTATCAAGAAAGTAAAACAACAACCCACAGAATAGAAAATATTTGCAAACCAAGTGTCTGATAAGGGTCTAGTATACAGGATATATAAAGTACTCTTACAGGGACTTCCCTGGTGGTCCAGTTGTTAAGAATCCGTGCTTCCACTGCAGGGGGTGCGGGTTCGATTTCTGGTGGGGGAACTAAGATCCCATATGCCACATGGCGTGGCCATAAATAAATAAACAAATAAATAAATAAAGTACTCTTACAATTAAACAATAAAAAGACAACTCACATTTTAAAATGGGCAAAGGATTTGAATAAACATTTCTCCAAAGAAGATATGCAAAGAGCCAACAAGTACACAAAAAGATGCTCAACATCATTGGTCATTAGGGAAATGCAAATCAAAACCACAATGAGAAACAAATTCAGCAAAGCTGGAGAATACAAAACCAACCAGTAAAAATCAGTTGCATCCACACACTAACAATGAACAATCTAAAAAAGAATTTAAGAAATAATTCCATTTATAATAGCATCACAAATAATAAAATATTTAGGAATAAATTTAACTAAGGAAGTGAAAACCTGCACACTGAAAACTACAAAACATTTCTGAAAGAAATTAAATAGAAAAACATCCCATGCTCATGGATTGGAAGACTTAATATTGTCAAGTTTGACAATATCACCCAAATCAATCTACAAATTCCATGCAATCCATATCAAAATCCCAACAATTTTTTTTAGAGCAGAAATAGAGAAACTCATCCTAACATTCATATGGAATCACAAGGAACCCTGAATAGCCAAAACAATCTTGAAGAACAAAGTTGGTTCTTGATTTCACACTTCTTGACTTCAAAACTTATTACAAAGCTACAGTAATTAAAACAGTGGGGTACTAGCACAGGACAGAAATACACACCACAGAATAGAATAGAGAGCCCCCAAATAAATCTTCACATGTATGGTCAAAAACTTGACAAGGGTGCCAAGACCATTCAATGGGTTAAGGACAGTCTTTTCAACAAATGGTCCTGAGAATACTAGATACTCATATGCAAAACAATGAGTTAGATACTTACTTTACATCATAAAGAAAAATTAACTCAAAAGTGATCAAAGGCCTAATTATGAGAGCTAAAACTCTTAGAAGAAAACACACGGAGGAAATCTTTATGACACTGGATCTGGCAATGATTTCTTGGATATGACACCAAAAGCTCAAGCAACAAAAGATAAAATAGATAAATTGAACTTCATCAAAATTAAAAACTTTTGTGCATCAAGGACACTATCAAGAAAGTGAAAACACAATCCAAAAAATGGAAGAAAATATATACAAATCATATACTTGATAAGAGCTGAATATCTAGAATATAGAGAGAATTCTTACAACTCAACAACAAAAATAAACAGACCAATTAAAAAATGGACAAAGAACTTGATTTCTCCAGAGAAGGTTTACAAATGAACAATAATCATACGAAAAGATGCTCAACATCACTAGTAATTAGGAAAATGCAAAATAAAACCACAATGAGACACCACTTCATACATATTAAGATGGCTATTTTTTTAAATTAACATATAATTGATTTACAATATTGTGTTAGTTTCAGCATAGTGATTCAGTATTTTTGCAGATTATACTCCATTATGGGTTATTACAAGATAATAGGAATAATTCCCTGTGTTATACAGTAAATTCTCATTGCTTATCTGTTTTATATATAGTAGTTTGTACCTGTTAATCCTGTACCCCTAATTTGTTCCTCCCCACTTCCCTCTCCCCTGTGGTAACCACAAGTTTGTTTTCTATGCCTGTGAATCTGTTTCTGTTTTGTATATACAATCATTTGTATTATTTTTAGATTTCACATATAAGGGATATCATATAGTATTTGTCTTTCTCCTGTCTATGTTATTTCACTAAGCATAATATTCTCTAGGTCTATCCATGTTGATGCATATGGAAGAATTTCATTCTTTTTATGGCTGAGTAATATTCCATTATGCACACATACATATATATATTTCTATATATAACATCTTCTTTATCCATTCATCTGTTGATGGACACTTGGGTTGCTTCCATATCTTAGCTATTGCAAATAGTGCTGCAATGAACATTGGGGTGCATGTATATTTTCTAATAAGTGTTGCCATTTTTTCCAGATATACACCCAGGAGTGGAATTGCTGGATCATATGGTAGTTCTATTTTTAGTGTTGGGGGGGACTCTCCATACTGTTTCCCACAGTGGCTGCACCAATTTACATTCCTACCAACAGTGTACGAGGGTTCCCATTTCTCCACATCCTCTCCAACACTTGCTATCTGTAGACTTTTTGATGATAGCCATTCTGACAGGTGTGAGGTGATATCTCACTGTGGTTTTGATTTGCATTTCTCTAATAATTAGTGGTATTGAGCATCTTTTCATGTGAAGATGGCTATTCTTTTAAAAATGGAAAATAACAAGTGTTAGCTAGGATGCAGAGAAACTGGAACCCTGGTGTATTCTGGTGTATTGTTGGTAGGAGTAAGAAAAAGGAGAAAGCAGTATGGTGGTTCCTCAAAAAGCTAAAGAACTGTCATATGATCCAACAATTCCACTTCTAGGTATCTACCCAAAATAACTGAAAGCAAGGACTCAAATAGGTACTTGTACATCCATGTTCAGAGCAGCATTACTCACAATGTCCATTGATGGATAATGGATAAACAAAATATGGTACATACATACAGTGGAATATTATTTAGCCTTGAAAAGGAATGAAGTACTGACATGTGCTAAAACATGGATGAATCTTGAAAAAGTTATGCTGAGTGAAAAAAACCAGACACAAGAAGCCACATTTTATATAATTCCATTTATATGTAATGTTCAGAACAGGCAAATCTATTGAGACAGATGTAGATTAGGGGGACTTCCCTGGCAGTCCAGTGGTTAAGACTTCAACCTTCCAATGCAGGGGGTGAGGGTTCGATCCCTGGTTGGGGAGCTAAGATCCCACATGCCTCCCGGCCAAAAAAACAAAACATAAAACAGAAGCAATGTTGTAACAGATTCAATAAAGACTTTAAAAATGGTCCACATCAAAAAAAAAGACAAATGTAAATTAGTGGTTACCAGGGGCTAGAGGGAGTGTAGAATAGGGGAGTGACTGCAAAGGAGTAGGGGGTTTCTTTTTGGGTGATGAAAATGTTCTAATTGAAAGTAGTAATGATAGTAAGACCTTGTGAATATGTTAAAAAACAGTGAATTGTGTATTCTTAAATGGTGATTATACAGTATGTGAATCATATTTCAGTAAAATAAATTGCCCTTCCCCCAAAATTCTGACAGAGCACATCATTTCTCTGCTTAAAACTACCCACTGACTTTCTGTCCCAATTAGTATAAAATGCAAAGTCCTTTCTGTGGCCCACAAGGCATTACAAAATCCAGCTCCTGCCTCATGTTCTTCTACACCCTCCCACCCCAACACCATTGTTCACTTAGCAACAGCCACTCCAGCCTCCTTTCTATTTGCCAAGCATGTTCCCACCTCAGGACCTTGGCACATGCTGGATCCCTACCTGGGATGCTCTTGCCCAGTATATACATCAACATCACTCATTCCAGACTCCTGTTCTCTACTCAAACATCATCTTAATGAGAAAATTCCTAGAAAACATGATTTAGAATTTCAACCCCTGGGCTTCTCTGGTGGCACAGTGGTTAAGAATCCGCCTGCCAATGCAGGGGACACGGGTTGGAGCCCTGGTCCAGGAAGATCTCACATGCCGCGGAGCAACTAAGCCCGTGCACCACAACTACTGAGCCTGCACTCTAGAGCCTGCGAGCCACAACTACTGAGCCCACGTGCCACAACTACTGAAGCCTGCGTGCCTAGAGCCCGTGCTCCACCACAAGAGAAGCCACTGCAATGAGAAGCCCACGCACTGCAATAAAGAGTAGCCACCGCTCGCCACAACTATAGAAAGCCCGCGAGCAGCAACAAAGATAAATAAATTAATCAACGCAGCCAAAAATAAATTAATTAGGTAAAAACAAAAAATTTCAACCCCTGCCCCACAAAAACACATACCCTCATATCTCTTTATCTGGTTTTATTTTTCTTCATAGCACTCAATACCATGACATATCATACATGCTTTTGTCTGTCCGTCTCTCTGTCTGCTAAAACCTACTGTATCTCCAGTATTTAGAACAGTGCCTGCACATAAGAACTGAAGAAATACAGTATGATAGATGCATGGATGGATGGATGAATTTGAACAAATGAATGAATAAATGGAAGCAAAAAGACAAACAGAAATGTAGTAACTTGTTTTATGAAAAAATACGTAGTAAATGGTAGGGCAGAGACTCAACCTAGGTCTGCCTGACTCTCAAGCCCAGGCTCTTTACTTCTATGCTATAATTCCATTTACTAATTTGGAGACATTGGAGGAATTACTTGTTGGGTGGAAGTGCATTTTGTATAATGACAAGATATCACATACATCTCGAAATCCATTTTTTAGTTCCTGTCCATTTTCATGCAACTACCAAATTACATGCAAAAGCATAACAACTGACAGCCTCCAAAATGACTGAACTTCATTTATTTTATATTGCTCAGCTATTTTAACATTATGCTAATTAAATGAATCTGACTCCCTCTCTAAAGACAAGAACACCAAACCAGTTGCAAACTCCAAATCTCTCTGCACCCATAATGTATACTAGTGAGAACATGCCAAAGGAAATGGGCCTTTATACCTGGTGGGCATACAGTAGGTTCTGCTCTTGCAAGAGCCATTCTGGGGCAGAAGGAAACAGGGATCTAAGTACAATACCCCTCTCCTTCTGACCAAGACTCAGAGGACAATTATAATAACTTTTAACTTTCCAGACTAGGCTACAAGGACAAGAAATAATGGGCTAAGTGGTAAGTCACTCGTTTTATTAACATCAGCTTCTCCACACTTACTACAAATGTTTAAGTATTGATTAAACTTATTCAAAACACCTTACGCTTTGTGGTTCTTAATTTCCTGTCTTCTCTACTTCAGATGCTAAGCCATGTTCTGCCTCCTACTGCATACTCCCTGCGAAGACTTGCCCAGCTCTCTGAAGAAGAGGTACCATGGAGTTTCAATTATTTGGGGAGATGACTAAGCACAGAGATCAGGTAAGCCCAGGTAAGCCAGCCCCCTCATTTTACAAGTGAGGCATTTCAAGCCCAGAAATGATAGTTCCTGTTGAAACCACATATAACTTGTTAGTGGCAAAGCCTAGGTTAGTATCTATGTTTCCAAGATTCCTTCCAGAATAAAACTCTTTCTACTCTAATACTAAAGATAAAAAATATATATTTTTCAGGTTTACTTAACTCTAAGTTTTCAAAATAGAGGAATGTGTCTAATTGAATCTTATAACCTCAGAACTTAGATCAGTGCCCAACACACAGTAGGTATTAGTATGTATTTACTGAGTGATCAATTGTTTAAATGGGAGTTACTTTATTAAAAAGTATTTCTGGCGAATTCCCTGGAGGTCCAGTGGTTAAGGACTGGGGCTTTCACTGCTTGGGGCCGGGGTTCAATCCCTGGTCGGGGAAATAAGATCCCGCAAGCCACGCAGTGCAGCCAAAAAAAAAAAGTACTTCTGATCTTTATTAATTAAATATTTAAAGGCAGTTAGAATACGCCTAACTTTAACTACAATAAATAACCAAGAAATTCCTCTAGTTTAAAACTAAATTGGTCCTGGGACTTCCCTGGTGGTCCAGTAGTTAAGAATCCGCCTTCCAATGTAGGAGACACAGGATCGATCCCTGGCTGGGGAACTAAGACCCCACATGCCGCGAGGCAACTAAGCCCACACACTCTAGAGCCTGCACCGCAACTAAGACCCGACGCAGCCAAATAAATAAAGATTAAAATTTATAAAAAAGAAAAAATTCAATCAATAATAAAAAAACTAAATTGATCCAAAAATTCCTCCAGTTTCAAATAAAAATCATTTTCACAGGATATCCTTCCTTCTCAGCAAACTCTATTCATTAGAGGCACACATTCCTAGAAGAAGCTACCTGCCTCAGGACTTAATTCATTTCACCTAACCTTAAGCAAAGGCAAATCTCAGAGAACTTCCAAATAAAGGGAACCAAAAGAAAAAAAAAAATGACAGAAATAATAGGAAAGTGACCAAGTACAAATATTTGCTGAACGTGATGCTGAAAAGCCACCCTCCTTCAGTTATGTATACCTACTCAGTGTATCATTCCATTAAGAGTCCTGGTAGCGCCCTTGCCCAATTTTTAGAAGACTCAGGACACTTGAGAACCTAGAATTGAGATCCACTGCTAGAAATTAATTTAAAGACAGAAATGTGACTCTTAAATAATGAAATATATCCAAATGTAACCTAATATATTTACAAGAATTCTGAAACTAACACACCTTAGACTAAAACTAAAAAATGAAGCACTACCACATGTATTAAGTGATCTTTCTAATACCTATATATATATAAAACAGGTATCATCATGGTTTATCATTTTATAGATAAGGCAACTGAGGAGATGAAGCAATTCCTCTACATTACAAAGCCAATTAAGTGACATAGCCAAGACTGAACCCTAGGAGTTTGCTGACTCGTAACTCCAGTCTCTTTATATCAAAGCACAGTGAGCTTTCATAAAGCAGCCAAAAGGACTTTACAAGAATCTCAGAGGACAATTTAATCATTGGAGCATTTTACAAAACAAAATCCCAGGATGACAGTAACAGAAACACCATGCGTTTCACACATTTTTAAATGCCTATGATACATACATAAAGTATACTTAATAAATAAATAGGAATACTGTCGTCCTCTCTGTAGCCATGTCTCATACATGTCTGTGAGAGACTTTTCAAAGCCATCGTTTTAACACAGCCCTATTCCTTTCGTGTTTCCCAAATCTGGCTCCTTAGCAAAATCACAGTGGCTGTGCTCGCAGGTGCAAAAGTACAGGCTCCCAGGCCCCGACGTGGAGATTTTAAACAAGCTCAGAATCTGCATTTTAACTGCTTCTATTATTTAAATGTTTGTTTTTAATCTGAAAAATAAGCATTCTAGATGATTCTGATTAGCCAAATATGCAGTACTACCCCAACAGAAGTCTTAGAGAAAAAGCAAACCAAGAAAACCTATGAAATTGAAATCCAGAGACAAAGATTTTTTTTTTTTTGCAGTACGTGGGCCTCTTACTGTCGTGGCCTCTCCCATTGCGGAGCACAGGCTCCGGACACGCAGGCTCATCAGCCATGGCTCACGGGCCCAGCCACTCCACGGCATGTGGGATATTCCCAGACCGGGGCATGAACCCATGTCCCCTGCATTGGCAGGTGGACTCTCAACCACTGCGCCACCAGGGAAGCCCCAGAGACAAAGATTATTAACGAATTTCCCCAGCCCTGAAGCCAGAAGAGAACAAAAAGGTAAACGACAGCCCTATTCCAACCGTGAACCCAAACGTAGCTTTTTTTGCCCCAACTTGTTGACCTCTCCCTAGTACCATGCTATGGGACAGATGTAGATGCTAAGAGTTTCAATTTTAACATTCTAAAAAAGCTTGACTCTACTAAAACTCAGTAAAGCCCAAAACACAAGCATAAGACTGTGATGGGTATTTAAGTGGCAGCTTTCCCCCAGACCCTAGGCAAAAACTGACACAGAGAAGAGGATCTGGGGTGGGGACTGATGAGGGAGAGGGGAGGAGCTGACCTAGTGAAAGAAGTTGGCTGGCCCACTGGTTTCACTGGCCCAGACAGGAGTCCACAGAAAAAAACACTTATGAATGAGAGTCCTCTGAGTGATACTGAGAACAGTCCCCAGGAGGGATTCCTAAGCAGGATATCATAATCATAATCATAATCATCATCTACTTACAAGCTGCCTCTTCTTGGAAGGCTCAACTCCTTCTGAAAAGCAAAACACAAACATAAGTTAGAGAGAAATAAGGACCCATCTGAGTCCTACAGGTCTGTACTAAATGTCCTAGAAGATTTATAGCATCATATTAATAATGGCAAAAACTCAATATTTCTAAATAATAACCTTCTTCTTTGTCTCTCAAATTTTAGTGAAATAATAAGCAGTCTGGTTAACTATCTATCATCTCATTCTTCCTTCCCAAAACGAATGTCTCACGGAATACTTGCAGCACTTTCACCACTAGATGGAACCAACTGGCCAATGAAGATTCCAGGTATTCACTGGGCCAGCCATCAATGGCTGATGAATTGTAAAGGACTCATATCATTAGAGTCAGTGATATGAAAGGAATGAAATGGAATATTTTCTTTAATTATAAAATATTTTGACAAATAAATAATTTATTATTATAATAAATTATTTATTATAATAATTTATTATTATGATAATAATATCACAAAGAGATGACTATACACACCACTGACATGAGAAATAACCCTTGCAATAGCAGATGGGCCCCTGTGACTTGCTTTCTAAATTTATCAAGTCCCACCTCCCACTAGTCTCCACTTAACAACTATTCTTAATTTTTTGTTTATCTTTTCCATAAGTGTCTTTATTTTTATTACATATATCCGTAAATTATTAGTATTGTTTTACACATTTTTAAATTATATACTTAAAACACTGTATATATTCATCTGCTGACATCAATCTACATTATAATTAGGAGATTCACCCATATGAATATATTTCACTTTAGTTCATATATCTATAGTACAGTAGTCCAGTCTATAGATTTTTACAGTACTTATTTATCCATTCTCCAATAAATGGAAATTTAATTTTCTTCCCATGTTTTTCTTCTCCATCAAAACAATGCTCCTATAAACATGCTGTAGTACTTGCTTCCTCATGCACATGTATAAAAAGTTTCTTGGAAGTATACACTTAGATGTGGCATGAACTAAGTCAGAAACTGCATCAGAAATTGCTCCCAAAATGACTGTACCAATTTACCTTTCCCCTCCAACATTTCCTAAGAGTTCTCCTTTCCAGACTTGTCTCCCAAACTCCTGACACTTATAATCAATTGCCTTCTCAACACTTCAAATCCAAAGTGTCCAAAACTGAATGTGTTCTCTCCACCAAAACGGACTCCAACCATAGCCTTTCCCCATCTCAGATGACGGTAATTCTATTCTTCCTGTTGTTCAGACCAAAACCCTGGACATCTGGACTCTTGTTTTTAACACACCCCACATCCCATCCAACAGGAATTCTTAATGGCTTTAAATTTAAAATACAGCCAGAATACAACCATTTTCCACTATCTCCAAAGACTTACATGCTTACAATCTCTTAACCAAAAACCTTGGATTTAGTCATGTTTTAGAAATCAGAATTGGGGGTGGGTAATTAAAGTAATAGTAATATATATATATATATATATATAGTAATATATATATATATATACACACACACACACACACACACACATATATATATAATATATAACACCCTCAACAAAGACTAGGTCACCAACAAAATACATCAAAAACATTAAGATTTCTCCAGTAAAGTGTATGACAGCCACAATAAATGTGATAAAAACTCTAGTCTCAGTTCAGTTTTGTCACCAGAAGAGTTCAAATTAGGTCAGGTTTTACTGCTAAATGAGTTACAGAATCTCTTGGGTTTTGCTATTATGATCCAAGCCACCATGGTCTCTCCCCAGCCTCACAACTGTCTCCAACTGGTATCCCATTCCTGCTTCTATCCTTAACCCACATGGTCTATTCTTAACAGAGTGATCCTTTTAAAGGTCAGTAAGATCACAACACTCCTACTCAAAATCCTGGAATGGCTCCCCATTTCATTCAAGAATAAAAGTCAAGACCTAAATGGGTGACCCACCACCCTTCCCCAGTATCTCTCTGACCTCCTCTCTCCCATGCACACTTGCACATTTTGATCCAGCCACACTGGACTTTACTGTTTGTCAAACACATTCGGTATTCTTCTGCCTTAAAGCCTTGTGCTAATCTGTGCACTCTGCCTAGAATGCTCCTCTTCCCCAAATATTTCCTTGGCTAACCCCTACAGCTTTCAAATCTCTTGGCTCAATTTTCACCTGAGTTCTTAATGAAACCTACTACCCTGATAGCTCTATATAACATTACAACATATTTTCCACCCCATCACACTCTTACTCCACTCTGCTTTTATAACCAATACACTTTCCATATACTTACCACTTCTAACGTACTACGTAATTTACTTGTTTATAATGTTTATTGTTCATTTTCTGTCTTTCCCCACTAAAATCTAAGCTCCATGAGTGCTGGGATCTTAGTCTGTTTTATTTAGTAATGTACCTCAACAACTTAGAACAGTGACTGGCAAGTAGTAGATGCTCAAAAATTTGTTGAACAAATGATTTCACATACTCGCCAATACCTGGCATTTATTAAACTGTTTAATTTTTGTCA
Source organism: Lagenorhynchus albirostris (assembly GCF_949774975.1). Taxonomy (NCBI): domain Eukaryota; kingdom Metazoa; phylum Chordata; class Mammalia; order Artiodactyla; family Delphinidae; genus Lagenorhynchus; species Lagenorhynchus albirostris. The sequence continues at coordinate 148,495,598 of NC_083096.1, forward strand.
ATCTAATGGCTGTGATCATATCACAGTATGGGTTTAATTGCCATTTCCCATAATTACTAGTGAAGCTAAACAGTGTTTTATATGTTTATTGGCCATTAGGGTTTCCTCAACTGTGAACTGCCTATTTACAATCGTCCCTCGGTATCAGCGGGGGATTGGTTTCAGAACTCCTGGCAGATACTAATACCTGCAGATGTTCAAGTCCCTTAGATAAAACAGCACCATACAGTACAGTTGGCCCTCCATATCTGCAGCTGGGGAGCCTGCCAAGACACAGGGTCAAGTGTATATCCCTGGCCTATTTTTCTATTAGGTTTTCTATCTTTTTTCTTATTGAGTATAGGTATTTACCTAATATATTCTGGATACTAATTATTTGTGGATTATATTCACTGAAAATGTTCTCTCAGTCTTTTTACTTTTTTTTAATGGAGCCACCAAAGAATTTAATTTTTATATCATCAAATCTATTATTCTCCTTTATATTATCTATTTTTACATATAAGAAATACATCCCTAAGACTCCTCGCTCCCAATGCAGAGAACCCAGGTTCAATCCCTGGTCGGGGAACTAGATCCCGCACACATGCCACAACTAAGAGTTCGCATGCCTCAACTAAGACCCAGAGCAGCCTAAATAAATATTAAGAAATACATCCCTGACACACAGAGACATGAATACATTTACTTATATTTTCTTCTAAAAGATTATAGGTTTACTTTTCACACTAAGTTTGTGAATATACCTGGAACTTATTTTTGCATATGGTGGGAGATAGGAATCCCATTATATTTTTTTCTATAGGAGTGATCAATTATCCCAAGCCATTTATTAAATGATATGCAATGTCAGTTCTGTCATATATTAAGTTTCCATGTACACAGGGGTGTCTTTCTTGACTATATTTTATTCCACTGAGCTGTCAGCCCCTGTGCCTATACCATGCTGTTTAATTGGTATAGCTTGACAATAAATCTTGATATTTGTAAGGCAAGTCCACTCACATTGTTATTAGTCCTCAAAATTATGGGAGTTATTCTTGGGACTCTGCTCTTCCATATAAATTTTAGGATCAAGTTGTAGATTAAAACCTGACACTGCACTCAATCTAGAGGATAACTGACACATTTATAATACAGACAACCGCTATATAAGAACATGGTAAATCTCTCCATTTATTTAGGTCTTCTTTAATATGTTTTAATAAAGTTTGATACATTTTCACATAAAGATTATACAAATCTTTTGTTATATTTATTTCTAGATAGCTTACATTTTCTTGTTGCCATTACAGTGTATTTTTTAACTAAATCAAGAGTTGTATTTCATTACACCAGTAACACCATTTTCTTCCCAATACAACATGAAAATTTTCAAACACAGGAAACAGAAAAGTTAAAAGATTTGTACAGTGAACATCCATATATACACCCACAACCCAGACTGTACAACTGTTAACATTTTGTGATATTTTCTTTGTCACATATTTAGCCATCTATCCACCCATTTGGGTTTTTAAAAATATTTATTTATTTATTTATTTTGGCTGCGCTGGGTCTTAGCTGCAGCACGCGGGATATTCGCTGCAGCACGCAGACTCCTGGTTGCGGCATGCAGACTTCTTAGTTGCAGCATGCGAACTCTTAGTTGCAGCATGCATGCGGAATCTAGTTCCCCGACCAGGGATCAAACCCGGGCCCTCTGCATTGGGAGCGAGGAGTCTTTTTTTTTTTTTTTGGCTGCGTTGGGTCTTCACTGCTGTACATGGGCTTTCTCTAGTTGCAGCGAGCGGGGTCTACTCTTTGTTGTGGTGCGTGGGCTTCTCATTGCAATGGCTTTTCTTGCTGAGGAGCATGGGCTCTAGGGTGTGTGGGCTTCCGTAGTTGTGGTGCACAAGCTTCAGTAGTTGTGGTTCACGGGCTCTAGAGCACAGGCTCAGTAGTTGTGGCGCACAGGCTTAGTTGTTCTGCAGTATGTGGGATCTTCCCAGACCAGGGCTCAAACCCATGTCCCCTGCAGCGGCAGGCGGATTCTTAACCACTGCACCACCAGGGAAGTCCCTGTTTTTTTTCTGTTGTTGTTATTTTGTTTTCGGGTTTTTTTTAATGCATCTCAAAGTAGACTGTGGACATCAGTACACATTTCAGTATGTATATCATTAAGTAGAATTCAGTATTTGTTTACAACTTTTTCATGTTGGGTTTTTTTTTTAAGGTAAACGCTGAACTGCACAAACCTTAGGTGTACCAATGAATAAGTATGATAAATGTATATGCTTATAACCTAAATCCCTATCAAAATACAGAATATTTCCATCAATTCAGAAAGTTTCATCATGTCCTTTCTTGGTAAATTCCCAACAAACCACTATTCCCTTGCCCCAAGCAAATACTATTCCCATATTTTCACCATAGATTTTCTTTCACCAGAGCTTCGTATCAATGGAATTATACAAATATGAACCTCTTTATATAACCCCTTCTTTCACTCAGTATAGTGTTTCAGAAATTCATCCATGTGGTTGTATATAACAGTACGAATATCCAATCATATTAATATACCACAGTTTATTAATCCTTTCTCCTACTAATGGACATTTGAGTTATATCCAGTTTTGAGCTATTAGCATTCCTGTACAAGTCTTTTTAATAGGCCTATGTCTCATTTGTCTTGAGTAAATAAGAGTGTAATTGCTGGGCTATAGGATAGATGTATGTTTAGTTTTATAAGAAACTACCAGATCTTTTTCTAAAGTGATTATACCATGTTACACTTCCATTAACAATGTATGAGAGTTTCAATTGCTCCACATTCTAGCTAATATAGGTTACCCTCAATAATATAAGAATTGCTCTACATTCATGCCAAGATATGATATCAGTATTTTAAATTTCAGCCATTCTTGTGAGTGTGTAGCGGTATCTCACTGTGGATTTCCATCTTCCTGATGAATAATGATGTTGAGCATCTTGTAATGTGCTTATTAGCCATCAGTACATATTCTTGTATGAATTACCTTAAAATATTTTGCCCCTTTTATAACTGGACTATTTATCTTTTTATTATTGAGTTGTAAGCGTTCTTCATATATTCTAGATGCAAGTCCTTTATTAGATATTTTGATGAATATTTTCTCCCAGCCTGTGGCTTGCCTAGTGAAGTTATATGTGGTGTCTTCTTTTTTTTTTTTTTTTGCCATGCCACACGGTTTGTGGGATCTTGGTTCCCCGACCAGGGAACAAACCCATGCCCCCTGTAGTGGAAGCGTGGAGTCCTAACCACTGGATCACAAGGGAATTCCCATAAGTGGCATCTTTTTTTTTTTTGAAAAAGACAGATGTTTCTTGTCCTCATGGAGCTTACAGTCTAATGGGAAGAAAGACAGTAACTGAGTCATCACACACATAACTAAAGTAGTTACAAGTTGGGTTCAGTGCTCAAGCAGAGAATAACAGGGGCAAGAGAAGTTGACTTCATTCTTATCAAAATGACACACGCATCTGGTTAAAAAAAACCACACAAACACTATAGAACAACTTCGAATATAGCGAACAATCCTTTCATCCTCTCTCCTCAACCTTCAGTTCCACGAGGCTACTTTTAACCTTTCTCTTTTAATTCTTCTGCTGATTGACCTCTATTTCTCTAGATAATACGCTTCTGTCCTCTTTTTTTTTAATTTTAGAATTTTATTTATTTTTTTATACAGCAGGTTCTTATTAGTTATCCATTTTATACATATTAGTGCATATATGTCAATCCCAATCTCCCAATTCATCACACCACCACCATCCCCCACCATAAGTGGCATCTTTTCTTTTTTCTTTTTTTTTTTTTTTTTTTGCAGTACGCGGGCCTCTAACTGTTGTGGCCTCTCCCGTTGTGGAGCACAGGCTCCGGACGCGCAGGCTCATCAGCCATGGCTCACGGACCCAGCCACTCCGCGGCATGTGGGATCTTCCCGGACCAGGGCACGAACCCGTGTCCCCTGCATCGGCAGGCGGACTCTCAACCACTGCACCACCAGGGAAGCCCATAAGTGGCATCTTTTGATGAACAAAAGTTTTTACTTTAACGAAGGTCAATTTGCCAGTATTTTTTTTAATGGTTAATGCTTTTAGTATCTTGTCTAAGAAAACTCTGCCCATGCCAAGGACACAAAAATATTTTCCTACATTTTATTTCCATATGCTTTATGGTTTTAGCCTTTATGTTTAGGTCCACATATGTTTATGATCCACGTCTGAATTAATTTTGGGGTAATATGTGAGATGGGGTTAAGGCTCATTTTTTTCCCATATGCTATCCACTTATTCCAGCACCATTTATTAAAAACACTATCTTTTTCTCAACAGATTGCTTTGCCACCTTCGTTGAAAATCAAATTGTAATAGAATGGGCTATTTCTGGCTCTCTACTGCACTCTACTGATCTATTTTTCTAGCCTATGCCAGCACCACACTTTCTTGATCATGTAGCTTTATATCAAGTATTGAAGTCAGATCATGGGGTGCTTTAACTTTGTTCTTTTTCAATATTGCTTTGGATATTCTAGATTCTTTGCATTTCGATATGAATTTTAGAAACAGATTATTCACTTTTACCCAAAAAAGGCCTGCTGGGATTACAGACCAATTTGGAAAGCAGTGACAGCCTAATATTGAGTCTTTATATCCATGAACACAGTATTTCTCCACTAACTTAGACCTGCTTTAATTACTCTAAGCAATGTTTTATAGTTTTCAGCAAAAAGATCTTGTACTTCTATTGCTAAGTTTATCTCTAGGAAGATTTTTTTTTTTTTTTTTTTTTTTTTGCGGTACGCGGGCCTCTCACTGTTGTGGCCTCTCCCGTTGCGGAGCACAGGCTCCGGACGCGCAGGCTCAGTGGCCATGGCTCACGGGCCTAGCCGCTCCGCGGCATGTGGGATCTTCCCGGACCGGCACAAACCCGTGTCCCCTGCATCGGCAGGTGGACTCTCAACCACTGCGCCACCAGGGAAGCCCAGAAGATTTTTTTTAATTGAAGTATAGTTGTTGTATAATATTATATAAAGTTAAGATGATTTTTGAAGCTATTGTAAATAAAATCTTTATTTCACTTACCAACTGCTTGCTCTGGTATGGGAAAGCAATCAATTTTTTATATATTAACTGTATATATTACAACTTAAATTCATTATTATAGTTGTAATGACTGTTTTGTACATTCCCTAGGATTTTTCTATATAAACAATCATGTTCTCTATAAATAGTTTTACTTCTTTCCACTTTCTAGGATTGTCTGTGGTACACATCCTTGCCTTGTTTCTCATTTGATTGTAGAGGGAAAGAGTTCAACATTTTACTACTAAATATGATGTTAGCTGTAGATTTTTCATAGGCCACTTTGATCAAATTGATAAAGTTCCTTTCTATTCCTAATTTGTTTAGAGTTTTTATCAGTAATGAGTATTGATTTTGCCAAGTACTTTCTCTGCATATGCTGAAATAATCATATGGTTTTTCTCCTCTATTCTGTTAATGTGGTAAATTACAGTGATTGATTTTCTAGTATTAGACTAATCTCGCATTCCTGGGTTAAATCCAACTTTGTCAAATACACCATTAGATTATCTTTGCTAATATTTTATTAATGATTTTTACACCTATGTTCAGAAGGGATAATGGTCTCCAGTTTTCTTTTATTATAATGCCTTTGTCAGATTCTGGTATAACAATTATGCCAGCCTCCTAAAACTGGCTGTGAAGTGTTCCTGCCTCCTCTATTTTCTACAAGAGTTTGTGTAAGATTGGTGTTATTTCACTAATAAAACCATCTGGGGTCTGGAGGCTTTTCTTTAGGATTTTTTGCCTATATGTTAATAAATAAGATTGGCCTATGTACTTTTTCTTCTCAGATTGTCCTTGTCAGTTTTGGCTTCATGGTTATACTATCCTCATAAAATGTGCTAGGAAAGTGTGTCCTCTTTTTCTATTTTCTGAAACAACCTATGTAACACTGGGAATATCATTCTTTGAACCTACATGACAGTTCTGGCTTCTTGAATAGTTTAAATAGATAACATGAGGTGGATTTATATTTGGGGGCAATAACCATAAACAAAAATTCTATAAAATGCGTCTCTGAATCCTCTTTAAACAAGGAAATGCATCCATGGAAATCCATCCCTTCTGCATTCCTTACCCACTTCTTGCACCTACACAAAAGCCTACATTGGCAAGATGGATGCCCAGGGTTCCAGATCAGTACATTCTGTGCCAAGCTTCCCAGTACCATACAGACAGGCCTAAGGAAAGGAGAAGAAGAACTGGTCTCCAATCAGATAAAGGTAGTCCAAGGAACAATGATTTCCCAGTCCTCTCTTTCCCAGAGAATATTCATAGCAGGCTGAGGAAGAAAGCTGCATAATCAGGAAATTTGGCTGAGGTAAGAAGACCATTCATTTAGGCAAATAACCATAAATTCTCTGACTCGTCACTTACTCTTCGAAAGTAGGATGGTAATATCTGACAATACATTACATCAGGTGAAGCCTGTCCCATCCAACCTTTTCTGACCTACTAGTTATCTCTGGACTCACGATGTTCTGATTAGCATTCTGAACACATTCAAGTCTATCCCACCTTGAGATAAGAAAAATATTTCCCTTAATTACTACATACCCCTCTTCAACCACTGCCTTATCAATTCTTTTTTCCCTTCACAGTCACACTTCTTGAATGAGCTGTCTACATTCACTGTCTCCAATGTCTCACCTTCTATTTTCTTCACACACTGCAGATATCCCGAGACCTTACCACCCCATTTAAGCCATTCTTGCCAGGTTACCAACGGTCTCTATGTAAAGAACCTTTGCTACATTTTTAGTCTACCTTTTCGTTTTTGGGCTTGACTGCTCAGCAGCATCTGACAGTATTATTCATTCTTCTGTTTCGAGTGACTTTTCTATCCACGAAATCACACTACCCTGTTTTACCTCTTATCACTACTTAAACAACTTCCTTCAGCTTAGATGCTCAAATGCTGATTGTCCTTAAAGCTCTCCCTGGAAACTCCTCTCTACACACATTTTACAGATGATGCCAATATTTGTATCTTCATCCCAGATCTCTCTCCACTATACAGTTGTATATAGTTTTATATACAACTACCTTGTCCTTAATATGTCTGAAAACTCAACTTATCTTTCTATGCAAACTTGCTCCTTCTCTGTTTTCCATTTCAGTGATGGTACCACCAAACTCAGAGTCATTCTTGATTCTTCACTTTCTCTCACACTACACATCCAATTATTCATCAAGCCTTGCCAGTTTTACCTCCAAAATACCTACCTTTAGTCAATTTCACTTTACTTCCACTGCTATGTCTCCTAGTCCAAGCCAGCATCATCCTGTAACATTCTCCTAACCGACCTCACTTTAGTTTTGTTCCCCTTGATTCTTAATGTTATATCAATGTAAATATCATGTAATAGGTATCTATTTGCTAAGTGGTAATATATGAGTTTAACAAAACAAATAATGCAGTCAAAAAGATCTTTTTAAAATGCAGAACTGACTGGGTGATTTCTCTTCTTAAAAACCCTTAATAACCCTTAACGGATAAAGTCTAAAATCCTTCCTGTAGCCTATAGGGCACTGCCTAGCTGCTACTGCCTTCCTCTCTAGCATCATTTGCACAATTCTCCAGGCTTGTTGGAGTTTTGATCTTTTAGACACACCATACTCTCTCTCTCACCCTCAGGGTTTCACAGCTATTGTTCTCTCTGCCTTTTCCTTTGCTCTTTTTATACATTCTTGGACCTTAGCTTAAACCTCATTTCCTCTGAGATTTCCCTATACACAGTTTCCCCAGCCTACCTCTATTTAATTCCAACACTTTACTACAATTAGTTGCTTAATTGTCTGTTTTCTGAGACTGACTGTTAGCTGGAGGAGGAGAGATCATTCTTGCTCACAATGGCATTACTAGCACCCAGCACAATACCTGGCCTAGTAAGTACCAAATGAACGTTTGATGAATAAATCAGTGAATCAGTAACGTAAGTAAATGGTACTTACTATTATCACTGTCATCATTATAAGGCTCACATAGGGTCTTGCTCATTTGGAGTTATATTGATGAAAACTGTCAACTGCAATTCGGTCAGCAAAAGAGGCTTTACTAGAGGAAGGATATACTCTGCTATCACTTATATTATTTACTGACAGTCTTCAGGATGGTAGCTATTATTCCACTGTTTGTTTTTGTTTTGTTTTTTTTTTTAAAGCTTTCAGGAGAGGGAAACAAACAAACAAAACAAAACAAAACCATTACCTACCAAGGAAATCCACTTTTATACCATTTACTAAGTGGCCTTAAAAGGACCATTATTCCCGAATACAAGCTTTTCCTCCGCTCTGGCAGCAAGCATTCTGCTGGGATGCACAAAAACCTCCCTTTCCTGTGTAGCAAATGTACCATTACAACTGCTCTGGGCATTATGGCGTTTTAGCTCCACTTATTTACACTTGAGTGTGAGTGTATCTTGAGGTCAGGAACCAAGGGGAAATCAACGTATATGTAGCTATGGTGCGCCTATGAAACTCTAATGTATTTCACTCCTCTTGTTCCATTAAATTCAGATGTCCTCACCCTGAGAACAGGTTCCAATGACAAAATATTTACATTATACAATCATATTAAGAAACATGGAAAAGAGCACAAAATTTTAAGTTAAGAAAACTAGGTGCATGTTATGGCTCAATGACATATAACTTCTGTGGCCTGGGATTTCACCTACCTCTAAAGCTCAGATATAGTGCTTATAAAGGTCAAATAAAATAATGTATACAAAAGTATTTTATTCTATAAATTGTGACACAGATGATATGTGTTATTCTCATATGAGTTTGAAGAACAGTAAAAAGAGGCTGATGATCCTAACAGGATATTTCTACATGGCATAAAGAACTCAGGGCTCAGAGTCAAAAAAATATTTAAACACAGTTCTACTATTTACTCTGCTCATAAATCCTGGTCAGTCATTAAAAGCCTTTCTAAATCTCATTTTTCTTATCTGCACACCTGAGATAAAAATACCTATTTTGCCTATATCATAAAAGTTATTCCAAGGCTACAATAAGAAAACACATTTAAAAGCTTAAGGTTTTCATAAAAAAGATGCTCCATATCATATGTCATCAGGGAAATGCAAATCCAAATAATGAGACAGTACTACACACCTATAAGAATGGACAAAATCTGGAACACTACAACACCAAATGCTGGTTAGGAATGGAGCAACAGGAACTCTTATTCACTGCTGGTGGGAATGCAAAATGGTACAGCCACTTTGGAAGACAGTTTGGCAACTCCTTACGAAACTAAACATACTCTTATTTTATGACCCAGCAATTGCACTAGGAGCTGAAAACTCACGTCCACACAAAAACTTGCACACAGATGTTTGTAGCAGTTTTATTTATAATTGCTAAAACTTGGAAACAATCAAGGTGTCCTTCAGTAGATAAACAGATAAATAAACTGTGGTATATCTAGACAATGGAATATTATTCAGCACTAAAAAGAAATGAGCTATTGAGCCATGAAAAGGCATGAAGGAAAATTAAATGCATATTACTAAATGAAAGAAACCAATCTGAAAAGACTACATACTGTATGATTACAACTATATGATGTTCTAGAAAAGGTAAAACTATGGACACAGTAAAATGATCAGTGGTTGCCAGGGGTGGGGGCATGGGGAGATGAACTGGCAGACCACAGAGGATTTTTAGAGCAGTGAAAATACTGTGTACGATATTATAATTATGGATATGTCATTATACATTTGTCCCAACCCACAGAATATATAACACCAAGAGTGAATCCTAAAGTAAACTAAGGCCTTTGGGTGATTATGATGTGTCAATGTAGGTTCATCCTTGGTTAAAAAAAAGTACCATTCTGGTGAATGATACTGATAATGGGGGAGGCTATGCATGTGCGGGGGCAAGGAGTATATGAGAAATATCTGACCTTCCTCTCAAATTTGCTGTAAACCTAAAATTGCTCTAAAAACAAAATACGGTCTTTAACCACCCCCCCGCAAAGAAGCTTAGGACTTGACAGTTTGGATTATCATTAATAATAATAAGTTGCATTTTTCTAATCTGACCCACCTCCAACAAGGTTTAAACGCTAATGGATGAATTGCTGACTCTGCTCCCAAAACTCAAGGATATATTATTTAGAGTCTCTAAAATTTTTATTACCGTGTTGGATCCCTCAAGTTGACATATTTTGACACTGTCTGCCGAAAATGATATATCTCTCTTTTCTTGAACTATATTCTGAAGCTGCAAAGAAAGCTGTACATACTAAATTCTAGAGAAACAACCCCTCACTCCCTTTCACTTGTCCACAAAACAAACTTCTAAAGGTATTACATACAAAATAAGATGGTGCTCTTCACATGAGGAATCACTATCTATATGCATTACTCATTATTCACAATGACTAAACCCATAAAATATTTCCAAAGAAACGACAAAGGCCAAGTGTCTAAAGGCAACAACCACTACCCCCACAAGTAAATATGCAAGCCAAGAGTCACAAGGCTTATGTTTGTCCTTTATATCAATAGCCATCAGCATGGAGATGACTGTGGGTTAAAACTATCTCTGCCTGAGACAGCTCCCAAACTGAGTCTCCCTCACCACATTTTCTATTTGAATTCTCACTTATATTTATTTATTTATTCATTCATTCATTCCTCTTCCACTGAGTAGCTGCACTCTTCCCAGAAAAGGAAATTAACAGCCTTTAAGAAACATAACTCAATCTTCCACTCCACTGGAAGTGGATAGAGGGTTGGGTTTTGGAGACAACTTCTCAACTAACATATAAAAGCAAGGCAGGGGTTGGGAGGTGGGGGCATTCTCCACAACTGAAAGACTAGATATCTCTTTACAGAACTTGTAATTAAACCCATATAGTGTGCCTAACATAAATAACACTGTTTGAGGTGAGAGCAGGAGTAGAGAACAACACTCTAGGGGCCACTCAGAATCCACTGCTGATGAAAATACCATCCTATACTTCGGTGACCAACTGGATGAAAGAAGACAACAAATACTTTTTTACTCTTATTGAAATACACTATAAATACAGAAAAATGCACATAAGCATACAACTCAAACTTTCACAAACTGAACACACTAGTGTAACCAACAGCCAGATTTTTAAAAAATGAATTATTACCATCAATCCAGAAGCATCCTCATGTCCCTTCCTCCAGTCACTACCTACACTCCCCAGGAAAACCATCTTCTTGATTTCTAAACTTTATAGGTCAGTTTTGCCGTTTTGTCATTTTCTTTACACGGAATACAGAGTATATACTCTTCTCTGTCTAGCACTCGTGTTCAACATATGCCCAATTCGAGTCCCAGAAGGCAAACAGTAAATGCAGATGTTAACAATATCTGAAGAGATAATGGCTAAGAAATTCCCAAAACTGATAATAGAAATGAATACACAATATATAGGAAGCAAAATGTACCCCAAGTAGGATTAATTTTTAAAAAATCTAGACCAGGTAAATGATAATAATATTGAAAAACACCAGGGACTTCCCTGGTGGCACAGTAGTTAAAAAAGTCCATCTGCCAATGTAGGGGACACAGGTCCGAGCCCTGGTCTGGGAAGATCCCACATGCTGCGGAGCAACTAAGCCTGTGCGCCACAACTACTGAGCCTGTGTGCCACAGCTACTGAAGCCCGGGCACCTAGAGCCTGTGCTCCACAACAAGAGAAGCCACCACAATGAGAAGCCTGCGCGCCGCAACAAAGAGTAGCCCCTGCTTGCCGCAACTAGAGAAAGCCCATGCGCAGTAACGAAGACCCAACGCAGCCAAAATAAATAATTAAGTTTTTTTAAAAAGAAAGAAAAACACCAAAGACAAAAATAAATCTTAAGAGACAGAAAATAAGATCCATAACCTTCAATGGAATGACAATTAGAGTATCAATATATTTCTCAATAGCAATGATGGAAACCAAAAGATAGCTGAATAATATGTGCAAGTCTGAGAGAAAATGACTATCAACACAAAATTGTGTACCTATACAAACCATCTTTCAAGGTCAAAAGTATTTAAAACAGACATTTAAATAAATATAAGTATTTACTACTAACATAACTATACTAATGTTAAATGACATACTTTAGGAAGAAGAAAAATGATCCCAGGAGGAAAGTCTAAGACCCAAAAATGAATATTGACCAAGAAAACTAGCAAAGATACATAAATCTCAGTTAAGTACTGACTGTATAAAATAACAACAGAAATATCCAACTTGTGGAATTTTTAAAAATACTGGACAAAAATAGCATGTACGTTTGGAGGGGGTGATGAGAAGGAAGGAGTCCTTGTGTTGTTCAGGAGGGGGGTTAAAATCTGAATTTGTTCTAATTCACCAGTAGAGTTGGAAAAATCAAATAAGAACACAAGCCAAAAAACTCTATCAATATTTTTAAATGGCAAAGAAGAAAAGGAGCTGTAAGGCATGGAAATGCAGGACATGGAATGTAAGAAATAATATGGCAGAAACAGTTCATAACAAATGTAAATAGACAAATTCACCAGTTTGCCCGGGGGTGGGGGTAGTGGTAACTTACTGATTGCCATTTGCAACAGATACCCCAAAAGCAAAACTACATTGGAATGGTTGGGATAGTTGGTCTTAGAAAAACTAACAAAACAGATCTCAAATGATATAGAAAGGAAACACATCAAACTAGTAGATCAACTTATTAAAAGAAAAGCAAAGAATCAAGGGAACAGAGATCTTCAAGACATTAGAAAAAGAAAAGGAGGAAAGCTAAGAAAGACAGAGGTCTTTAGTTGAGACATATATATTGCAAACTCAAACACTTTCAGAGGCCAGTAAGGTAATATATTTCATCAAGTCTGAAAAAACTACTAATTTCAAGGGATGTCATTATTTTAGGTATTAGAAAAAAAATTGTAAGCAAAACAAAATAACCACTGCCAGTTAAAGTATAACACACCATCAAAAGTAACATACTATAACTTCAGAGCTGTTAAAAAGTAAAAAGATGAGAGCCTTAGAAATGATAAAATACAGTAAATGTATGAAGCTACAAAATATAAAATGAGAAAGGATTGGTGAGGCCTGTATTGGTCAATTTTTCTTAAAATCTCCAAAAGTAGTTAAATAAAACACAACTACAGGAAGTATTTCACAGTCCTCCAAATTGTGATCTTCACACAGGAGAATACAAGAATTTAATTCAGAGATGATAAGGGGTTGTAATTTTAGAATATCGTAAGATTTCTAGGTGAAACAACTCCACCTATAAAAATATGCACTGCTTAGGGAAAATATGCTGTTAAAAAAGAGCAAAGAGAACTCTAAAGATCTGAAGCTGCTTCGATTATTCTTTTCTGCAAAGATGTTGAAATTATCCATGATGACATTAGTTGCTACATGGGGATGATGACCAGAGGTTGATAGGTAAAGAAAGGAGAGAACAACATTCAAGAATGGGAAACTTTTGGAGAAGATAAATGAATATGGAAAAAATAATCCAAAAAAATGTGGTTTGGCTGTAACATAGGAGTACACTATAGAGCACAGAGGAAAAATAGGAAGTATACAGATAAATCACTCAATTTTTAAAGCCATTTAATTTACTGACATGAAGGAAATATTCATCAGCTTGGTGCTTTGTGACCACCTAGAGGGGTGGGATAGGGAGGGTGGGAGGGAGATGCAAGAGGGAGAGGATATGGGGATATATGTATACATATAGCTGATTCACTTTGTTATACAGCAGAAACTAACACTGTAAAGCAATTATACTCCAATAAAGATGTTAAAAAAAAGAGAGAGAAGAAGAAAATATTCAGTGGTGCTAAGAATTGAAGAGTACAAATTGCAATTTTTCTTATTTTATCAAACTTCCCACAAAAAGAATAACAGGGACTTCCCCGGCAGTCCAATGGTTCAGATTCTGCCTTCCAATGCAGAAGGCGCGGGTCCTATCCCTGGTCAGGGAACTAAGATCCCACATGCCTCGGGGTGTGGCTAAAAATTAAAAAACAAAAACAAACAAACAAACAAAAATGAAATTTAGAGCATCAGGAGGAAATCATTAGGTTACATGCTTATACATATGTCATTATCTTTTTAAAAATGAAATAACTTTCAAAAAGAATGTTTGAAATCTAGCTGGTTCTTGAAGTTTGTTTTTAATAAATATTATATACACATTCCTTTTTTTTTTTAATTTTCTGTTTTATTTATTTATTTTTGCATTTTGGCCGCGACGTGCAGCATGCGTGATCTAGTTCCCTGACCCTGCATTGGGAGCACAGAGTCTTAACCAATGGACCACCAGGGAAGTCCCCAAGATTTTGTTTTTAAGGACTAAAATCTAACCTGAATTGCATCTTGTATGGTGATCATAATTTATTAGGATAGTCATAATTTTCAAAATTAAAAAAAAAAATCCCAAGAATGCTTTGTCAACAGTACTTCCCAGTAGGCACTGTGCTGTCATATGTTCTCCAAAATAATAATTAAGTACCCCTGAATGATAGCACTTTTAAGCACTTTCACTTTTCAACATAAAAGGCAGAAAAGCAGAAAAGAAACATTGCACAGTTTTTGCCTGAAGGCAATAATTTTATCAGCAGAGCAAATCCTCAGTTCAGAATCTGGGCTCTCTATACAATGAAGACCAATTACTTTGTCTGCCTTATAGGCAAATACTTACTTAATGTAGAAATGATGGCGCTAAGAGAGTTGATAATAACAGTTTGTTTATGGTAGTCAGGTGACCCTTCAAAGTTAAAATAATCTCCCATAAAGTTGACTGGGAAATAGGGCAAATATAAAAGCACCTTCTTCCATTCACAAAGGACTGCAGTCTCATCTCACACTGCAGATGCTCCAAAAGTAGCAGTAGGATGAGAGCCAATTTTTACCATATGGAAGACCCAAACCTCAACTGCTCTTCAAGTAAAATGATGTCGTCAATCCCTACACAGGATGGAGACTCCTCCAGTTTTAAGGAAACATGTTCACAGAATCTCCCAGAGGTCTAAAAGGACCCAGGGATGCTGTAGTGTGTGAATGTGCAGGTTGAAACCACTACAGATCTTTTTCTAATAAGTAGGAAGCCAGTTTGAAAAAGAGAGAAGCAGAGAAGCTGAGAAGCTGAGCAAAAGACTGTAGATTACCCAACTCTGAAACCCATCCAACCTATGGATACACCTGAAAATGCAGATAACACCTACTTGTCATCAATGTCATAATGATTGACTGAGATAATGTATAGTCTAACAATATAGGAAACAAAACAGGCACACAATGAATGCACTATTTACTATACTGATACCTCCCAGGAAACCTAGCAAAGAAAGCTGGGTGATCAAAGTAGGGTGTATCTCGGCTGATTTTCTGGAAAACTTTTAGGAAGTCTAACTTATTCACCAAAAAGCTATTAGTAAGGCCCAGATATTCATTTGGATTTTCATCTTCTAATCTGAGGTAACCCAGTAGATTATCTGTACTACTGGGTACACTTTAGCTTTTGTGTTTATGTACACAAATCTAAAACCAACTTTCAAAGTTTTATGTTAACAATTTACCTGTTTAAAACAAATAATCTAAACTTCTGCTTTTCAAGCATTACTTCTATTTCAGCATGTTCCAATGCAGCCTTCTGGAGAAAAAACTTGAAAGTAAAAAAAAAAATGGGGTGTAAAAAAGAGGCTGTATGAAAACACTTTCCAGTGCTATGTAATCTGGCAATTTGGAACTCCTGCTAGATAAAAACAAAGACTTGAAAGGAAGGGGCATCAGTAAACAGGGTAGTAGATACTAGAGACTGACTCAGTCACTAGGGAGAAAATATTTAATTGATTTAGCACAAAACAGGCACAATAACTAAAAATATTTCCCATTCAACAAATAGAATTCCCTTTCTGAATCCTGGAAACTAAAGAGAAATAAAGAGATAAATAGGCAATGCAATTAAATGTGCTTACAGAGCCGGCCATTTTCTATTAACAGCTACTTGAACACACAACACTATTTATCAGAGGTCTTCTGAGTACTTTATAACAATTTCACAAAATACTCCCAGGAAATCAAATGACAAATCTCATGGAACCAATTGTACTAACAGAAGAAATTAAAATAAGGCTTTGACTTTGAAAGCCCAGTCATCCTGGACAACCGCTGAAGATGCAGTGGGTGCTCCCAGTAGGCTCTGAATGTTTTCAATGCCATTAACTAGAAGCACAAATAAGAAGAGCTACAAATATCATTTGTTTAAATTTTACCAATCCTATACATTTTCTTTCTGAGCACTTTAAAGAAACCAAAACAATGTTAATTCAGGATGATTAAAAAGACCCTAGGTGCTTTGTCAAAAAGTGCTTTACAAATGTCAAACAAACAAAATAAAAACAAGAGAAATAGCTATATTTCATGATAAGAACGTCACAGGTTGACTGATTAGCTCAGCGTTTTATACCGAAATCTTTACTATGTCAATCTTTTAAAACGTTCGATGATGAACTAAATGAAGCTGGTTTGTTCTTTATTAATAAGATTAAGTCAGGATGATCTACTTTACAAAGCATAAAAAAATTAATTATCAAATTTAAAAGAGTTGTAGTATGTACTCTTTTAGTGCTAAAGGTACTCATTAAAACTCAGTTGAAGGTTGTCTACCAGTCTATTTCCCCCCATTGTTATATTTTACTTACCTCTTCATGTACCAAATTACCCAAGACTTAAGGAGGAGAGGGCTTCCAAAACAGGTGTCAGATACATGGCCATCACATATGGCTATATTGTATGTATGTATGCAAAGTGATAATTTAGAAAAGTTCATAAAACTATGTGTCGGGTCACACATATATGTGAATTAATTAAGGGAGGGATGGGTTGGGAGACAGGCACAGTGGTCAAGAACAGAATATGCTTACTGTAAACAATCTGTCAGCAATAATGTCTGGTGTCCAAAATTAGGTGTGCATCCTGCGTAGGTCTGATTTATTCTCCACTCAATATAATATAAGTAAACCCAAGCAGCACGTTTTTTCTATCAAAGTAGAAAGGTCTTAGATGATTTCTCTAATTATAACTATACATAATATAGAGGAACTTAGTACCATTCTACCCTGCCGCAAATGAATTAAATAAAATTTAAGCTATCTGTTCAGTACATTTTCAATAGGCAGCAAGAGGAAGGAGATCAGTAAAAAGGCTTTCTGTTACTCACCTGTAACCCTCTCCTTTGTAGAATACTGGAATCATCCATAATAGACAACAGACCAAAAAAAAG
The DNA here is from genome assembly GCF_949774975.1 of Lagenorhynchus albirostris. Taxonomy (NCBI): domain Eukaryota; kingdom Metazoa; phylum Chordata; class Mammalia; order Artiodactyla; family Delphinidae; genus Lagenorhynchus; species Lagenorhynchus albirostris. Next base: position 148,512,973 of record NC_083096.1, read on the forward strand.
CCACTCTCCAGTTAGTCAACCACTAGTGCCTACTTGCATATCGCTGGGTAAAGAGGGAAACAATCAAGCCCGCTCTCCATGCTGTGCCCACTGCTCCACTAAACCAGCTCTCTCTCAGTCCAGCGTGAGTACACAATCACTGCCTCACACCAGAGCCACGTCTTTCTTCACAGCAGTCCAGATAGATCTCATCTGAATCACCATCAAAAAAGGGGGAAATTTTTCATATTTGTTTTTCTCTTGCATACACACCCCTTTGGTTGAAAATATCTGAAGTACCAAGAAAAGGACAAAGATCCCGGGAAAAAATTCCAATCTTTAACATCCTGACTTTGCTGCTTATTAAAAAGGTTTGGCAAACAAAACAAGAGAGTCTCCACCTACAGCTACTAAGCTTATAAAATCCATGTCACGTTTTCCTTTCCAAAAACAAAACCACGTCACATACATTTTTTAAAAAGATAATTCTTCAGAAATACAGAGAAAAACACATTATTCTGGCGCTATATTTTAAGCTTAGGCTGATATAAAACCAGTTATTGTTTTGACTAAGTCGGCAAAATTCCTTTCATCCTTTGTATAGACAAAGCAAATGTCAGATTCTTTCAATACTGTGACAGGCTCTTTTGTTTCTTTATCTCTAGATACGCTGGTCTTCACTTCTTGGACAGTCACGAAAGCCTCTTTCTTCAGGAGCTTAGGTCATTGCTAAGGTCGGCTTCCCTGTTCTTTTATGTCCTGGAGGGGGCTTGTACACGTTTGGTAAGTTCTGAGCATGGACGAATTCATTCATCTATTCATTGCTGATAGTACTGTCACAGGAAAAGCTCCCCATTCCATCAGACTTCTAAAAGGGCACAGCATGAAAAAGTCTAGTTTTACCCAGACTTTAATAATCTCAGAATCGTTTCTTTGGTCACTGGTTGTCATTTTCAAAGCAAGACTTCAGCCAAGTTTACAGATGCTTCTAGACTCTTAATTTATATATTTATAACATATACATATATATATATAGAGAGAGAGAGAGAGAGAGAGTGAAAGGTTAGCTCTCATGATGTGATTTTGTCACTTAAGCATCCCATAAGCAATGTTTCAAACTTTCCAATTTTATAGTAATTGCCAGAATCCTAGTAAACACAGGGGAAAGAAAACCAAGGCAAGTTAGTGATTTTTCTAGTAAGTCACAAAAGAACTGTTAGCAAAGGCAGCACTATATTCTTAGGAAGAGGGTTAAATACATTATCTACCAATTCACAATCACTGTTCTTCAAACTATAGGACATGCACAAATTATTCACTCTCCAAAGAATTTCAGAAGATATTAATCCAAATTTCCTAATTTGACAAATAAAGTTATATATAAAGCACCCTGAATCAGGCTGTTGTACTCTCTAAGGAGTAAATATAGCAATAACTATAGGACAGATTCAGTCTGCACCTAACAAGGAGAAAAGGCTGCCCCTCCTATAATTATGGCAGCTGCACCAAACAGTCTGGGGCTTGAAGGAAGGTCTATTTACAAAATCTTTTTCTGGTCTTCTTACAACTGACTCTAGTCACAAGAGCTAGCCACACTGCTGAAAACTGCACACAAAGCAGGATCCATCTCTCTTTCATTCAGCAAAAACCTTCTAATCTTTAGCACAACCAGTGTGGTCTTTCATTGTGAGAGCTAATAAATCCACATCTCCATGGACTCCTTCCATCTGCTGCTTTAAACAACTAATGGACGGATTATGTCTATGGGGAAAACAAACACAAGACCTGAACAGACAGCTGATTTGCATAGGGTGTGTTATCTACTGTATGAGTATCTACAAAGTCACAGGATTTTAAAGCTACAGAGCCTTTATCAAAATAGATTTTATTAACTAAAACACATACATCAGCAGAGAGGAAGTAGGAGTGAGCCTCTAATCTATCTATCCCTGTAGAAATAGAAATGGTGTATTCTGATAAACTGTTCAGGCCAGACATTCAAAATTCAAACTCTTCATTCATTTACTAATTCAGGAATCATTTATTATGCCAAGCATTGAGATGGGCAGTAGGGAACGATTACCAAGATTAACATTACCCATAAACTAATAATTCCATTCTAGAAGAGCTCAAGTCCAATGGGGAAGCCAAATAAGCAAGTAATTATGATACAACGTGGGAATTATGACAAAGAGGACTCAATTCATTACATTGGGAAATCTACAAAAAAGGCTTCCAGTGCCAAGTGCCATCTGGTCACTGAAACAAACCTTACAGGATTATCAGACCTTGGCCGTTACCTAGAGTATGCATAGCTTAAAAATCTTTAACCAGTCCTCACTAACCAAAAAATTAGTAACAAACTCCTTCCCTTGGCATTCAAGGCACGCTACAATATAGGAACAATAGATTTCATCTCCACCACTACCTTGCTGTAACCTTAGCCTTCCAATGAGAAAGAACAATGCACTGCTTCCTGAATACATACCATCCTCCTTCTTCTCTATCTCATATTCTTTGTGGTTAAACAGGAATACAATCATACACCTTATCGGACTGTTGAATAACTTAAACAACATATACCAATGCTTCTTAAACTTTTTCAATATTTCTAATGACAGTGTAGAATGCACCCTGCCCAAAATTTCCTGCCATAAGCTGGCTTCTTTAAAGCCTCATGTTTTGTTCTTAAAATTCATACCAATTTTGCATTCTTCTCTCTAATCTAATAAACTTTCATTTTTAATACTAAAATAATATTTACAAATGCTGATTAAATTGTAGGAGACTGAAGAAGAGTAACCAGAGAGGTGGGAGGAAAATCAAGACTGCTAATGCTATCAAAGAAGCCAGGAAAAGAGTGTTCAGGGAGGGCTGAACAGTAACAAATGCTGCCAAGAGACCCATCTCTAAAGAAAACCCCTGAATTTACTGACTTGGAAGTCATTGGTATCCTCTGTAAGAAGAGTTTCAGGGGTAGACAGGTGAGAGGAGCAGAAGCCCTCTCACAGAGTGCTTCTGTGAGTGAGCAGGAAATGAGGAAATAAAGATGGCAGATCTTGACAACTCTTCCACCTTCCACTTAACTCTTTTCTATCCTTCACAGGCAAATCTCTTTAAAGAAGTTATTCTTGAAAAGGAATGGACAGGATTCAGGGCATTTACAGAAATAGGAGGAGGAATATTTCTTCCATTGTAACAGAAGAAAAAGCAGGTATAGGTAACAAAATATCTGTTAATCTTAGTGGTAAAGAAGCTAACAAAGTTTCCAAATTATAGCTGTTTTCTCTGTGAAATAAGAAAGAAATCAGCAAAGAGATTGGAAATTTGAGAAAAGCAAAGAGAATCTGAAAGAGATAATGTAGAGAACAAGAAGATGAGTTAAAGAAAAAGGACTGGCAAGCAATGTTGAGAACTGACTGACAGACATTATTCATCATAATTTTATAGGGCCAGCTACCAATCTGCTCCATGTGTGGCTTTCTTCAGTAAACTACAGTAACACAAAGGCAAACGTTTTACCAGACGAATTTACCAGATAGATGGACAAAAAATGGGGCAAAAGACTTACGACACTGACGGAAGAGCTAAAGAGTTAATGGACCACAGAATCTAAGCTAAAAGATTAAAGGACAGGAAGAAATTAGAATGATCTAATAGAGATGCTGATAAGCCTAAGCACTGTTATACTCTAAGAATAATTAAATGAGGGAACTGAAAATCTATCAGGTCATGGTGAGGTTATCCGGCATTATGACGTTAGTAGGTATTCCAAGGCACAGAGTATAGTCCTGAAGAGGGTACATAAGTGGACTATAAATGATGATGATGATGAAGTTAATTTAAGTAACTGTGATGCCAGGATCCTTCCCTGTGGAAGGATCCACACAGTCGCTGTGGATAACTGTAGGAGTTGGGAGGAGTAGGAAGACTTATGCCTGACGATAGTATCTAACATAAAAGGGGAGGAATAATTGGGAGGTTAGTAAATACAGTGGCCAGGAATGGAAGGGCTTAGACATAAGGACTGCTAAGAAAAATTACCCTAACAGTTCATATTGAATCCTGCTTCAAATAAAGTTGATTTATAAACAGTCGTCATAATATAATCCAAATCCCTTATTTTATTCCTGGATAAATTAGGACCCAAGAAGGGGATGTAACCTGCTCAGAAACTGTATACTAGGAACTTGAACTCACGTTTCTGCTAGAACATGCAGCTTTAACTAAATAGAACAATGGAGGAAGGTTTCCTGTCCTAGGAAGGATGAATAGAACATTTTCATCAACTTCTCTACTATACAGTAATTTGGTGTTAAAAAGACCATTTGGCAATGACTAGGTAGAAACTAGGACATCTGCAGAAATAAATAAAATTAAATACATAAATTCTCAGAATAGGTTGCATCCATGCATGTTCTCAACACATATCCTCCTTTCATTTATCCGAATGTGAGTAAAATATCTTATGATTAACCTAATGTGGAAAGCTATAAGGAGCTTTATATGGTAAACAAGCCAAGGTAAGCCCAACAAGAAAATTAACTCTTGTTGTAAAACCCAAGTCCTGAAGGTAGTCTCAGAGGAGACCTTTCTCCACCAGGCATGCAGCACTGCATGCAACACAAAGCACAGAACCTGGAATCTCTTCGGTTCATGATAGGTCCTCAACAAAGGATTCTTTTTAATTTGCTGCTTAAATGGAAACTCAGTCAAATAAAATTTCTTCAAAATAGGCCTTTTTATACAGGAAAAATATGCTCCTCAAGGTAAAAAGAATGATTTTACTGATATCCCCTGTTTTACAATATGCATGGGTTTACAGTTAAGATTCTCCACTCAAACCTTATAGGAAATCACTGTCATTATTTCAAAATAAAAAGTTAAATAAACCAGCTGAAACTTGCTTGATTTCTACATTTTCATTTTACTGTATCCTATAAATGCACTTTATTTTGTTCCCAAGATGCCCATACATCTGAGGGACCTTTCTGTTTGGAGTTTTGTGCCCCTTTTGAAAAACAGTCCATTAATTGTGTTTGCCAGAAGCAGTCTCAGTCCCTCAGCGCAGGTAATTTATTTCATGTGGGTCTGAAAATTAAGAGGTCAAATGGGGGGAAAAAGTGGGCTGAAACTGCAAAAATTACTGTCATTTAAAAAAATCTGGGGCTTCCCTGGTGGCGCAGTGGTTGAGAGTCCGCCTGCTGATGCAGGGGACACGGGTTCGTGCCCCTATCTGGGAAGATCCCACATGCCGCGGAGCAGCTGGGCCCGTGAGCCATGGCCGCTGAGCCTGCGCGTCCAGAGCCTGTGCTCCGCAACGGGAGAGGCCACAACAGTGAGAGGCCCACGTACTGCAAAAAAAAAAAAAAAAATCTAGGCAAAAGTTATAAGCAATCACAGAGCGGAAAATCAATTAACATCATTTTTATGTCTTTTGCTTACTACAATGTAAATTTTACACAATCAAAACAGAAAACTTTCCTACAATTTTCAAAAGCAGAAAATCACTTCTGTATTCCTTTGTATTCCGCTTTTAGAAGTTCTGTTTTCCCTGTTATTTTTTAAAGGATAAAACTAAAAGTCTATACATACTCACATTCCAACAGACATGCCACAAGACAAAGGATTCCTTTCAATCCAAACACTGACATAAATAATTCAAAGCTTTTAGAGAAACTAGAAATCCTATCACTAAATTCTAATTCCTAAAATATATATATCTCCCTTGCCTTAAAGGCCTAGATGACTTAAAATTAAAATGATTTTCCCTGTGAAAACTGCCCAAAGTAATTAAGTTAGTGTAAAATCAAAGCTAGAAAATCAATGATTTAAAAAATAAAAACATAACAGACAGCATATGCATTGACCTCCAGCCCCTCTTGAGATTCCAAAACCCTCTTTAACAACTGATATAGAAAGCAGACAAAAAATCAGTAAGGACCAAAAAAACCCTGAACAACACTATCAACCAATGTGACTTAAATGACATTTGTAGAGCACTAACACAACAGTGGCAGAACACACATTCTTTTCAAGTGCGCATCAAACATTTACCAAGGTAGACCATATTCAACACTATAAGACATGAGTCAATAAATTTTAAGACTTAAGTCATATATGTGACTGACCACAATGGAAATAACCTAGAAAATAATAACAAAAGAGATATGCAAAAATCCTCTAATATTTGAAAACTAAATAACATACCCATGACTAACTCATCATTCAAAGAAATTAAAAAGAAAACTAGAAAGTAATTTGAACTGAGTGAAAATAAAAAAACACACATCAAAGATGTGTAGGATATAGCTAAAGCTTTAGTATACAGAGAGAAATGTTTACCACTAATCACCTATATTAGAAAAGAAATGACCTCAGCTTCCACCTCAAGAAACTAGAAAGAGTAAATAAAATCCAGAGTAAGCAGAGAAAAAAATTAATAAAGATGAGAGCATAGAGTAGAAAACATACATATAGACATACATACATAAATTCAGTAATAAGAGAAATCAGTTAAACAAAAGCTAGATCTTGAGAAAACGAATAAATCACTATTCAGACTGTTAGAGAAAAATGAAGGAAAAAATTACCAAGATCAGGATGAGAGATTTATAATTGGATACCAATAAATTATACAATTTAGATGAAATGGATAAACTGCTTAAAGGACATAAAATACCAAATCTCCCTCAAGAAATATAGAAAGTATTGGGACTTCCCTGGTGGTCCAGTGGTTAAGACTCTGCACTTCCAATGCAGGGGGCACGGGTTCAATGCCTGGTTGGGAAACTAAGATTCCACAGGATGCATGGCATGGCCAAAAAAAAAAAAGAAATATAGAAAGTATGAATATACATATCCCTATATCTAGTAAAGCAACTGAACTTTTAGTTTAAAAATATTCCTACAAATAAAAGTACAGATCCAGGTGGCTTCACTACTAAATTCTACCAAGCATTTAAAAAAACAAATTCTACAAAAACTCTTCCCAAATATTGAAAATGAGGGACTACTTACCAACACATTCTATAATATCAGCATTATCTTGACTCCAAAACCAGGCAAAAGACATTACAAGAAAAGAAAACTACAGATCATATATATCCCTTATGAAAATAAACATAATAATTTAGCAAATCATATCCAGCAATATATTAAAAAGACAATACATTGTGACCAAGTGGGGTTTATGCCAGGAATGCAAGGTTGGCTTAACATTTAAAAGTCAACCAATGAAAAAAAGCAATATAACTCTCCAGATTACCACACTAAAAAAGAAAAACCTTATCATCTCAACACATGCATAAAAAGCATTTGACAAAATACATCATCCATTCCTGTTAAAACTCACAGCAAGCTGGGAAAAGAAGGGAACTTCCTCAACTTGATAGAGAGCATCTACAACAAACCTAAAGTTAGCACTGTACTTAACAGTGAAAGACTGAAAGCTTTCCTCCTAAGATAAGAAACAAGGCAATAATGCCTGCTTATCACTTCTATTCAACACTGCACTGGCACTTCTAGCCATTGCAATAAAGCAAAGAAAAAATAAATAAATGGGATCTGCATCTAACTTGGAAAGGATAAAAAATAAAACTATCTTTATTCACAGATGACATGATCATTTACACAAAAGAATCTAACATAATGAACAAAAAAAGCTACTATAACTGAAAAGTGAGTTTAACAAGGTTGTAGGATACATGATCAATATTGAGAAATCCACTGTATTTCTATACACTGACAACAAGCAATCAGAAACTGAAAATTGTAAAGCAATTACATTTTACAATAGCATCAAAACATACGAAAAGGGGCTTCCCTGGTGGCGCAGTGGTTGAGAGTCCGCCTGCCGATGCAGGGGACACGGGTTCGTGCCCCGGTCCGGGAAGATCCCACATGCCGCGGAGTGGCTGGGCCCGTGAGCCACGGCTGCTGAGCCTGCGCGTCCGGAGCCTGTGCTCCGCAACGGGAGGGGCCACAACAGTGAGAGGCCCACGTACCGCAAAAAAAAAAAAAAAAAAAAAAACATACGAAAAACTTAGGGCTAAATCTGACAAGAGATGCACAAGGCCTGTACACCAAAAACTGCAAAACATTACCCAGAAACAAAGAAGATTTATATAAATGGAAATACTGTGTTCATAGATCACAAGACTCAATGATGTTAAGATGTCAATTCTCTTCTAATTGATCTGTAGATTCAATGCAGTCCTAATCAAAATCCTAGCAGGTTTTGGGGCTTTTGGGGTTTGGGTTTTGTTTCACTTTGTTTTGTTTGGTTTTTTTTTAGAAATTTACAAGTTGATTCTAAAATTCAAATGGAAATGCAAAGGACCTAGAATTGCCAAATCAACTATAAGAAAGAACAAAGTTGTAGGTCTTATACTACCTGGCTTTCAGACTTATTATAAAGCTACAATAATTAAACAGTGTGATACTGGCATCAAGACAGACAAATACAGAATAAAGATCTGGGAAGAGGCCCACACATATATGGTCCATTGATTTTTGACAAAGGTGCAAAGCAATTTAGTAAAAAAAGGACAGTCCTTTCAACAGCGTTGGAACAACCGATGTCGACAAGCAAAAAATATGAACATAAATCCATATCTCACATTATATATTAAAATTAACTCAAAATAAATCATAGACCTAGACATAAAACCTATAAGCTTTAGGTTGGTCTGCCATATTGCTGAAAGTTCTCTATTTACTCTTTAACACTGGCATTCTGACATCCATCCCTACACTCCTCATTTTAAGATACCCTATTGCATGAGTTATTTTTATAAGGAGCATAAATTACCTTCAAACACTGTTTAATCTAATGAGTAATAATGTGAGCAGCCAAAACAGTTCAAATAGCTTAAGTTAAAATCTTATTTACTAATTAGTTTAATTAATTAAAATACCTATTAAAATATTCATCTTACAGAATGGTTCTAAGTCTTTAAAATCCCAAGCTTAACCAAAGTAAGTGTCATACATAGTTGGTGTTGCAAAATGTTCAAAATAAGGAAGACTCAAAGATAGGGGCTTCCCAGGTGGCGCAGTGGTTGAGAGTCCACCTGCCGATGCAGGGGACACGGGTTCGTGCCCCGGTCCGGGAAGATCCCACATGCCGCAGAGCAGCTGGGCCCGTGAGCCATGGCCGCTGAGCCTGCGTGTCCGGAGCCTGTGCTCCGCAACGGGAGAGGCCACAACAGTGAGAGGCCCGCGTACCGCCAAAAAAAAAAACAGATAGTTTGCACTGTTCATTATAAAGAACAAAATCTCCCATCACTTCTGATCTGTCCGTCCACCAAGCAGAGCTGTCAGGATATTAGTGAACAAGGCAAAAATCAGAAATCCTCAAGCATGCCATGATAGTCTGCATAAACAGATTATTTTAATAAAATGCCTTTAATATATAAAATTCAAAAGCTCCCCAAATCCAGAGTAAGATCCTATACTAGTTTCCAAATGTAAAGATGCAAAAAAACAAGTTAAGAATTTTTTTCAAATAAACAAGTAAATACAAACATACATACACACCGTTAAACGCCATGAAGAAAACAATGTGTGATGGGGGAAGAATAATGACATTTGAGATAAAACTTGAAAGAGAGACTCAGTCATGAAAAGATCAGGCTAAAGTGCATAATAGCTATAGGGAAAATAACCTGCAAAGGCTTTGTGGTGGGAACAAGCTTGCAATGTCCATTATGTAGAAAGAAGACTAACACTGTTGGAATATAGTAAGAAGGGGTTTGTTGCATAAGATGAGTTCAGAGAAGTAGGCAGGGACCAGATCATATAGTAACTTGGTAGGCCATGATAAGGAGTTTAGAGTTTATTGTTTGTATAATGGGAAGCCACTGGGTAATTTTAAGCAAGGGAATGACATAATCTGATATACATTTTTTTAATGTACTACTTTCTTAAAAAATTGCTTAAAATTTTTCTTAATGTACTGACTACTTTGTGGAGAATGATTTGTAAAGAGGTCAAGGGAATGCAGAGAAATCACATAAGAAGCTACTGGAACAGTTCAGACTAGAGAAGTGGGGACTTGTACTAGGGGTTCTAGCAATTAGGCTTGGCAGGCAGGGTGGAGAGAAGGCAAATACACAGATTCAGAGTGTATTCCATACAGAGAGCCAACTAGACTAGCTCTTGGACTGAACATGAGGTGGAAAAATAAAACAATCAAGGATGCCATCTTTTACCAAGATTGTGGCACCATTTATAAGATGAAGAATACTAGAGAAGGAACAAGTCTATCACTTGACATGTTAAAATTCCATTCTCCTAACTAATTTGCTTCTACAGAGTTATAAAGGTTCCCTACATTCCACCCTCACTAGTAACAACCTTCAAATTGGTGAAGGTTGGACCTCGACCACCACTTTCTTCTTGAGAAGAGTATTACTTTCTAACTCTTCCATATGTAAAACCACAGTCTAGAGAGCTGACTGACAAAGTTCGAGCACAGGTTCGAGCCCTGGTCTGGGAAAATCCCACATGCCACGGAGCAACTAAGCCTGTGTTAGGTGCTTCTGAATGAAGAAAGGTGGGAAATACTTTGTGAGCTTCCTAAGCATCAGAGTGAAAACGTGAAGAAACTGTCTTTCTAGCAGTGTGAGCTCTTAAATAAACTGTATAGCCTTTTACATTACTAAATGAAACCATCTTCTTTTCCGCTTTCAAAGACTCAAGCCCATGCCAAGAGCAGAAAAACATACATAACTAGAATTTTATACAATATTTAAACTCATTTATACTCACTCTATCATTTGGAATTTTTATCCAATGAAATCTGGTTTTGAGGGGGAAAAAAACCCTATCTTTTTACACTTTTACATGATGTCTTGACTCCTCCCTAGATTCATTCTCTAACTTCTGAACACTGCCTCTAAGGACTGAAAACATCTTCATTAAGAAAAAAAAAAGCTGCCTATACAGAGATAAACTAATTAGAAAATTCCAGTCAGTAGCAAATACCAATATTATCATAATCACATAACCTTGTCCAACTGATGCCAAGGAATGTTCTGAGACTCTCTTGAAATAATAGAATAATAGGAAAAGTACACTTTGTATAGGCATTTGTGATATAACAGAGAAACCACTGGAATCAGAAACAAAAGAATCCCAATCCATTACTTGTTAACAATAATCATCTTGAGTGATGTATTCATACTACCTCACAGCTTCTTCATTTATAAAGCAGAGTTAATAATACAGTATGCCGGCTTTCCTGGTGGCACAGTGGTTAAGAATCCGCCTGCCAATGCAGGGGACACGGGTTCGAGCCCTGGTCCAGGAAGATCCCACATGCCGCGGAGCAACTAAGCCTGTGTGCTACAACTACTGAAGCCCATGCGCCTAGAGCCTGTGCTCTGCAACAAGAGAAGCCACCACGGTGAGAAGCCCGCACACCACAACGAAGAGTAGCCCCCACTCACCACAACTAGAGAAAGCCCATGCACAGCAACGAAGACCCAACGCAGCCAAAAATAAATAAATAAAATAAATAAAATTTTTAAATAAATAAATAACATAGTGTGGCAAAAATTACAAGAGTTTTAATATCTAATAACTTAGAGAAATGCAAGAAAACAGGTATATTCACATATTGCTGGTAGAAAGTAAACTGTTAAAAACAATAATACCTATTAAAATAAAATATGCATATAACCTTTGATCCAGCAACTCCATTTTAGAGGATCTATTCTAGAGAGAGGGAAGCGTCAACATTTAAGAATATATGAATATGGATATTTATTACAGCATGTTTAATATCTGCCAAGAGAGGAAAAGATGAAAAAACATTGTATAGGGATTTTCAGAAGTCCCTTAAAACCTTGAGTTTCCCACATCTCAGTGGTTCCCAAACTCTGCTGCACATTACAATCAACCTGAGCTTTCGAAAATCCTGATCCCCAGGTCACATCCCACACCAATTATATTTGAATGTCTGAGATCAGGAGCCAGGTGTCAGTATTTTGAAGATTCCCAGATAATTTCAATGTGCAGCAAAGTTTGGGAACCAATACCACAACTGTTAAAAAAGAAATCTACTGTTCTGAGGTCCCTCCCTGTTTAGGATTGCCAGGTTTAGCAAATAAAAATACAGAATGTCCAGTTAAATTTATCCTGCTCTAACATTCAATTTTTTGTCTGGTTTTGGATGAGAAAAGGGAGTTGTCAGACAACACTGAAGGAGAGGTTTCTCTATAATTTCTCAACAAAAGTGGTTCAAGTGAAACCAAGAGAGAAACTTCCCAAATATAGTAATTACAAAATAATAAGAAACATCATCACAGAGATTAACAGCATTCATTCTACAAAAAGAGAGATCTGGATTCAAACCATACTTCTATCATGAACCATCTGTGTGAACTTGGGCAAGTTACCCACTTTTAAGCCTCCACTTCCTCAATTTATACATTGATTGAGTAATCATGTCTATTTCATAGGGTTGGTATAAGGATTAAATAAAGCTAATCCATTTCAAATACTCAGCATAGTCCCCAGCACACAGGATGCATTCAACAAATGTTATTATTTTTAATCATGCAGTAAATGAGCCCTTCAAAATGGGCCCTGCTGTAAAAAACGCTAGTTCATGTGGAAATACTAGTTAATATCTCCCACAAATTACTTCTATGGGAAGGATGTGACTATTCTTTAGCTAATCTCTGATTATTTACTTAAGTAGGCAAGTACCAAGTAGAATAACATCATGTATGAATCTAAAAGAGTTTCTTTAATGCATTTTAAGCACAAAGAGGATTTTGCATCCTATGTTCAAAGTATTATTCTTTTCTCCATGAAACTAATATCCTAAAATGCCAATGAGCCATGCTTCTCATTGACATCAATAATTGTGCTGCTGAAGGAAGACAGCTGAGGCCCTTTAATACAATGCAGCTAACACACTGCCATCATAAGCTTATAATGAGAACTACTATTGTTCAGAATGATAAGGCTAGATCAGATGCCCATCAATTCCTTTAATAGGCACAATACAGCAATTTACATTTGCATTCATAATCAGGAACCTAAACTAAACTACTATAGAAGACAAGATAAAATGTCTTGTAAAAAGTTTTGTTAGCCAGAGATGCTCCTAATCCCAGCATTCTGAAACGCAGATCAAAAGTCACAGTACAGAGCACACAGACCACAATTCCATACAATCCTACCAGGTAAACAGAACACCCAGACTCATTCATTTGTAGCAAAATACGTTTTAAACACTATAGTTCTTTGACAGTGTTGATAATAAAATTAATCTTTCATTGCCATTTACAGCTATATAACTGCATCAATGCTGATTTATAATTATATACATATTTCTTGAATAGGAGGGAGGCAATTCTTATCACTCATTTAGAGAAACTATATGATTTGTTTTGATATAAATCTTCCTGCTCATAATTAATTCTCCAGGCATTTTCATTGAAAGCATAGTGGCAAGCATCTTTTTACCCCATTTAATACTAGTAGTCTATAGAAAAATTATAATCAAGGACAACATACATATAAAGCAACTAACCTGTTGAAAGGACTAGTTGTTTTCTTCTTTAAAACGTTTACAAATCAATTACACTGCTTTAAAAAAGAGCAAAAAACTTAACCTCCTAATCACACTGAGTGACACATAATGGAATAGTTACTGAAAATGCAAAACTCAACAGCAGTTTCTCTCCCTCCCCTATAGCACCTTCTGCTCTGCACTGTTCACTACACATCTCTCTTTGTCCTAAAAGCCTGGGATCTTGCTAAGCACAAAGACTGTATCTCATTCTTCTCCGTGCACCCAGCACCGGGCACAACAAACTGCCACAGAAGAGTCAAAAAGGTCTATTAAATTTAGAAAGACACGATACCTGTCCTAAAGGCAATCCTCATCTAACAGAAGAGTGGCTCCCCTAAAGGTCTGTCTCTTTTTTAATCCTTCAGTGTTCTCAAGTGAACTCATCCACATTCATAGCTTCAACTACCATTTCATACTGATGATTTGCCTCTTAAAGCTCTATCTCTAGCACAAATTTCCTGAGCTCTAAAAACAATTCTTACTGGCAATGGATCCCTCAAATTAGACATGGCCAAACAAGCTCTTTTTTCCACTCCCTAGGCCTGCCCTGGCTCCCATAATCTTGTGGGGTTTGGGGTTTTTTTTGTTTTTTTTGATTAATGAAATCACTCTGTGAGATCTATCAAGTCTTTGTAATTTTAATAATCACTGGAGGCTTCTAAGCAGAGGATAACTATTAGATCTCTAGTTCCAGAAAAAATCTGAAACGTTTTTCATAAACAAGCCAATTAAGGAGTCAGAATAAGGGTAAATAAAATGGGGAAAGGTGAAAGAAACAACTGATGAGGAAAGCAAGAGATGTACACAGAGAGTAAAGAACACGGGCAGATACAAAGACCCTCATTCAGTCAGAAAACACTCTCTGAGCACTTTACACTGATCTCCCTCCCTCTCCCTCCCTAACCCTCTCCTCATCAACCACCCTCCCACTTTTTTTATCTGCAAACAATCACCTCTACACAAAAGACCCCCTCCAACCCATTTCTCTCTAGTGCCCTAATCAAAATTCTCAACCAGTTTGTTAATCCTCAAGGGCTCCCCACTACTTAAAACTGAGGTCCTGATGCCTCCCTTAACATCCAAACTCCTTTGCTCTTTAATCCAATTTACCCAACCTACTGTTCACAACCTTATCTATCACTTCACTCCTTCCCTTAGGCTCCATGAAGACAGGGACAATGTCCGTTTTATTTAATAAGATGCAGCCAGAAGAAGGCACACTGACTGCCGTATAGTATGAGTATATAAGCTCTATAGTCCAGCCAAAATGAACTATTTGCTATTTCTAGGATTTTAGACAACCATACCTTTATTTCATGTTCCCTACTTCAGAAAGGCCTTCTCTCTGCCCAAACCTTTTTATCTCTAAAACTTATCCATCCAGGTCTAGCTCAAACACTACCTCTTCCATGAAGTTTTCTTTCATTCCCTAGAAAAAGTTATTTATTGCCTCACAGACAACTTCTATCATCCTTTGATCATTTCTAATCATCCTTTAAAATCCAGCTCAAGCATTATCACTATTAAGCTTTTAATTCCCACCCACATCCAGAACTGATCACTACCTATTGTGTCCAAACTATGCCTCACACAGTTTTCTATTATAACAATTATACAGCAATTATTATTTAGTTCTCTGAGAACAAGGACAATGCCTTCTGTATCTTATTTTCTCCAGCATTCACCTCAAATCCTGACACCATGTGAGCACTAAAAACATGTTTGCTGAATGAATAAAAATCCAGACACTATGTGGATATAGTATTTCTCAATACTAACCTAAACCAGTTGAGATTTAGGAAGGGATCCTAAAAGCCCAAAGATACCATTAACCTAATTTAAAGGCAAATCTAAATATTATCCTCAAAATTATAATTATATTATGTTATCTCCCTTTTATAGCTCTCTGCTTAGAGAATGAGTACTTTGGTCAATTTACCTCTAACTTTATAACATTCTGTAGAGCAAGATTATTTCACAGGTTCTACAACAGATGAAAACATGCCTCTATGTAATAAGTAGCATAGGCTGAAATACACATATTAGTTTCATATAGATCACAGAACCAATTGGACTAACACAAGTTCAGTTTGACCCATCAGTGCTTGCATTGTTATAAACATGCTTATTACATACGCATTTCATAAGTTAAACACTGATGGAATATTTTAAGTCACAATTCTTCCTACAA
Source organism: Lagenorhynchus albirostris (assembly GCF_949774975.1). Lineage (NCBI taxonomy): Eukaryota > Metazoa > Chordata > Mammalia > Artiodactyla > Delphinidae > Lagenorhynchus > Lagenorhynchus albirostris. Next base: position 148,528,734 of record NC_083096.1, read on the forward strand.
GTCTCCCTCACTTAACACAGTAATAAATCATGATTACACACACACACACACACACACACACACACACACACACACACACACACAACCATGGGCTCTAAAATGTGTCATTTTATGTGGCACAGAACAATTTTGCAAGTATGGGGATATAAGATGGACATTCCAGGACAGTTCTTTTTTAAACTGCCTAAGAAAACTGTTAAATGTATTCACAAACAGAATATATCAATCAGGAAATCCTGAGACAAACAAAGGAAAAACAGAAAAGGGTTATACTAAGCTTGGGACAAGTACAGAAAAAAAAGAAACAGAGGCAGCTTAAGAGCTGTATCTTATTCTTCTTTTTTATCAGCCACAGCTCCCAGCATAATACTTCAACATAGTGGCCATATATATAAAATTAATTGAATAAAAATAATGAAAATAAGATATGCTGCAAAGAGGTAACAGACCAAGAAAAGAGAGCCCAGCTCTTTCAATCTGTTTTATGTGCCATAAAAAAACAGGAGGAGGGACCTCCCTAGTGGTGCAGTGGTTAAGACTCCACACTCCCAATGCAGGGGGCCCAGGTTCGATCCCTGGCCAGGGAACTAGATCCCACATGCATGTCGCAACGAAGAGTTTGCATGCCACAGCTAAGGAGCCCGTGCACCGCAACTAAGGAGCCCACCTGCCACAACTAAGACCCAGCGCAACCAAATAAATAAATTAAATAAATATTAAAAAGAAGAAAAGGACTCAAGATTCAAAGAGGTAAGAATTAATTATATACTAGAAAAAAAACGGAGGACATGGCAGAAGCAATGCCATCCTCAGGGTAAAAAGCAAATAATGCCAGTTCTGGGGCAAATAGTGGTACAGGAAAAGATGGCTCAGTCTCAGGTGCTATGAAATGACCTAAAGTTAATTACACATAAAACAATCTTCAACTCCAACCATTAATGTAAATCTGGGGAGCTACCTTTGGCCATTTCCACAAGCCCTTCAAAGGCGGCTACCTTTGTCAGAGGCCCTCAAGGTAACCCCCAGGTCCAACAATATACTTGTACTCCTGACTAAAATTTATTACAGAAAAATGAAACAAAACAAAATCAGCAAAGGGAAAAGGGGCATGATGAAGTTCAGAGGAAACCAGAGGCACGCTTTCAAGAGTTCTCTCCCAGTGGAGATACACAGGACACATTCAATTCCTCCAGCAACAAATTTTGATAACACACATGGAATGCAATCTACCAGCGAAGTTCATCAGACTCAGTGCTCTAAGTTTTTATTGGAGCTGCTTACACAGGCACACTCTGCCTACTACATACCAAAATTCCAGGCCTCCAGGAAAGCAGGTATTCACATTGTTTGTACAGTCTAGACACAGTCAGTCACTCTCATCATTTAGGGAAAGCTTTATCAGTGTAAGAAACAGTTTACAGTTCAAGTTCCCAAATGCTAACCAATGGCCAATCTTGCATGCAGGCTTTTTCAAGGACAGCAGTCTCAGGCCTTGTTAAATCTTTTCTGCACGCTACTCTTTCTTAACATTCCCCCCTTTCAAGGTTACCAGTATGCACATATGCTTGAACCAGCCCTGTACTCTAGATATTCTAAGATAAGAAAAGACACACTGCAAAAATGCAGAATGACAACTCACTTGGAAGCTTAAAAAAAAAAAAAAGACCTGAGTCATACACCATAAGTAGATAATTTTTAGAAAAAGTGATTTTCACCTAACGCTTGTGGACTCAACTATTACATACAAACATCAAATATTATGTTAGATAGCTGTTGCAGGGAGCAGTGAATGGGGGGAAATTTTTGTAAGAAACGAACCTTGCTGTCAAGAAGTATATAATCTAGTGATAGATGGGATCCTCTACCAAGATTCCCAGCAAATATTTACAAATGTTAACCCTATGAGAAAAAAGAAAATAGACATGTTCATGGAGAGGACTTTGAAAGCAATCTTCATAACCCTTACAGTAAAACAATTATTCAGAATTTTAGAGATTGTGTTAAAAACAATAAGAATATCAGAACACTCAAAACTGATTCATTTTGCAAATGTTTACAGAGAACCCACTACATGCTACGCTTTGTGCTATGCTCTGCAGTCCAGGTGTAAAGAGAAACACGTGCTCAAAGACTATCAGATGAGAGAAAATTTACACAATAATCATATCATCTAATATTTCCTAGAGTTTCCAAGCATTGTTCTAAGAACTTTCCATATACAAATTCATTTAATACTTAAGACAAAAAGAGAATAACTATTTTAGATAATTTTTATTTCCATTTTACAAAAGGGAAAGCATTACAGAGAACTTAAGTAATTTGTACAAAGCAAGCATCTTCTAATGGTCGCAACTAGTTTAAGCACTCAATCTTCATTCACACTCTTGGAGTCTACCACCTATATATAGTAATAAAGGTTGTATAAGGTTTAATTGTGGTACATATAAAGTTTAACAACTCTGTTCAAGATGAGGGAGTCACAGAAGACTTCACAATGGAGGGAATCATTGAACTGGATCTTAAAAGATGCACAGAAGTTGACTGAACAATCTAAGCAAAAGGAACAATATATGCAATTCCACATAAGGTTCCAAGAGTCATATCAAGTACTTTGATTTCCCATTTGAAAACAGAATTTGTTAAATGAAAAGTTTACAGAATAACTGCTATTTGCTACTATATATTATTTTTTAAAAGAACTTATATTTTTGCATACACAAACTTAAAATTAAGGTACAGTAAATGCTATATTTACATGTATTTTAATGAACCAGAGCACTGTAGAATGATGGAATTTCTGAACTACAAGAGATGGTTTCTGGGATGAAGACACTCTCAAAAACAGGTTTATGAAAAAAAAGAATTAGCAGTGCTTTGAATAAAACTGCAATATGATTTAACATAATTCATAGTCAAAACTATGTATAAATAAGCTTAATGTTTAAAATATTTGCAAGATGTACAGGATATCATCCATTCGCCCCTCCAGATCATTCACTGTACCCCAAATGCAGGCTCATTATGAACTATGTCAACAGGTTCCCTTGCCCTCTTCTGTCCAGATGGGTTCAGCCAATAGGTAGCACCAGCAAGAGGTCGGAGAAAGAACAGAGGGTAAGGGAGAGAGTGGAGGAGATTCATTCTCCTGGGTTGGTCGCTGCAGGGTTGTGTTAGGCAAGCTGCATCACACTACCACAAGTCATGCCAACTGTCAGGTCACTTTCTATACATAGGCTCCTCTGTCTGTCCAAGTTCCAAGGATCACTTCTTCCCCTCACCCTTTCAGGCCTAGGGTTGGTAACAGCACCAGGTTATTATTAAGGAGAAGGTACTATGTACATGTTACCATTTCACTACATCCTGCCTATATCTCTTTATTATAATATCATAATTTGTTCTTTTTCCAGCCAAAACCATTTTATGTGGAATAAAATTAAATGTATTTTCAACTTATTTGCATACTCTAAAGACGAGAAAGTCTTTTTAACTCAAAGAGAAATTTTTATGTAATCAAAACCAAGTAAAACTTTCCCTATATGTAATCCTGATCAAAATCTTCAGTATCTGAATAGCTGAGAAAATTGAGTATCAGTAAGTACAGCAAAAAAGTGCAATTCAAATCACCCAACTTGCTAAAGACGTGCCTCTCCACTTACAAGTCTTGAAATAGACCTCAGAGTCAGACCTGGTTTTGAATCCGTACTCTGACATTCACCCACTATCCTACAGCAAAGTACTTAACTTTGTTTTGTTCATCGTTGTATTCTGAGCACCCAGTACAGTGATGATACATAGTGGGTACCTCATAAATATTTGTGGAATGAATGCACAAATTCATTCTGCAGACCTGAATTTCCTCACCTGTAAAAGAGGATAATTATGTCTACCTCACAAAAAAAATATTTATGTTCCTGAGAAAATAAAGAAGAATATATGTAAAAAAAACCTAGGTACAGGGTCTAGTAAACATTAGTTCTCTATCCCAACTCAAATATCTCCAGGATTTCTATTTTGTTAACATGATAGAATGTACAAATATCAATACTTTGCAATCTTTCCTCGCACTGTTAATTACACTTATACATAGCAATATACGACATTAATGGTCTGATTAAAAGACTTTCTGTAAAAGATTTAAAACAAAAACAAAACAGAACAAAACCTGTAGCTATAACTTTTAACTGGTGATTTAATAACACCATCTTTCTTTCTTAATGAAAAACTTGCATAAACATTGTCATGTATGTCATGTATTCTAACCCTCAACAAATTCAATAAGATGTTTTTCAGTAGTCCTAATCAATCAACCAATTTATCTAAAATTTTTTTAAATTTTAAATGCTTTTTTAAATATGGAAGGGGGCTTCTCTGGTGGTCCAGTGGTTAAGACTCTGTGCTTCCAATGCAGGAGCATGGGTTCGATGCCTGGATGGGGAACTAAGATCCTACACGATGCGTGGTGTGGCCAAAATAAACAAACAATTAATTTAAAAATAAGATTAAATGATGAAAAAAATTTTTTTAAATATGGAAGCCACTATTTTTAAAATTGTACACCTTAAATTCTTTACAAATTATCAAAAAAGATATGATAAAAATGTTTACAAAATTCATCTCTGAATTTGTTCAGGCAAAATAATTAGCCTATTCTTTTGCTTCTCACTTAAGGATGTTCTTGAGAACAAGCAACTAGGCTTCTAATATTCTTTTCAATCTCATGAAAATCTCCCAACTTTTATTTTAAAACCTCTTATGGGGCTTCCCTGGTGACGCAGTGGTTGAGAGTCCGCCTGCCGATGCAGGGGACACAAGTTCATGCCCCGGTCCGGGAAGATCCCACATGCCGCGGAGCGGCTGGGCCCGTGAGCCATGGCCACTGAGCCTGTGCATCCGGAGCCTGTGCTCCGCAACGGGAGAGGCCACGACAGTAAGAGGCCCGCGTACCTCAAAAAAAAAAAAGAAAAAAAAATCTCTTATGAAACATTATTCTCATACCTTTGAAAAGACACTAGGTGGCATTAGAAACACGTTCCTCTCGCAAAAAAGAAGAAACCAAGAGTGGAAAGGAGAGCAATTCTCAAGTTAATAGGCACTGAATGCACTTTTTTAAACCTAAACTCTTATAATTCTTACTAAACTGAACACTTCACTCTTTTATACTATTTGATAAAGTGAAAATTCTTCCCTCTTATGGCTTGTGCCTTTTATGTTCTAAGAAATCTTTGCCTCACCCAAAATCACAAAATTTTTCTCCAGTTTTCCTTTACATGTTTTATAATTTTAGCTCTTACATTTGGGTAATTATCCATTTCAAGTTAATTTTTGTATATAGCATGGGGTAAGGATCAAGGTTCATTTTTTTTTCCATGTAAACTGTTCCAGCACCATTTGTTGAAATGACTATTTTTTCCCCATTAAATTACCTTGCATATTTGTCTATTTCTGAACTTTCTATTCTGTTCCAATGATTTGTGTGTCTATCTTTACACTAATATCACAATGTCTTGATTACTGTACCCTTACAGACACTCATAAAATCAGGTGGGGCGATTCCTCCAACTTTGGCCTTTTTCAATATTGTTTTGGTTATTCTAGGCCCTTTGCATTTCAATATAAACTTGAAATCATCTTTTCACTTTCTGAAAAGTCCTGCTTGGGTTTTGATTGGAACTGGATTGAATCTATAGATCAATAGGAGAATTTATATCTTAATGTTATTGAGTCTTCCAATCCATTAACATATCATATTTTCCATTCATTTAAGTATTCTTTAATCTCTCTCAGTAATGTTTTGTAGTTTAAAATGTACTGGTCTTGCAAATAATTTTTTTAAATTTATCTTTAATTATTTCATATTTGTAAGCTATTATAAATAGTAATGATTTCTAAATTTCAATTTCATTGTTAGTATAGAGAAATACAGATGATTTTTGCACATTTTTATAAACAGATTTTGATGTAAAACAGTGATAAGAAAATGAAAACATGAGCCACAGACAGGGAGAAATATTTAGAAAGTATATATCAAATATATAACTTGTATTCAGAATATACAAAGAACTCTTAAGACTCAATAATAAGAAGACAAACAACCTAAAATTTTTTAAAGGACAGAAGATTTGAACAGGTAATTCACCATAGAATACACACACACACACACACACACACACACACATACATGTCAAACAAGCACATAAAAAGCAATTCAACCTCATTAGTCATCAGGGATATGCAAATTAAAACCACAACGAGATATCCCTACACACCCATTAGACCAGCTAAAATTAAAATGATAATACCTAGTACTGAAAAGGATGTGGAACAACTGCTGGTGTAAATACAAAAATGCCAGTTCCTCACTGAGATAAGCATACACTTATCATACATCCCAGGAATCTCATTCCTAGGTATTTATCCAGCAAAAATGAAAGCCTAAGTCCACACAAATACTTGTACACAAACTTTCATAGCAGCTTTCTCCATAATAGGCAAAAACAAAAAACAATCCAAGGACTTCCCTGGTGGCGCAGTGGTTGAGAGTCCGCCTGCTGATGCAGGGGACATGGGTTCGTGCCCCGGTCCGGGAAGATCCCACATGCCGTGGAGCGGCTAGGCCTGTGAGCCATGGCTGCTGAGCCTGCATGTCCGGAGCCTGTGCTCCGCGACGGGAGAGGCCACAGCAGTGAGAGGCCCGTGTACCGCAAAAAAAAAAAAAAAAAAAAAAAAAAAAAACAATCCAAATGATCATCAAGTGGTGAATAAACAAAGTCTGACATACCCAGGCCAATGGAACACTTTCAGCAATAAAAAGGAACTACTGATACTCAAAACAGCATGGATGAATCTCAAAACCATTATGCTAAGTGAAAGAAGTCAAACGCAAAATATTACATACTGTATGATTCCATTTATATGAAATTCTGGAAAAGACAAAAAAACCCACAGTGACATAAAGCAGGTCAATGGTTGCCAAGGGCTGGGACTCAGGAAAGAACAAACTGCAAAGGGATACAAGGGAACATTTTGAAAACTCATCAAATTGCACACTTAAAATGGGTGAACTTTATTCTATGAAAATTATACCTCAATAAACCTAATTAAGAGATAAATAGAGATATCTCCAACTTTCACAGTAGAAAAGGCAAAAAGTTACAGCTGCAGAAAGGTAAGCCTGAAAGGGGAAGTTGCTGAGTTTGGAATCTCTGTAACACAGAAGTAGGCAAAACAAATATCCATGGTGTTTCTTTTTGAACTCATACGTCAAAATTAAAGAATAATCATAAGAGTTAAGAAGTATGGGAAAAGGTTGTAAGTAGTATCTTGGATTTTTAATTCCTTCAAAGGCATACCCCAAATATGTCACTTCGAAAAAGTTCTGAAATATTACTACGTTAAAAATACAATAATAGGGAATTCCCTGGCAGTCCAGTGGTTAGGATTCCATGCTTCCACTGTAAGAGGCACAGGCTCAATCCCTGGTTGGGGAACTAAGATCCCACATGCTGCTCAGCACAGCCAAAAAAAAAAATCCCCACACAATAATACTCAAAGCCACAATGAGATACCACTTAATACCCACTAGGATAGCTATAATTTAAAAAAAACAAAAAACAACAAAAACAGAAAATAAAATGTATTGGCGAGGCTTCCCTGGTGGTGCAGTGGTTAAGAATCCACCTGCCAATGTAGAGGACACAGGTTCAAGCCCTGCTCCAGGAAGATCCCACATGCCACAGAGCAACTAAGCCCATGAGACACAACTACTGAGCCTGCGCTCTAGAGCCCACAAGCCACAACTACTGAAGCCCACGAGCCACAACTAATGAAGCCCGTGCACCTAGAGTCAGTTCTCCACAAGAGAAGCCACCGCAATGAGACGCCCAGGCACCACAACAAAGAGTAGCCCCTGCTCACCACAACTAAAGAAAGACTGCACACAGCAACGAAGACCAAATGCAGCCGTTAATTAATTAATTAATTTTAAAAAATAAAAAATAAAATGTTTTGGCAAATATATAGAAAAAATGGAACCCTCACACACTGTAGATAGGGATGCCAAATGATGCATCCACTATGGAAAACAGCTTATTGGTTCCTCAAAAAAATAAACAGAATTACCATACGACTCAGCAATTCTACTCCCAGGAAGGAAGGTATATACTCCAAAGAACTGAAACCAGGAACTCAAAGAAATACTTGAATATGAATGCTCACAGTAACATTATTCACAATAACCAAAAGGTGGAAACAACCCAAATGTCCATCAACTGATGAATGGATAAACACAATGTGGTATATCCATTCGATGGGATCATATTCAGCCATAAAAAGGAACAAAGTACTGATACATGCTACAATATGGATAAACCTCAAAAACATTATGCTAAATAAAAGAAGCCAGACACAGATCACATACCATGTGATTCCATTCATAAGAAATATCCAAAATAGGTAATCCATGGAGACAGAATATAGATTGGTAGTTACCAGGGCTGGGATGAAGTTAAAATGGACAGTGACTGCTTAATGGATAAAGGTTTTCCTTTTACAGTGACGAAAATGTCTTGGAACTTGACTTTAATTCAAATTTCAATCCAGTTTTGAGCTTTGGGCTTTTCAAAGGTTACTTTTCTCTCTGTTAAACCTCATTTTCCTGGTTCTTCTTGAACCATCATTTCTGTTTGTAAGGCTCTGACTGAATTTAACATTCAACATGTCATCAGCATGGGATACTGATGCATACGTGATAAGCAATTTCTTCAGTGTCTTTATCCAAGATATTGATTAAAATGAATTAAGACAAGGACAAGAATAGAGGTCTGTGTGACATCATTTCAGGCTGGTACTGACACATTAAATCAACCTTTTTTTTTTTTTTTTTTTTTTGCGGTACGTGGGCCTCTCACTGTTGTGGCCTCTCCCGTTGCAGAGCACAGGCTCCGGACGCGCAGGCTCAGCGGCCATGGCTCACGGGCCTAGCCGCTCTGCGGCATGTGGGATCTTCCCAAACCGGGGCACAAACCCGTGTCCCCTGCATCGGCAGGCGGACTCTCAACCACTGTGCCACCAGGGAAGCCCAAATCAACCTTCTTTTGTGGACATTATACTTCAAACAAGTATTAATCCAACCAGCTATAACATTAGTGAAGGTATTCCAAAAGTGCTTTACTCCTTCAGTAAGTAATTATACATTGCCTACTATGTAGGAGATACAATGCTACATGTCAACTAGGAACATGAGGATGGAAAGAGCCATTCCTTGCAAGTGATCAGTCCTATAAAGGCATCATTCCTGTGAAGGCCATGTCTGCCAATAAAGTAAAGAAAGAATCCCAAAAGTATATTTGGAGAATTAGTCAAACACTATCAATTAAAAGATTCCTGGGATTTACAGCCCTCCTATTAAAATGTCAATATTTGGTACAATTCACTGGTTAGGTCAACCTAACCAGTGAATTGTACCAAATTACTTGAATCCAACAGACTGATTTCAGAGAAAAAGCATCCAAGCCTAATCTTTCCATCTGTGGTCTCTGTCTCTAATGCCTCATTACCAATTTGCTAATGTCAATGAAAACACATCCACTCAATAATTACTTATTACTATATTTTATAATAATTGTTATAGAAAGCTATGGAAAGATTTTAAACATTACGGCTGGATAAATATTAACCAAATGAAAATTTTAGAAGATAAAACTAAAAGAAAAGAGTAAGAACAGACATATCAGATTTGTGGTTTTGAAAGAATAGACTTTAGAGTGGAGAGTGGTTGGAAAGGAAGAAGAATGAATACAGGGTTAACAGTAACGAGGCCCCAACAATGATCCAAGAGACTGCAAATGTGGCTTAAACTGGGCCACATCCCTTGTGAAAAAAAGTAGAACCACTCAGAGATGTTGGGAGCTAGGACTTGATGGATGATTGGATGGGGATAGAGTAAGGGCAGAGGAGGAGTCAAAACAGACTTCTAGGTCTGTAGCTTTCTACTACTGGGGCAGGGAGTGGGGTGGGTCATGGTGCTATTTAACAAGACAGGGAACAACCGAAGAATCGGTTTAGGGGAACAGAGAGGAAGGATAAACAGATGGAGCGAGTCACAGACAAAGATCAAAGTTGCAGATACTACTCGACATATTCATGAGAAAGCAAAGAAGGAACTAACCTTATTTTAAAGATTATATACATACAATCTTATATATGTATTTTAAGATATATATGTAAATATCTTATATATGTCATATATTATAATTTATATCATAAAAGGATATGTATATATGTTGCAGGAAGGGGGACCCCTTCCAGAGCCCGAGAGTGGGCTCTTGTCTAACACTTGGAAATGAATTGTCTGAGGAGACACATGTGCTGACAAAGCAAGAAACTTTATTGGGAAGGGGTGCCCGGGCGGAGAGCAGCAGGATAAGGGAACCCAGGAGAACTGCTCTGCCGCATAGCTCACAGTCTCAGGTTTTATAGCAATGGGGTTAGCTTCCAGTTGTCCCTGGCCAATCATCTTGCTTGGCTCCTATTTGGTCTGACTCAGGGTCCTTCTGGTGGCTTGCACATCTCTCAGCCAAGATGCATCCAAGTGTGAGGGTTTCTGGGAGGCTGGCAGCACATATCGTCTCCTCCCTCCTCCTTTTGGCCCTTCCCGAATTCTTCTGGGTTAGTTTTACAAGACATACTATGGGCTGGCATGTCCTCCCTCCTTTAGGCCCCTCCCGAATTCTCCTGGTTAGTTTTTGGGTGGCAGCACCTAGTTCTTTATCAGAACCTCCTGTTGTGAGACAATTCACACAAGCGGTTATCATTGTGCCTGGCCAAGGTGGGCGGTTTTGGTCAGTGGTTCCCTAACATATATGTATGTACATATATCTTAAGATTAATAATTAATCTTGGACAAGATGTCATCTAAGTTTTTTCCTATCCCTAGTAACATACAATATAGTAGTATGATTGTATGATCCTTTTTATACATGCTCTGGAAACCACTAATTGGAATCATTGTCACTATATATATGGGGAAGATGGGCCTTCAGAGAAATCTTCTCAATAGATACTAGGAAACGAGGGAGAAGAAAAAAGTCTCCTCATAAACACAATCACGTAGATGTCGTCAAAATGAAAGTATTTGCTACATTAAGGCTTCTGGCTATCGATTCTCCAGAGTCTGGTCAAATCTAACCTCCTGCAAATTATCTCCCCAATAATTATACACAACACAATTCTTGTCTCCTTAGTTCCTTTTAAGTCATAATTAACATTCTATTAAGTGTTGTTATGTTACTTTTAAATTGTTTTTTGTTGTTATTATGTGAATCTTTTTGAACCAAAAATTCTCTGGAGGCTGGGTCTATGGACTATATAGGGCCGTAACTCTATTAACAACAAGAATACGTTATAGGACAGATTTTTCAGAAATGCCACAGCCAGAAGCTGGGGTGGCATCGAGGTATATTCAGTGTAAAGTAAGTCAAAGCAGGAAAAGTATTCGATACTATCAAATGTGCCACCAAACATAAAATACCAACTGGAAATCCTTGAGTAGGAGAATGAAAAAGGAGGAACTAGCTGAGGTTACTATAAGTAAGCAAATAGCTCAGGAAAGAAAGGCACAGGAGGAAACAAAAGGCAGATCCCTGGGAGGAAAGAAGTAACTGGATTCAGGTCTAAAGAAGTAATGATTTTACAAATCCGTATATAAAAAAGACAAATAACCCAATTTTTTAAATGGGCAGAGTCTGAATAGACATTTCTTCAAAGAAGACATACAAAGGGCAAATAATCACATGAAAAGATGATCAATGTCATTAGTCATTAGGAAAACACAAACCAAAACCACAGATACCACTTCAGACCCACTAGGATAGCTAAAATCAAAGACAAATAATAGCAAATGTTGATGACAATGTGAAGAAACCAAAAATCTCATACACTGCAGTTTATCAAACACTGCTACATTTAAACAATTACCATACGACCCAGCAATTCCACTCACAAGAAAAATGAAAACTGTCCATGTGAAAATTGTAAACAAATGTTCATAGCAGCATTATTCATAATAGTCTAAAGGAAGAAACAACCCAAATGTCCATCCACTGACAAACAGATAGACAAAACATGGCATATCCATACAACGGAATATTATTCAGGAGTAAAAAGGAATGACATACTAATACATGCTACACAATGGATGGACCTTGAAAACATCGTCCTAAGTGAAAGAAGCTAGTTACAAAAGGTCACATAGTATAAGGCTCAATTTATATGAAATGTACAGTACAGGTAAATCTATGGAGGCAGGAGGTATATTAATGGTTACATAAGGCTAAGGAGATGTGAAAATATGAAGGTGATAGCTAAAGGGTATAGGAATTCTTTCTGAAATGATGAAAATGTTCTAAAATTGACTCCAGTAATGGCTGCATGTATCTATGAATATACTAAAAATCACTGAATTGTACGGTTTAAATGAGTGAATTTTATCATATGTGAATTATGTCTCAATAAGCTTTAAAAAAAATTAATTCAGGAATATTCTACTTCAGTTGGCCTAAGCTAGGAATTCAGCAAACTCAGTCCAAGAATTTCCTCTGCAACAAACCACCTTAAAATGAAACATTCAGCTTTACCTTAGTGGCAGTAGTTCTCAAAAGAGTGCATCTAGAAGTAGGTATAATGCTTTAAAGAAAATACGGATGCCTGGGACCACCCCAGACCCACTGGATCAAAATCTCTATGACGGTACATGGATTTTTTTTTTTTTTAAGTTCCAGATGTTAAAGAGGGGAGAGATGGGGCTTTAATAGACATGCTGAAAACAAGTAGGGAAATTTGAATATGGTTTTTATATTAAATTGATATTAAACTTCTTGGATCTGACAATACAGGTGACCCTTGAACAATGCAGGGGTTAGAGGTGCTGACATCTCCCAAACCCTCCCCACCCCTCCATGCAGTGGAAAATCCAAGTATAAACTTACAGTTGGCCCTCCCTATCTACAGTTCTGCATCCCAGGATTCAACCAATCATGGATCCTATAGTACTAGCATTTACTATTGGGAAAAATCCACATATAAGTGGGCCCACCCAGTTCAAACCAGTGGTGTTCAAGGGTCCGCTATATATTGTGGTTATTTAGGAGACTGTCCTTGATGTTAGGAGAAATACTTAAGAGGGAGGTAGCATAAGGTCTGTTACTTCCTTTGAAATCTTCAGGAAAAAAATATATACATACACACAGATTAAACAAAATGTGGCAAAATATAAAGTTACAACGAAATTGGTCAATCTAAGCAAGCTTAATTGGGTATACACTGTACCATTCTTTCCATTTTTCTGTAGGTTTGATATTTTCAAGATAAAAAGTTGGGGGCTTCCTGGGTGGCACAGTGGTTAAGAATCCGCCTGCCAATGCAGGGGACATGGGTTCGAGCCCTGGTCCGGGAAGATCCCACGTGCCACAGAGCAACTAAGCCCATGCACCACAACTACTGCGGCTGCATTCTAAAGCCCACGTGCCACAACTACTGAGCCCGCATGCTGCACATACTTAAGCCCGCGCACCTAGAGCCCGTGTTCCACAACAAGAGAAGCCACTGCAATGAGAAGCCCGCGCACCGCAATGAAGAGTAGCCCCTGCTCACCGCAACTAGAGAAAAGCCCACACGCAGCAACAAAGACCCAACGCAGCCAAAAATAAAATAAATAAATAAGATAAAAAGTTGGGGAAGTTCCACAAATGACCCTGATGGTCCCTGTGGCCTAAAAGTCACAGACTTCTTCCCCTATCCCCACTTCCCAGGATGGACAAATGGACAAAACTTTCTACTCCCTATGTGCCAACCCAAAAGATTTATGGTCCCAAAGAGTAGATAAGATTATTTTAACGGGAACAAGCTTCTGTTATTGTATCCTGAAAATTACTGTGTGCCTTGTCCTACATTTAGAGGTAAGAGTGTGAGATCAGCAGAAAGTTAACGGGTCCCCTAAGTAAAGAGGCAGGGCCACTGAGGGTAAAAGGGTACAAGATGCAATAATAGGCAGAAAACAACCTGCCCAGACTACACAGTGTAACCTCTGTTAGGTCCTGTCTACTATACAAAGTCTAGACAAAGAAAAGTCTCATTCTTTTCACCCAGTATATACTGAACTGCCTACTATGTGCAAAACATGTTCCCTATCTTCATGTACTAAATATGTATACCACAGAGCTGTACACAGAAGCAACACAACTTCACAAGATTTAGAATCATTTCTATAAGAAAGCTCCTTCTCAGGAAATTTATTCATTAAAGTTAGAATCATATTGAGTCTTCTTCTTGACTCTCATTATATAATCAGTACCAGTGACAGCATGAGAGCAATCAGAATACAGTCTATTAAATTCCATTCTTTCCCATAATTCGCTTTGAGAAATGAAACTAGCCAAACCCTAAAAAGGAAAATAATAGATGCAATAATGACGAATGACAACCAAGAATTTGTTCATGGAGCAAGGGACCATCTGTACTAACACTTACCAAACCAGCAGTCAGAGAAGGCGCAGACTGTCCGAGGGACTGATTCCTCATTCGAACCAGGTTTGATGCTTCTCCTGAAGACTGCCAAGTCACCTGTCCCACACTGCTATGTACACTGCCAGACAAGGGGAGCAGCTGCTTACCTTCAACAACAAGGTTTGGAAAATTAACAAATTATTAATTAACAAATGAAAAAATACAATGATATCAAGTGGATTACAAGTACATTGATCCAGGGACTTCCCTGGTGGTCCAGTGGTTAAGACTCCACCCTCCCAATTCCGGGGGCCCAGGTTCGATCCCCGGTCAGGGAACTAGATCCCACATGCTGCAACTAAGACCCAGCACAGCCAAATAAATAAATATATATATATATATTTTTTTTTAAGTACTTTGATCCAAAACAAAGTGAAGTCCCTCCACATCCATTTTAGAATCTGCAGCCCTCTAAAAATTCCAACTATATTGGTGGTGGTGAGAAATGCCAAGTGGAATACTGAACTGAGTTGATGACTATTTTAAATTCTCTGTAGGGACTTTCCTGGTGGTGCAACGGGTAAGACTCCACACTTCCAAAGCACGGGGCCCGGGTTCAATCCCTGGCCAGGGAACTCTGCATGCATGCCGCAGCTAAGACCTGGCGCAGCCAAAATAAATTAATATTAAAAAAAATAAATTCTCTGTAATATCCACCATCATGCCAGGGCCCAACCCTGACACCCAACCTAGCAGGCTAGGAGTTTTCTAGTCCCTTCCATCCCACCTAGTTTCTCACCAACTCAATGCAATAAGAGTGGAGCTGACAGCTTTTCCTAGACAAATTTGGCCCTTAGGTTTCCAGAAGACAAACACTGAATATATACTATTCTTGCCAGGCTCCATGTGTTCAGTCCAGGTTGACCAACTGCCTTAATCCCACTGAGAGACTACAAGAAAATCACTTATAAAGACTAAGCATCTAGAATTACAATGACTTTCTACCTGAGGTTCAAGTCCCATTTCAACTCCCCTCACACCATTCTCACGTTGCTGCTAGTGATCTAATCAGAACAAACATGGTCACGTCATTCCCTTCTCATGACTCCCTACTGTTTAAAGAATTAAGCCACACTTTTTGCTTGTTTTGGTTTGGTTTTTTGTTTTTGGCGGCGCCACACAGCATGTGGGATCTTAGTTCCCTAATCAGCAATGGAACCTGCGCCCCCTGCAGGGGAAGGGCGGAGTCTTAACCACTGGACCACCAGGGAAGTCCTAAGCCACACTTTTTTTAAAAAATTTATTTATTTATTTATTTATTTTGGCTGAGTTGGGTCTTCATTGCTGCGCACAGGCTTTCTCTAGTTGCGGCGAGTGGGGGCTACTCATCGCGGTGGCTTCTCTTGTTGTGGAGCACGGGTTCTAGGTGCACGGGCTTCAGTAGTTGTGGCACGCAGGTTCAGTACCTGTGGTTCGCGGGCTCCAGAGTGCAGGCTCAGTTGTGGCACATGGGCTTGGTTTCTCCTTGGCATGTGGGATATTCCTGGACCAGGGCTCGAACCTGTGTCCTCTGCACTGGCAGGAGGATTCTTAACCACTGAGCCACCAGTGAAGTCCCCTAAGCCACACTTTTAAAACACTAAAAAACACTAAAAAGATCCTCCGTAAATCCAGATTATCTTCCTGGCCTGCTCTCCTTCCACTCTTTCCAAACCCATTCACTCATTCAACTTAAATATTCTGCCCTGCATATTCAGCAGGCTTTATCTTGATCATCAATTCACTTGAAAACCCTTCTTTTTCCTGGCAAAATCCTATTTGTCATGGAAATACCCACTTTATAAAGAGGTATGAGCAAAAGGAGGTTTGGGTTTTGTTTTTGCTATAACATATCCTTTTACTGCAAACAAAGTGTGATGCAACTTATTTGCAGGGCAATTTAGCAAAACCTATTATAATTTTAATTTGAGTATGCTTGGACCCAGCATTCCACTTATAGGAATGTAAAGAAAAAAAAGTAGACCAGAACGTCTCCCTAGCAATGCTCATCATAATAAAATTGTAAATAAGATAAATGATCATTACCAGTTAATTATAATCTTCACGTAATGACATACTGAACCCGTTAAAAATAATGAGGCAGCTGAACATGTAGTCAAGAGAAAAATGTTCAACATTTCCTGTTAAGTGAAAATAGCAGAAAGGAAGCATATAGGGACTTCCCTGGCGGACCAATGGTTAAGACTTCACGCTTCTACCACAGGGGGCACGGGTTCAATCCCTGGTTGGGGAACTGAGATCCCACATGCCACACAGTGCGGCCAAAATGTAATAAAAATTAAAAATAAAAAGAATTTTTTTAGGGGCTTCCCTGGTGGCGCAGTGGTTGAGAGTCCGCCTGCCTTTGCAGGGCATACGGGTTCGTGCCCCGGTCCGGGAGGATCCCACATGCCGCAGAGCGGCTGGGCCCATGAGCCATGGCCGCTGAGCCTGTGCATCCAGAGCCTGTGCTCTGCAACGGGAGAGGCCACAACAGTGAGAGGCCCGCGTACCGCAAAAAAAAAAAAAAAAAATTCTTTTAAAAAGGAAGCATATAGCTTATGATTCCAATGTTCATTTTTAAAATAAAGCTTATATATATTTATATAAGATTTTAAATGTATATTTAAATATAATGGAGTATATATAAATGGTTTGAAGGGAGGGAAAATAGAAGAAAGTAAAGATTTAAGAAGGACACTTCACTTTTGACATGATGCATGTTATTGTACTCAAATTTTTTATAACTGGCATATTTTACATTTTTGATCAGGAACACACAATTTAAAAAAATCTAGTTATCTTTCAAGTCTGCTCTCAAATGCATGCTTTAATGAGAAGTCTTTCCATAAAATGCTCCACAAAAAATAATAATGGTTCTGTACTCAAAACTTCCACAAGCCCAGAGCAGAGCCTGCCTGGTTTCTTTTCTTCCTTCTGCAAATGTTGCCAAGCTCTCCAGGCGATCTGCCTATAGATGAGGATCTATATAACCTAAAGGAAAGCTAGTTTGTTAACTTTCCCCATCCACATATACAAAGGCTAGTATCACTCTATCTCCCTTCAAAATAAGGGCCTGCTAGGGAAAGAGGCTTATACAACAGCAGAAGAAACCCATTTGGACATCTACTGGTCAGGGCTTGAAGCATACCAAGAACTGCCAAGAATCTGAGGAACACAAACAATTTAAAAACAGAAGGAACAATATGAACAAATGGAGCAACTAGCCCTTTAGTAAACAAATAACTCAGAAAAAAAGAAAACTTCTTAAAAATTCTAATTATTATTCTTACAATAATTTGAGGATATTTTTAAGAAATATTCCCAGTTAAAGATGGCTGACTGAGCACATACTTGTATTTTTGTCCCCCAGGAAACTCCATTAAATGAGAATAAAGAGGGAATTCCCTGGCGGTCCGGTGGTTAGGACTCAGCACTCTCACTGCCACGGGCCCGGCTTCAATCCCTGGTCAGGGAACTAAGATCCCGCAAAATGGCCACATGGCGCCACACGGCCAAAAAAAAGAGAGAGAGAATAAAAACTAAATAAACAAATAAAGGCTATCACCAGAGAGAGAAAGAGAGACAGAGACAGATACATAGACACTCTACGAGGGAATGAACAAAATTTGGGGAAAATCTAAAGCATATAGATGAATCATAACCAATGGAACTGGGCAAAGAAAGGCATGAGGTATAATAAGCTTAGTGGAGCTTGTAATTAAATGGGGCATCAGGCTGCCCTGCAAAATCTCAGGTAAGTTCAGTACTCAGTACTTAGATACCTAAGAGGACATAAAGTAAGGCATAAGGCTGAAATCAGAGTAACTGAAAATCTGTAGACAGAACAGTCAAACACAACCACATTCCCACATTGCACCACCCAGTAGCCAGACAATTACCTCACAGGATAAAAGGGATTTATTAGCATCTCAGAGCAAAGCAATGGATTCTGGTTGTTAGGTGCTCAAAAGAAAAAAAGTTGATTCAGAAACAAAAGAAAACTTAAAAAAGAAAATTTTAATCCAAAAATAAAAAATCTATTTACTCATAGAGAATTAGAAGATAAATACATCCTTAAAAGAAGAGCAGAATGCTATGGGAAAAAAACAAACAAGAAATAGCTCTATGTGATTAAATACATGACTGACAAAATAAAATTTCAATAGAAGAGTGAGAAGAGAAAGCCAAGGGAACAGCCCTGAAAAGGTACAAAAATAAAAAGAAACTGAAAACTGTTTACAGTACGCCAAGGAATGTAATAGGATTACATTTGCTTCTTCAACTAAAGTCAAATGGATTCTCTTTCTTCCATACTCTATTGATTGCTTAAAACTATGCCACATTTTAATTGCTTCCTATTTGGGCATGATGTTCTTGTATTAATTTTTCCCTTTGAATTTTTTAAGACTTTTCTATGGATGAGGTGGGGAGGCACTATGGGCTTTGGAATGAGTTTTGGAAATAAGAGAAAAAAGAAAATAAAAAGAAGCAAAGTTTGTGAAGCCTACAGAAGTAAGCAGAGAGCACAAATCATATTGAAAGGGAATAACCAGTGATAATGGTCAACCAGGAAATACTCAGCAGGTTCAGGAGGTTAGCATTCAGAAATGCCATGAGGAAACAGGGAAACAGTAAAGAAAGGAAGACAGCCTTACCCACAAGTGTTCTACATAACACTATTACAACAGAAGAAGGGGTCAAGATGCCAAGTCAGTTGATATACCCTTAAATATTGACAAAACAGTCACACAGCTCTGGGGGTTTTTTTGTTTTTTGGCTGCATTGGGTCTTCGTTGCTGCGTGTGGGCTTTCTTTAGTTGCGGCGAGCGGAGGCTACTCTTCGTTGCAGTGCACCGGCTTCTCACTGCGGTGGCTTCTCTTATTGCGGAGCACCAGCTCTAGGCACACAGGCTTCAGTAGTTGTGGCACGCAGGCTCTGTAGTTGTGGTTCGCAGGCTCTAGAGCACAGGCTCAGTAGTTGTGGTACATGGGCTTAGTTGCTCTGCAGCATGTGGGATCCTCCCGGACCAGGGCTCGAATCCATGTCCCCTGCATTGGCAGGCGGATTCTTAACCACTGTGCCACCAGGGAAGTCCCATTCCCACAACTGTTAAAAGAAAACAAAATTAGATACTTACCTGAAAAAGAACTGGCCGGGCTTCCTCTCCGTAACTTAGAGTCATCCTGACTAAGTTGTCGTTGAAGTTTAGCTTTTCCAGTGGATGAAAATATGTCAGGATTACTGAGCTTCCTGAAGAGCAGGGGACTAAGTCCAGTTATCACATCCTTCAAAGTGAAAGAAGTAAAACATAAGCCTTTAATGTCTTTTCTGAAAGTATAAGAACTAACTTTATATTAAATATCTCTACAACATTCATTACAGTTAAAAAGTGCCAACATTTTATATTTCCTGTTCAACAGCTAAAGCCAGAAACAAATTTCTTAGTGACAGCTGTTTGGGTATGCTGTGAATGATGTGGGACATTGAGTATAAAATGCCAAAGGAAAAATAGGGGATGAGATTCACAAGGTGACACAATAAGGCACTTTGACAGGATATATTATCCATAATGAGTACATGTCTAATTATGTTTATTTACTTTTCTCCATTTATTCACACTCTTCCTGTATCTAGTAAAGAAAAGTATATTTTAGTTTTTAAAAAATCGTAAATAATAGACCTTCCTTTACCTGTCATACAAAGTTAGAAATACCCCTAACATTCAATTAATGCTAAAGTAAAACTCAAAGCCTTCTTTATGTCTATAATAGGAGCTGAACTCATGTTTTCAATGAAAAATTATAATAGTACAATGGAGGATATACAGACAATATGAAGCATTGACAGTGCCTTCCCATTGCCTTTATTTTAGTCTAACCCATCCCACCCCATCCCAATGCCACTTCCTCCTCACTCAGTAAGCATCATCAAGATGCAGACATTTTAAAGCAAACACCCACCTAATTAGCAGCATTAATGAGAAAATATTCTGGGTAAAAAAATAAAAAATAAGGCAAATGAGGCCTATCTTTTATATTTCAGTGAAGGAAGCTACAACAAACACAGATAAGTAGCACATCAATCTGACCTGGACAGTACAAAGACAAAATGAGAAGCATAAGGAGAAATAAATAACTGAAATCTATGTTACCTGCCATTTGAAAAACAAGACACAAGCAACTAGTACCATAGCAATAAAGCCACAGGGGGGTGGGAAATAAATGGAAAAATGCCTGCCTCCTTGAGAAAAGATTTTTTTTAAAGCCTCTAGAGGGGACTTCCCTGGTGGGACAGTGGTTAAGACTCTGTGCTCCCAATACAGGGGGCCCAGGTTCGATCTCTAGTCAGGGAACTAGATCCCACATGTATGCCGCTACTGAGAGCTCACATGCCACAACTAAGGGGCCAGCGAGCTGCAACTAAGGAGCCAACGTGCCACAACTAAGGAGTCAGTGAGCCACCACTAAGGAGTCCACCTGCCGCAACTAAGACCCAGCGCAACCAAATAAATAATTTAAAAATAAATAAATAAAGCCTCTAGGGTCATATACTGTGACCGGTGAGTTCACACACAGGAAAGTACAAACATTGCTTAGTGGTGGCCATCCAGAATATAATTTACAAATACCCCAGGATAAAAAGAAGAGTGAAGTTGATGAAAAATAACTGAAGAGAAAAGGAAAAAGGTTTTTTTCATTTGTTTTGGGGTTTTTTTTTTTTTTGGCCGCATAGCATGGCTTGTGGGATTTTAGTTCTCCAACCAGGGACTGAACCTGGGCCCTCGACAGTGAGAGCACAGAATGCTAACCACTGGACCACCAGGGAATTCCCGAGGAAAAAGTATTTTTAAAATTGGTAGTAAATGAGACTTCCCTGGTGGTCCAGTGGTTAAGACTCCACGCTCCCAGTGCAGGGTACACGGGTTCAATCCCTGGTCAGGGAACTAAATCCCGCATGCCGCACCTAAGATCCCGCATGTCGCAACTAAAAGATCCAGTAGGCCACAACAAAGATCTCGCACGCAGCAACAAAGATCCCACGTGCCGCAACTAAGACCCAGCATAGCCAAATAAATAAATAAATAAATAATTTTTTTAAAAAAATTGGTAGTAAATGGATAAAAGGATAAAGGGGGATATTTAGGCACTGTACCATTAAATCTACTGATGTGCCCATCCAACTCTAACAGGAATGAGCAGGGAGAAAGGAGAATTGGAAGGAGTAGTCAATGCGAAAAGAGAAGGCAGCAAGGGAACAGCCTATATTCCCACCAACTGGTGTATCGAGGATGAAACAGTACCTATGCATCAAGTAGAAACCATGAAGAAAGCAGGGTCTGGGCACTAATGCTGGTAACCCACCAAAAAGGGCTGGCCATTCACAGAAGCAACACCCCAGTAAGCAGCTTTGGGTGGAGGGAAGTGAGAAGGCCTTGTAAGATATCATGCTGAAGGAATATCCTATGTGAAGGCAATATGGAAAGAAAAGTATCCCAAAAATACCTTACAAATGAGCTACTTGAGAGAGCCAGCACTTGGATGCCTGCTACACTGTATGGATGAACAGTTAGTCTTAGCCACAAAAGGATCGACAACCGATAGGACGAGATCAGCACCAGTTAAAAGAAAGTTGTGGCTCATGGGCTCTAGAGCACAGGCTCAGTAGTTGTGGCTTATGGGCTCTAGAGCACAGGCTCAGTAGTTGTGGCGCAGGGGCTTAGTCGCTCCGCAGCATGTGGGATCTTCCTGGACCAGGAATTGAACCTGTGTCCCCTGCACTGGCAGGCGGATTCTTAATCACTACGTCACCAGGGAAGTCCCAAAAGAAAGTCATATCCTTTTCAATCTCCCTATTCCCTATCATAACATACCAAAGTAAAGAAGCCAGAAAACAGAGGAGAGGAATAATGAAAGCAGATCATGCACCTTCTTATTCCAAGTCTCCCCTGTCAAAACTTTGCAAAGGGAAGGAAATATAAATGGGAAATGAAATTTAACTTTTAAATCAGGACGTCTTTTTAACTTTTACTTAAGTATATTACTCATTTCAGAAAAGTACATATACCTAAGCATATAACTCAATAAATTTTGCAAGTTAAACATATCCATGGAACCAGCATCAAGATTAAAAAAAAAAAAGACATAACCAAGCATTCCAGAAAGCCCCCTGTGCACCCTTCTAGTCACTACACTATCCCTCCAGGGTAACTACTATCCAGGCTTCGAACAGAATATTAGATAAATGGAATCACTCTGTACGAACTGTTCTGTATCTTGCTTCTCTTGCTCAGCTAGACTGCACTTTTTAAAACAGCAGAACATTACTGAATTTACCAAAGAATTCATTAAAAGACAGGAAAAGAGAATGAAGCAAATAAAACAGAACCACACATAGCCCAAGAAAGAAAAAGGGCATGGGAAGAGGAACTTCCTTTCTAACTTCCAAACTAATTTGCTTCTTGCAGTTTTCTAGTTCCCATTTCTAGTCACTTATGAGAGATCCAGCCAAACCACATGTTTTCAGATTCAACGGCATACCACTGTACCCTTATAGTAAGCTCCCCCTTTCTGCTTAAATTGGATCAAATTTCTATCTGGTTCCTATCATTTCTACACTCAAATGATTCTTCAGCAAAATAGGGAGTTAAGGAGGGGAAGGAGCCTAGGATGACTTCCAGGTTTCTGGCTTGGATAGAATCCCAGGGAATATAGCAAGAGAAACAAGGTTACAAATAAAATACTATTATGGCAATATTAACATAACTACAAATTGCAGTACTCTTCCAATAACTATTAGGGAAACTATAAACATTTAACGTGAAAGAAATAAAACAAAGAAGACATGAATAACTCTCTTCAACTACAAGAGAGCTATCTCCTCTGTTATAGGAGAGTAAACTTCTTATTTCAGAGGCCAGTTTGATATACTGGATAAAAATAACAGAAGGAGAAGTAGGTTTAATTATAGGAAGAACCATCTAACAGTGAAAAAAGGCCGTCTTAAAGGGAATGGACTGTGCCCCTAGGATACTGAAAAAGTAAGGTGAAAGTTGGCCTAAGCAGTGACTCTCAAAATGTGGTCCCCAGACCAGCAGCATCAGCATCACCTGTGAACTTGTTAGAAAGGCAAATTCTAGGGCCCCACCCCAGATCTACTAAATAGGAAATTCTGGGGGAGGGTAGCAGCAATCCGTGTTTTAACAAGCCCTCTAAGTGACTGTGAAGCACACTAAAGTTTGAGAACCATGAGACTAAATAAAAACTTTCAATATGATGCCATCAACACAAATATATGTTGACCAATTGTGAGGATCGTGTCACAAATTATTTGAAATTGACTTAAAGTACTCAAGTTTGCAATCAGTATACTCTCTTAATTAAATGAAAGCAGGTTCTTGGTAAATACTATCAATGAAATAAAGTCAGTTCGCTTATGTTACATTCTTTCTTAAGTGAGATTTTTTAAAAGGCAGAATTACAGCCTGCATGCCAGAAATTACATATAATGTGTATTTATCTATCATAACAATAACATATCTAATATATGACATATAAATTTCAACTGTCAAAAAAAAAGGTTGAAAATTGCCTGACTACACAATTTCTACATGCTCCTTCCAACTCTAAGAGCTTATTGCTTTCTCTTTTAATTCAGAGTACTAAGTTGTGGCTATTTTGCCTATTGCTCTGGGAGTCCTCACAGAGAGTCCTCCCTCTCTTGGTCAGAACCATCTCCCTCCTCCACAATATCAAAGCAAATCTCAGGCTAACTTTACCCACAAGGATAGCGTTGTGTTTACACTGTGTCATGCTACTAAGGATAGGATTAGAAGTAAGCAAAGGATTCACAGCTGAAAACAGAAGTCTACACACTAAAAACTTGTCTATCAGGCTAAGAACCTGGGCTCTCAATAGGAGTTGTCTTATCCCATATGAATGGAAATTCAGTAGGTGAAGAAAAATCCATACCCTATGGCAGAGTCTACCCGACCTACCTTGCCAAGAGTCAAACCCAGGTGCCATACTACTCAAAGTACATTCTCTTAATCCTTATCAAAAAACCTTTGCTTGATATGTACATGCGAAAAAAAAGAACCCTGACCCATACCTCAGGCATATCAAAGACAACATATATAAAAATTAACTCTAAGTGGATCATGAGTCTAACTATAAAACCTAAAAGTATAAACCTTCAGAAGAAAATACAAGAGTAAATTTTTATACTTTTGAGTTAGATAGCATTCTTAGATAACACACAAAGCAGAAGTTTAAAAAGAACAAATTTATAAATAGACTTCAACAAATTTTAAAACTACTACTCTTCAAAAGATACTGTTAAAAAATGAAAACAAATCACACAGGAGGAAGAATATTTGCAAAACACATCTGAGAAAGACTGGCATTCAGTATATATAAAGATCTTTCACAATTCAATAATAAGAAAACACACAAGCTAATAAAAAAACATGAGCAAGGGGCTTCCCTGGTGGCGCAGTGGTAGACAGTCCACCTGCCGATGCAAGGGACATGGGTTCATGCCCCAGTCTGGGAAGATCCCGCATGCCGCGGAGTGGCTGGGCCTGTGAGCCATGGCCGCTGAGCCTGCACGTCCGGAGCCTGTGCTCCGCAACGGGAGAGGCCACAACAGTGAGAGGCCCGCATACCGTGCAAAAAAAGACATTTCAGCAAAGAAGAGGCAAATATGGCAAATGAACACATGAAACCATTCTCAACATCATTTATCACTGGGGAAACAAAGATTAAAATCAAGTGAAAGATAACATCAGCAAAATGATAGAGTACACAGCTCCAAGCTAACATTCCCCCACAGAAACACTGAAAAACAAGCAGAAATTGTGACCACCTAGAGGGGTGGGATAGGGAGGGTGGGAGGGAGGGAGACGAAAGACAGAAGAGATATGGGGATATATGTATATGTATAGCTGATTCACTTTGTTACAAAGCAGAAACTAATATGCCATTGTAAAGCAATTATACTCCAATAAAGATGTTAAAAAAATAAACTTAAAGAAAAAATTTTTTATAAAAAAAGAAAATCAAATGAGATAAAGGACGTGAAAACAAACAAACAAACAAAAAACAAGCAGAAACTGTCAGAACCACCTTTGTCAGACTCTGGAAAATAGTCAAAGGCTTACGGCAACCAAGAGAATGCTGAATCAAGAAGTCAACTTAAGGGGCTTCCCTGGTGGCACGGTGGTTGAGAATCCGCCTTCCAATGCAGGGGACCACGGGTTCGAGACCTGGTCTGGGAAGATCCCACATGCCGCGGAGCAACTAGGCCCGTGTGCCACAATTACTGAGCCTGCGTTCTAGAGCCCACAAGCCACAACTACTGAAGCCCGTGTGCCACAACTACTGAAGCCTATGCGCCTAAAGCCTGTGCTCCGCAACAAGAGAAGCCACCACAATGGGAAGCCCTCACACCGCAACAAAGAGTAGCCCCCGCTCGCCGCAACTAGAGAAAGCCTGCGCACAGCAACGGAAGACTCAACGCAGCCAATAAATAAATAAATAAATAAATAAAATCTATTAAAAAAAAAAGTCAACTTAAAAATGGTAGGAAAGCTTTGTGGCATTTTTACTTGCCCTCACCCTACCCACTCCTTGATGTGGAGGCAATCTTAAAGACATCAGCTGGTGTTCCAAGTGTGGGACCCTGGCCCCTGGTTCCAGAAGGAGCAGAACAGACCTTACTTGCAACTTATCGTTTATACCTGTTATAACTTATCTGGAGACTACCTGAAGGACTAACACAAGGCACTCCTCTCTATTTCACCTAACTCACAATCTTCTCAAGGTGGAAAAGCAGCAAGTATTGCTTAAAACCCTGTAAGATGATCCAAACACCCACAGCCACTTGGGCAAAAGATTAACAATGAGACATTCAACTGACTGCCTGAGATCTGGGTGAGAAAAGGGAGAGTTTCTTTGGGAAATTAGGGCAATCAAAAACACCTGTGTATATATGGCAATTTAGAAAGCCCAGGGTGAAATGCATGCTCAGGAAAGACCTAAAAAGATTTTAAGCTTTCATCTCAAGCTGATCCCTAGACTTAGCACAAGTCTGGCTAAGGGCCAAAGGAGGGCACAAAGTCAATCTGCAAAGACCAGGATGTGTGTTTGTTTGCTTGCTTAGCTCCTGGCAATCCAGGAAATCTTCATCAAAACACAAGCTAAGTAACAGAGACTTCAGTATCACACACAGCAAGAAATACAGTTTCTACAAAAAATGTTGGAAAACTCACTAGACAAATGGACAACTACAGCCTTCAACGATCAAACAACAGCAAAGCCTGGGGAAAATGAAAAAGCTGTATTCCAGAGTTACCAATATTCAAATGTCCAAATTTCAACAACAATAAAAAATCACAAGACATATAACGAAATAAGAAAGTATGGCCCACTCAAAGAATCAAAATAAATTAACAGAAACCACCCCTGAGGAAGCCCAGCATTGGACTTAGCAGTAAATTTTAAATTGATTGTCTTAAGCATGGTCATATCAGTAAAGGAAAACATGGACAAAGAACTAAAGAAAATCAATGAACAAAGAAAAAGAAAGAAAACAATGAACTAAATGAACAATGAACAAAGAACTAAAGAAAAACAATGAACAAAACAACACTATCAACAAAAAGACAGAAATTATTAAAAAGAACCAAACAGAAATTCAGGAGATAAAAAGACCAATAAGTAAGTGAAAAATTCAATAGGGCGTTCAATAGCAAATTTGAGCAGGCAAAGACAGAATCAGCAATCTTGAAGACAAGATAATTAAAACTATACAGTCTGAGGAACAAGAAAAAAAAAAAGAATGAAGAAAAGTGAAGAGAGGGCTTCCCTGGTGGCGCAGTGGTTGAGGGTCCACCTGCCGATGCAGGGGACATGGGTTCGTGCCCTGGTCCGGGAAGATCCCACATGCCGCGGAGCAGCTGCGCCCGTGAGCCATGGCCGCTGAGCCTGCGCGTCCGGAGCCACTGCTTCACAATGGGAGAGGCCACAACAGTGAGAGGCCCGCGTACCGCAAAAAAAAAAAAAGAAAAGTGAAGAGAGCCTAAGGGACCGGGGGACATCTTCAAAAGAAACAATATATGCATTAAGGGAATCCCAGAAGGAGAAGAGAGAAAGGGGAAGAAAGAGTATCTGAAGAAATAACTGCCAAAAACTTCCCAAATTTGATGAGAGACACGAGCCTACATGTTCAGAAGCTCAATGAACTTCAAGTAGGTTAAACTCAGACCCACATCTAAATATATCATAATCAAACTGTTGAAGCTAACAACAAGGAGAAAATATTCAAAACAGTAAGAGAGATGCAATTCATCATGTACAGGGGATCCCCAATTTTGCATCAGAACTATGGAGTCCAGAAGGAATGACATATTTAAAGTGCTGACAGGGGCTTCCCTGGTGGCGCAGTGGTTGAGAGTCCACTTGCCGATGCAGGGGACACGGGTTTGTGCCCCGGTCCGGGAAGATCCCACATGCCGCGGAGCGGCTAGGCCCATGAGCCATGGCCACTGAGCCTGCGCATCCGGAGCCTGTGCTCTGCAATGGGAGAGGCCACAACAGTGAGAGGCCCTCATTCCGCAAAAAAAAAAAAAAAAAAGTGCTGACAGGAAAAACTGTCAACTTAGATTTCTACCCAGATAAACAAAAGCTGAGGGAGTTTATTACCACTACACCGGCCCTAAAAGGAATCCTTCAGGTTGAAATGAAAAGACACAAAACAGGAACTTCAAGCCATATGAAGATATAAAGATCTCCAGTAAAGGTAACTACATGAGCAAATATAAAAGTGAGCATTGTTATAGTTTTGGTTTATAACTCCACTTTTTATTTCCTACATGATTTAAAAGACAAATACATAAAAATAATTATAAATCTATGTTACTGCACACACAATGTATGAAGATATAATTTGTGAGAACAACATAAAGGGGAGTGGGAGAATAGAGGTGTATAGGAGCAGAGTTTTTGTATGTTATTGAAGTTGGTACCAATTCAAACTAGACTGTTATAAATTTAGGATGTTACGTGTAATCCCTGTGGCAAAGCAAAAAGAAAATATAAAAAAAGCACACACAAAAGGAAATGAAAGGGGATCAAAACGGTTCATTACACCAAAAAAAAATTTTTTTTCTTCAACTAAACACAAAAGATGGCAGTAACAGAGGAAATGAGAGACAAAAGGGTATAAAACATACATGATAAAAATATTTCAATGAGCAAAGGTATCCATACTTGAATCAAAGGAAAAAATAAAACATAAAGAAGAACCCAATGGATATTTTAGAATTGAAATATATAATAACCAAAATAAAAAAACTGAGTGAATAAGCTTTTCAGCAGAACATAAGAGGACAGAATAAAGAAACAGTGAACTGGAAGACAGAAGAACAGAAGTTATTCAACATGAACAACAAAGTGAAAACAGTAAACAGAGGCTTCAGGACCTATGGTTTTGTAATTAAAGATCTAATGTCTGTGTCACTGGAGTCCAAAAGGAAAGGACAAAGAGAGAAAGAAAGAAAAAGTACTAGAATAAATCATGGCTGAAAACCTCCCAAATGTGTGAAGAAGACATAAACCTACAGATTCAAGAAGCTGAGTGAACCCCAAGCAGAATAAACCCAAAGAAATATGCCAGGAAACATTATAATTAAAATTCAGAAAAATTACAAACAAAAGAAAACAAAAACGTTTGAATGACAGATTTCTCATCAGAAACTATGTAGTCCAGAATAAAGTGGGAGCACAGTATTTTTCCAGTGTTGAAAGAAACGAACTGTCAACCAGAAGCAATAACCAGGGAAAATGACCTTCAGAAATAAGGATAATTAAGAGACTTTATTGGCAGCAAACCTATCCTAAAAGAATGGCTAAAGAAAGTTCTCTAAACAGAAAGGAAATAATACAATAAGCAACTTTAGGAACAGAGAAAGAACACAGTAAGTAAAAATGCAGATAAATACATTGGCGTTTCCTTCTGTAACATATAATTTTAAAATTTACTAAAGACATTTATGCTACAAAACATGAATCAGATTCAAATAAACTCACCAGTGAGGTGAGAGAGCTTAAGAAAAAATTAGAAATAAAAGATCAATTAAGAAATGACAGGCCCCACCTCCCGGCTGCTCCGTAAAGAGAGTGATCTCCCTGAGACTAGGGGCCATATACATTTGCGCCCTCAGCAGGACTCAGGACAAGACTGGTATAAGGCACGATTCAGCAAATGTTTGTTAAATGGGTGCAAAAAAATCAAATTCCAGCCTGCCTGCCTCCAAGGCCTACATGTTTGACCACCATGCCACACTGCTCCAGTGAAGACTCACTCACAGACTGATGGAAGACAGCTGAACCAAGAAAAATGATCTTATCTCATGCTTCAGTGACAAAATAAAAGCCATCAGACATGGGAGAATTGTTCCAGGGCCTTCATCTTCCCACCACTGAATCTCTAAACCTCCCAGTATCTGTGTTCATCTTTTGTCTCATTCCTTCCTGTTACAATGAAGGGCCTGAGGACCTCTCCTTATCTCTGAGGCCCAGTGCCCTAGACCCCAGTCCCTCCTTCCCCTTCCATTATTCCCTTTCTCTTCTATGTTCCCATCTGGTCCTGCTTTATGGTCTCTGTGTCATTCCCAGCAGCAAACAAGCATAGTCTAGTATCTCCCATCTTAGAAAAATCATTCTTTGCCCCTCCTCCTACCATCACCTTAGCTCTCTGGGTTCTGTTCCCATTCACAGCCATGTTTCACAAGGAAATCGCCTACACATCTAGCTCCACTTCAGCAGTAGTGTTTTATTCCCTCTGACCTCAGGGAGGGTCCTATAACAATCTACCCTCCCACAAGTACTCTATCCAATTATTCCTGTTTTTTTAATTTTATTTATTTTTCATGATAATACATTATAAATTTTATAATATACATATCTGTACAGTTTGAATAAATTATAAAACAAATACCTATGTACCTGTACCCATCACCCAGCTTCAAAAACAAATCATTTCTGAATGACAAAACCCACCATGTAGCCCTCCCCAGTCACATCGCCTTCCCCTGCCTGAGGTAACCAGTGTCATTTTTCATGCCTTGCTTTTTTGTATGGTTTTACAACATATTACTGCATCCATATATTGTAAAATTTTGCATGTTGTTCAACTTTATATAAACATATTCTTTCATGACTTTTTTGAATCAGTATTAGGTTTCCTGAGTTTTATCCATGTTGATACATGTAGCTGGAGTTCATTCATTTACTTTATTATAGTATTCCATTGTAAAAAAAAAAAAAAAGACTAAATTTGAAGGAACACAAGACAGAATACAAACAAGAGATAATGCCTTAAGAGGCACAGAAGATGAAATGCTTTGGGTGTTTCTGTTTGTTTTATTTTTTTATGAAGAGGAAAAAAAATGTTTGAGAGAAAATGATATGTTGAAGAGAGGCAAAGAAGATCCAACATACAGCAAATAGAAGTCCCTGCAGAAGAAAATCAAAGCAAGGCAACAGAACGAATATCAATACTAAAATTATAATTCAAAAACTTTGCTGAAATTAAAACTATATATATGAAAATTACATCCTGGAAGAGCACACCACAGGCATGACATATAAATCCAAAATGACCAACACCAAGATATATTTTAGTATAATAACTGGACTTTAACAGAAAAATCATTTCAGCATTAAAAAAAAAATGACCTATTAGAAAAACCTGCATCACTATCAGACTATGGCAACGTTTTTTTTTTAATATTTATTTATCTGCACTGGGTCTTAGTTGCAGCAACGCAGGCTCCTTAGTTGTGGCAGGCATGTGGGATCTAGTTCCCTGACCAGGGATCAAACCCGGGCCCCCTGCATTGGGAGCATGGAGTCTTAACCACTGTGCCACCAGGGAAGTCCCGACAACAATTCTTTATGCCAGAAGAAAAACAGGGTTACAAGATACTATATAAGATACTCAAAGAAAGGCAGTATGAGCCCAGGATTTTATATCCAGGAAAACTAACCTTCAAGGTAAAGGGCACAGGCAAAATGTTATCAATATAAAATAACTCAGAGAATATTGTTCCAACAGGTCGTTCCTAAGGAATGTACTAAAGAACAAGATTCATACAATCAGGACTTCCCTGGCAGTCCAGTGGTTAAGACTCTGCGCTTCCACTGCAGGGGGCATGGGTTCGATCCCTGGTCGGGGAACTAAGATCCCACATGCCACACTGTGCGGCCAAAAAAAATAAAAAATAAAATAAAATAAACACATGTTTAAAAACAAAAGATTCGGGGCTTCCCTGGTGGCCCAGTGGTTGAGAGTCCGCCCGCCGATGCAGAGGACGCGGGTTCATGCCCTGGTCCGGGAGGATCGCACATGCCGCGAAGCGGCTGGGCCCGTGAGCCATGGCCGTCGCTGAGCCTGCGCGTCCAGAGCCTGTGCTCCACAACGGGAGAGGCCACAACAGTGAGAGGCCCGCGTACCACAAAAAAGAAAAGAAAAAACAAAAAAACAAAAGATTCATACAATCAAAATAACTAGAATGACGAGGTCCTACTGCATAGCACAGGGAACTATATTCACAGGGAACTTGTAATAACCTATAATGGAAAAGAATTTGAAAAAGAATATATATATTTATATGTAAATATATATGTATATCTGAATCACTTTGCTGTATACCAGAAACTAACACAACACTATAAATCAACAATACTTCAATTAAAAAAAAAACCAGAGATGTATCAATATGGTGATTAGCATTAAATATATGGTCATTTATAAAATTATAAATAAGTGTTCATTAAAAGGGAGAGAGTATAGTATATAATGGCTACATGATCTGACAATGTAGATATAGGTCAATCAAAAAATGAGGGGAGAAGGTGGAGACAACATACACAAAAAAATTTTTTAACAGTTTTCATTAATCATTGGTGGTAGTACATTAGTAGTGCCACTAGAGACTGTTATACAGTTAACATATGATAAAGCAAATTAGTAATTCCTGGATATTCTAATTTTATCATCCCCTGAGTCTTTGGGAACATGATTCTTGGTATGAAAGAAAGGAGATACTAATGTAATAAATGGGAGATTAAGTTTAAAAAAAACCTCTGTAGTCCTTTGTCAATATCACTGTTGATTGCCAAGATAGTTTTTATTATATTTATTTCTAACTCTATCCACTGAAAGGTCATAGGAACAATGATCAACCTAGTAGCAATAAGTATCCCTAGGATCTAGACTGCAGGTGTTCTGAAATTCCATTTCCCATTAAAAGAAGCCAGGAGTTCTTAGAGAAACAGCTAATTCCAGGTCTAAGGTGGAAAATGAGCCTGGAACAGTTGAACATAAGAGATAGCAAGAAAATTATCAAAACTATTAGGATTGGGTCAAAAAGACTAAGGAACCGGCTTCCCTGGTGGCGCAGTGGTTGAGAGTCCACCTGCCGATGCAGGGGACACGGGTTCGTGCCCCGGTCCGGGAAGATCCCACATGCCGCGGAGCGGCTGGGTCCGTGAGCCATGGTCGCTGAGCCTGCGCGTCCGGAGCCTGTGCTCCGCAACAGGAGAGGCCACAACAGTGAGAAGCCCACGTACCGCAAAAAAAAAAAAAAAAAGACTAAGGAACCAATATGAAGAGGCTCTTCCTAGACAACAACAGGACAATGTGAGCTTCAATTAGCAGTAAAAAAAAAAAAAGAAAGAAAGAAAAACACATAAAATATGGGTTGAAACCCATCAAATACATTTAAATGTATGACTCCACAGTGATAATAAAAAATAACTAACTGATCACCATCTGAAGATGACCGGGAACCAATTTATTACCTTAAAAACTAGGTAAATAGAAGGAAAGAATCAGACCATTCTTACATGAACTATACCACTGGGAATCAAACAGTAGATGAGAAGCATCTCCTTAAAATGCTATGCCACCTAATAAATGAAAACAAAATGATAGAATTATATCACTACTTTGCAACTCCCAATTAGCGAATCTCAGCACTGAGCATCAGCAACTGCTACAATCAAAGAGCAAAAAGCAGACATCACATGCCTCCTGTTGAAAGAACACACTACCACCCAAAATCTTGCCAAAGGAATTGAACCTGAGGCTGATTAAGCCTCTGTATCCAGCTGTAATTTGCAGGAAATACAACAGGACATAAAACATTTTGAAATGCACCATAACTATGCAATCTAGACTTTGGGAAACTCTACAGGCCAAATGCCCCAAGGTTTTTCAACTTACAGATTTTAAGGAAAAGGAAGAGATGAAAGGAAAAGATTAAAAAGAGACAGAGACTTCCCTGGTTGTCCAGCAGTTAAGACTCCACGCTCCCAAGGCAAGGGGCCCGGGTTCAATCCCTGGTCAGGGAACTAGATCCTGCATGCCACAACTAAAGATCCCGTGTGCCGCAACTAAGACCCAGCACAGCCAAATAAATAAATAAATTTTTTTTTTTAAAGTATGAGATATTTCTATCCACTAGGATGGCTAGATTTTTTTAAAATGGAAAATAACAAGTGCTAGCAAGGTCACAGACAAACTGGAACCCTTGTAAATTGCTGGTGGGAATGTTAAAATGATACACCCACTGTGGAAAACAGTTTGACAATTCATCAAAAACTTAAACATAGAATTATCATATGATCCAACAATTCCACTCCTATATATAGAAACAAAAAATTGAAAAACAGGTGTACAAACAGAAACTTGTACACAAATGTTCATAGGGGTACTACCACAATCACCAAAAGGTGGAAACAACCCAAATGCCCATCAGTTGATGACTGAATAAACCAAATGTGGTATATCCATATAATGGAATATTACTCGGCCATAAAAAGGAATGACATACTGATGATATATGCTACAATATGGATGAATCTCAAAAACATTACATTAAGTAAAAGAAGCCAAACATAAAAGGCCATGTATTGTATGATTCCCTTTACATGAAATGTTCACAGTTCACAGAGACAGAAAACAGATTAGTGGTTGCCAGGGACTGGGGGAAGGAGGAAATATTTTGGAACTAGATAGTGGTGATGGTTATACATTTGAATGTACTGAATGTCACTAATTGTGAATTTTATGGTAAGTGTATTTTACCACAATTTAAGAAGTCAAAGCACATGTAGAGGTAGGGTGTCTAGGGCCACACTTCCTTCCAGGAGCCTATTAAAGTGAAAATAGCTGAGACCCAGTCGCCTTCCTCTCTGGCTTCTCTTGGCTTCCTTATGGCTTTTTTCTCTTCCACATGGCTGGGTGGACAAACTGAGAAATGCCTACAGAAAGCGATCACTAGTCACCAAGACCTGAAAGAGTGTGGGGGTTGCCAGAGACTAGCTCTGCCACAGACGGAGGAAAACAAGCTTTTCCAGACCTCCTAGGTATTCCTGCAAAAAGGCCTTTACATGCATTCAAAACGGTTATTATCCAAAACTCTGTGGGCCTATAAGGAATGAAGGTTCTAGGTGGTCTATATCCAGAATAATAGGATTTCTACATAGTTCTAGCTGAGGACCATATTAGGGTTTGAGGGCTATGGCAAGGACTAGTTAGATATTGACCAAACATGATTCACCTTCCTCCTGGGCACAAGCTATGGCCCTATGATTGAATTCTGGCAACAGAATATGGGTGGAAGTGATTAAGCCATTTCCAGGTCTGCGCATCAACAACTCCCACAGATTGCCCCACCTGCCTCAGGTGACCTTGGAAGCCATGTGTAGAAAATGGTAGAGCCTCCATTACTCTAGGTTCTTTTGAATGTATTTTTTTACAGCAACTAGTGTTCTTAAATATAAAAGAGTACTGGGATTTCCCTGGTGATCCAGTGGGTAAGACTCCGCACTCCCAATGCAGGGGGCCCGGGTTCAACCCCTGGTTGGGGAACTAGATCCCAAATGCATGCTGCAACTAAGAGTTCGCATGCCGCAAATAAGAAGTCCGCATGCCACAACTGAGAAGTGCGCATGCTGCAACTAAAAAAAAAATGATCCTGCATGCTGTAACGAAGATCCCGCGCACCGCAACCAAGACCCGGCATAGCCTAAACGAATAAATAAATATTTAAAAATAATAATAAATATATAGAAGACTACTATCATGAGAGCTAGTAGTAAAATGTCCCATTCTCTTACTGGTCAAAGGCAGGACTCAGATTTCCTGGGGTCACCTAAAAAAAAATCATCTTGGTAACACCCTTTTGAAACAACTTAAGGACTTTTTAGGAATTAATACCAACTTTTTTTTTTTTTTTTTTTGGCTGCACCACGCACCTTGCAGGATCTTAGTTCCCCAACCAGGGATTGAAACTGGGCCCGTGGCAGTGAAAGCACAGAGTCCTAACCACTGGAATGTCAGGGAATTCCCAATCGCAACTATTTTTAAACTCTTTTGTCTTTAAAACATTCTTGAAGATCTCAAATGGTCATGAAAATTAGAAGGCCAGACGTACTATATTACCTCTGCTTTGCTGAAATACAGGCAGAGAAACTATGTGGCTTGTTAACCTCCCAACACATTAAAGGTTAAAGGATTTGTGCATCTGCTACCCAGGTTCACCCTTAGAAAATATTTTGTTACATTAAAGTTGGTACAACTAAAACGATATTACAGAATTTTAAAATGCGGTTTCCTTGGCCTGACTTTGCTCTTAATTATGTTCTAAAATCTAGGGAGACTATATATATATATATGTATATATATATATAATATCTTCTAAGCCAGTTAGTTAAGAAAGAAATCCATAAAAGTTTCCCTAAAGGGAAAAACGCACAAATTAAAGCCATCTTTTCAAGCTGAACAAAGTAAAAGAAGAGTTCAATAACACCAACAAATCAAAGGTCAAGACATACCTTTTTCTATTATATTTCTTTATAAAACCAGATGAGAACACAGAAAAATATGAACTCTATATTCACACATTCTATGCACTTACCCTAAAAATATAATAATTAACCATTATTGAGCGCTCACTGGTATCAGGCTTTGTAATAAGTGTTTTACATGGATTAATTTATTAAATCCTAACAATAACCCTATGAAATTGGTAATGATAGTATGTCCATTACATTTATATGGGATAAGTAAGGCTTAAAGAACTTAAGTAACTTGCATCAGGTAATAGAGTTGGAATCTGAGGTCAGAGAATGACTTAATCACTATACATTCACTCAAGAAGTATTTATTTAGTTCCTCCTATATACAATTCTAGAAGCTGGAGATACAGCAGTAAGGAAAAATCAACCCAAATTCCTACCCTCATGAACCATATATCCTAATGTGTGAGAATGACAATAAATAACAAATATGTGACAGTAACAGGTGAATAAAGGACATGAATAAAAAGAGGGGAAGGGAATGACTAAGAGTGCTACTTTAAAAAGGCTGGTCAGGCGTCCCTGGGGCACAGTGGTTAAGAATCCGTCTGCCAATGCAGGAGACATGGGTCGGAGTCCTGGTCCGGGAAGATCCCACATGCCGCGGAGCAACTAAGTCTGTGCGCCACAACTACTGAGCCCGCTCGCCTAGAGCCCGTGCTCTGCAACAAGAGAAGCCACCGCAATGAGAAGCCCACACACCGCCAAGAAGAGTAGCCCCCGCTCGCCGCAACTAGAGAAAGCCTGCATGCAGCAATGAAAACCCAACACAGCCGAAAATAAATAAAATAAACAAATTTATTTTAAAAAAAAAATAATAAAAAGGCTGGTCAAGGAAGGCCTTTATCTGAACAGAGACCTAAATGAAACGAGGAAGCCAGTCATATAAATATATCCAGAAAAAGAACCCCTCAGGTAGAGAAAACTACCAAGTATAGAAGTCCTCAAATAATAATCTTTAAAATGTCCTCAGGCAGGAGCATGCTTAATATATTTGGAGACCATCAAGGCAGCCAGTGTGAACAGAGCTCAGTAACAAGAGGAGGAGTAGAAGGAAATGAGGTTAGAGAAGGCCAAGAGGCAAATCATGCAGACTCTTAAGTACAAAGCAAGCACCTTCCATTTTGATCAACTGTGATGGAAAGCCACTTTTGAGTAGGGGATGGTAACAAACTTTGATTTTAGCTTTTACAGGATGATACCGATCTTGCTGTGTGCAAATCATCATGGGGCCGGAGGGGAGAGGAGGTAAAAGAACAGAATCAGGAAGACAGGTTTGGAGACTTTTATAGTAATCCAGATGAAAGATGATAGAGGCTAAGATTAAGGTAGTGATGGAGCTAGTGGGGAAAAGTCTCATGCAATTTGAATGTAGCACCAACCAGAACTGATGGGCTGAATGTGGAATATGAGGTTAAGAAAAGAATCAAAAACAACTTCCATGTTTTGCTCTAAATAAAATGAGTGAATGATAGTGCCATTTATTGATGTGGGAAAGACTGGGGAAGCAGTGGAATGGGAAGTGAAAAACAGGGTTCAGCTTTGGACCCATTAAGTTTGAAAGGTCTATTAGCTACCCAAATAGAAATGTTACATACACAACTGAAAATAGGAGAGCTCAAAAGAAAGGTCAAGACTAGAGAAATAAATGTGGGAATCAGCAGCACAGAGATGGAATGTTAAGTAATACAATCTGATGAGATTACATCAGGAGAGAGAATAGACTGCAAAAGCAGATTAAATACTGAATGCTCTAGCAGGTCTGCGTCTTTATTTCTGCTAGAGCGTTCAGTAGGAATAAAGACGCAGACCTACTAGAGAACGGACTTGAGGTTATGGGGAGGGGGAAGGGTGAGCTGTGACAGGGCGAGAGAAAGTCATGGACATATACACACTAACAAACGTAGTAAAGTAGATAGCTAGTGGGAAGCAGCCGCATGGCACAGGGATATTGGCTCGGTGCTTTGTGACAGCCTGGAGGGGTGGGATAGGGAGGGTGGGAGGGAGGGAAACGCAAGAGGGAAGACATATGGGAACATATGTATATGTATAACTGATTCACTTTGTTATAAAGCAGAAACTAACACACATTGTAAAGCAATTATACCCCAATAAAGATGTTAAAAAAAAAAAATACTGAACGCTCTCAAGCACCAGTGAGATTGGAAGAAAACCAAGACAGCATGGTCCCAGGAGCCAAATGATGGAATGATCAACCATGTCAAAAGCAACAGGTCGAGTGAGATGAAGACTGAAAACTGGCCACTGGGTTAGACCAATGATGACCTTCACATAAGTGTTTCAGTGGAATGACAGGGGACTAAAGCCTGACTTGACTGGAATGGGTTCAAGAGGAGAGGAAATGAAAGAAGATATAGACAACTCTTTCAAGTAGTTTTGTTATAAAGAGGAGCACTCTCCTACTCACAATTATTTCGTATCCCTTGCTCTTTTGCCTGAATAACTGCAAGAGCCTCTTAACTGGTTCCACATACCCATTCAGTCAATGCTCGCTAAAGTAGCCAAATAAGTGGGATTAAAATAAATGTTAGATCACGTGATTCTTATGCTCAAAACTCTCCAATGGCTTCTCATCTCATTCAACATGAAAGTCAAAATCCTCACAGCTGCCTGTAAGACCCTTACCAATCTGAAACTCTCCACAGTTCAGCCCTCCTCTCCCCATCTTTCCCCTCTGAGCTCACCTACTACTCTTCCTCTTACTCACTCTACTCCAGCCACACTTGGCTTCCTTGGTGTTCCTCAAACACAAATTTTAGAGCTGGAGGTATGCTTCTACCCCAAGGTGCTTCCTATTCCCTCTACCAAGTATACTCTTCCCCCCACATAATCTAAATGCCTCAATCTCTTACATTCTTCAGGTCTTTACTCAAACATCTCATTCCAAAGAGATGCCTTTCCTGATAATGCTATTTAAGCCATAAAATCCCCCATCACTCTATATTCCCCTTCCCTGCTTTATTGTCTTTGTAGTATTTATCACCGTATAGCATACTACATATTTTACTTATTTCTTTTATTATCTGATTCCCTCTACTAGAATAGAAACTTTGAAAGCAGGGTTTGTCATCTGCCTTTTTCACTTCTATAATCCCAACAGTAACCAAAAAATTTTAAAAAAACAAAAACAAAACAAAAAAAACTTCTTGAATCCAAGGATGAATGAATGAGAGGGAATGCAGGGTTAATGAAGTTTTTTCAAGATGGAAAATATTGTAGCATGCTTGTATGTTGATGGGAATCATCAACAGAAAAAAAACATTAATGATTCAGGAGTAGGAAAGAATAATTCCAAGAATAAAACTCTTATTTAGATGTAGGGGTTGGCCTTAGATGGGAA
Organism: Lagenorhynchus albirostris; assembly: GCF_949774975.1. Lineage (NCBI taxonomy): Eukaryota > Metazoa > Chordata > Mammalia > Artiodactyla > Delphinidae > Lagenorhynchus > Lagenorhynchus albirostris. The sequence goes on from NC_083096.1 coordinate 148,568,563, forward strand.
TAGGAACAGATTATCCATAGCAATAAGAGAGAGGGAAAAGAATGCGGGTACAGGGCTTCCCTGGTGGTGCAGTGGTTGAGAGTCTTCCTGCCGATGCAGGGGACACGGGTTCGTGCCCCGGTCCGGGAAGATCCCACATGCCGCGGAACGGCTGGGCCCGTGAGCCATGGCTGCTGAGCCTGCGCGTCCGGAGCCTGTGCTCCGCAGCGGGAGAGGCCACAACAGTGAGAGGCCCGCGTACCACAAAAAAAAAAAAAAAAAAAAAAAAAAGAATGCGGGTACAGATATAGGTAGGTTGGGTGACTTGTAATGGGAGCTTGTAGGATTATCTTTGTTTTTTCTTCAGTGAAACAGGAAGCAAGGACATCAACTGAGAGTAAAGAGGACAAATAGAGTGCTAGAAGTTTGAGGAGAACAATTAAACTATCATTTAAGAGTGAATGGAGGGAATTCCCTGGTGGTCCAGTGGTTAGGACTCCGTGCTCTCACTGCTGAGGGCCTGGGTTCAATCCCTGGTCGGGGAACAAAGATCCCACAAGCCGTGTGGCACTGCCAAAAAAAAAAAAAAAAAAAAGTGAATGGACTAGGGAATGTCATAGGATTGACTGTCATTGCTGAAAGACTCCTTAGGTTCACGATCACAAATTTAGATGTCAGCATTGTTGTGTTTTCCTCCAGCCACATGCAGCTGCCTAGACACAAGGGCAGAATAGGCAGAGTTGGTTTAATCATGGTTGGAATTTTCTCAAGCAGGTATGATAGAAGGTACTGAAGGTACATGCATAGCAGTAATTATGATAGCCCATGAAATGTTAAGTTGGACAAGGAGGAAAGTAGAGGCATGAGGTGACTGACAATGAAAAGGTAGTCTGGACTTCCCTGCTGGCTCAGTGGTTAAGAATCCGCCTGCCAATGCAGGGGACATGGGTTCGAGCCCTGGTCTGGGAAGATCCCACGTGCCACGGAGCAACTAAGCCCATGCGCCACAACTACTGAGCCTGCGCGCTAGAGCCCACAAGCCACAACGACTGAGCCCCCATGCCACAACTACTGAAGCCCACCTAGAACCCATACTCCGCAACAACAGAAGCCACCGCAAAGAGAAACCCGTGCACCGCAATAAAGAGTAGCCCCTGCTTGCTGCAACTAGAGAAAGCCCTCATGCAGCAACGAAGACCCAATGCAGCCATAAATAAATAAATAAATTTATTTTTTTTTAAAAAAAATCAACAGACCAGAGGTTCCAAAGCGTTTGAACAATTTTTGGAGAGGAAATCCTGAAATAAATGTGAGCTAGAGAAACAGAAGATGATGTGAAGGTCAGAGTCTGGCAAGCTCAAAACTAAGATTTTAGAGGCAGAACAATTATTGGTAAAGATGAAAAGTACCTAATGAATATGGAAGTAAGAGGCTCAGGTTGATGTCAATTTTCCCCATCAATTATTTACTGTACTTCCACTGTACACATGGCTACAGTGCAGAGAAAAGAGTTTGGGAGTTAACAATGAGGAACAACAAAAAGGTGGTCAACTATGTCTGACTAACAATGCATTTTGTGTAAGTCCTTACTGCCAATAACGTCTAGTCTCTGCTCTCCCTTGAGGACTTTTTCCTCTTCCCCCAGGGCTAGCCCTTGACCCAACAACCTGGTTTTCAAAACTCTTTGGAACCCCAAGTATGTATATAATGAAGAAAAACAACCAATAACTGCTGATAAAAAGTAATAATTACCAAGGTGCCATAGGGATTTTATCAAGAAAGTACAAAGCTAGGTGGCAAATTTAGCAGAGAATCATAAGCAGCTAAGACCAGCAATAAAGGAGGCATAATGATTGCAATATTAAGCTGCCTCTCACAGTCCTGATCATAGGTCACCATGAATAACTGGGGTGGAAAAAGCTTTTAGGTTGATCTTAGGCTATGGGCATCCAGTAAAACAAAGATGGGAAAAATCTGGAGGCAGATGTGTCCTACCCTCATCAGGAAACACTGTCCAACCTGCTTCAACCATCCCAGGCTCTCTGCTCCCAGTACCTCTGATGAAATCAAATCTTCCAAAGGTAACAGGTTTTCAGGAGCTGGCCCTTATTCATATTACTTCTGGACAAGAGGGGAGGGAGGGCCAATAAACATTCTGTATTGAGGGACTTGCCTGGTGGTCCAGTGAGTAAGACTCCACACTCCCAATGCAGGGAGCCCGGGTTCGATCCCTGGTCGGGGAATCAGATTCCACATGCACACCACAATAAGTGTCCGCATGCCACAACTAAGAGTCCACATGCCGCAACTAAGAGCCCACATGCTGCAACTAAATATTCCGCGTGCCCCAACTAAGACCCAGCACAGCCTAACTAACTAACTAAATAAATAGACATTCTGTATTGAAAACTCAGAAAAATTCTCAAATGCCCATGTCTCAATCACCATGTCCTACATTGTATCCTCCACACAGCTGCCAGAGTAATCCAGCTAAAAAACAAGAAAGACCACCCTGCTTCCCTACTTACTATCTTTTTACATGATACTAAAGACCATCTACAATCTAGGCTCCTTTAGTCTCTTAACTCAACATTTATAGCTTCAAGTTCAACTTCCAACAATACTAAATTGATTACAGTTCCCTACACAATATATGCAGCTTCCCCTCTGTATGTTTTGTGCCCCATGCTTTTGCCCGTATACTAATATTATAGTGCAGAATAAAGAGAAGATACTGATTTCCATGAAAATAATTTTGAAAATTCCTTAATGATGCCAAGAGAATTCAAAATTCAAAATATTTTAATCTTTTTCTATTCATTCAGTCCACAAATAATTCATTCAGTCAACAAGTAACTACTTAACATCTATTGTGACAAAGCCCTTGACTATGCATTATGATAGATAAAATGATGATATAGTTCCTACCCTCAGTAATTTACAACTTAAAAGCAGATATGAAATAATACAAAATGAATACAGAAGGATAGACGTGCTATTTACTACAGCCCAATCATGGAAAAACAACTTCACAGAACAGTTTCTGTGGCATGAGTTAGGCCTGGAAACTTGAGTAGAATTTTAATGGGCAAAGACAGAGAAGAAAGAGCTTTTCAGATGAATGATTAATTAAAATAAATATATGGGGACTTCCCTGGTGGCACAGTGGTTAAGAATCCGCCTGCCAATGCAGGGGACACAGGTTTGATCCCTGGTCCGGGAAGATCCCACATGCCATTGGAGCAACTAAGCCCATGCACCACAACTACTCAGCCTGAGTTCTAGAGCCCGCAAGCCACAAATACTGAGCCTGTGTGCCACAACCACTGAGCCTGTGTGCCACAACCACTGAAGCCCATGCGCCTAGAGCTCGTGTTCTACAACAGAAGCCACCACAACGAGAAGCACGCACACTGCTACGAAGAGTAGCCCCCGCTTGCTGCAACTAGAGAAAGCCCACACGCAGCAACGAAGACCCAACACAGCCAAATATAAATAAATTAAATAAATAAATTTAAAATATATATATATACATATGAAAATGCCTAAGCAGTAAACAAATATTTACTGAATGTCCATTACGTACCAGTTAAAACACTAAAGGCTGGTATAATGATGAATAAAACAGCCTCTGAGGAGTTTTTTCTCTGATGAGAGACTGACAGCCAATCAGAATGAGGAAATACATGTTTCAAGTGCCAGCACACATATCTATGTTTCTAATAAATATTCAGACTAATAACTATGTTTCAAATGCCATACTAGGCCCTAGGTAAATGAAAGAGTCTGGGCCTCAAAGAACTTACTTATGAGAGAGACAAACTATTTCAATAATGTACGCTACAATGGAGACAAAGCAAAGTCTTGGGAACCAAGAGAAGGGGCCTCTAACTCTGATTCTAATAAAAAGTGATAAGTATCAAGTAGACCTTGAATGCCAAGGTCTTCAAACTTTATTCTATGGTATCAAGAAGCTAATGAAAGTTTCTGAAGATAAAGCAATAAAATGATCATTTAACAAATACTTATCTATCACTGGAACTCAGGTAGGCAAGGAGTTCCAATCTTTTTTTTAATTAGAATGCAGAATAAATCAGAGGTTAAAAGACTAAAAACAAGTAAATGCAGTTAAAATATTACAACAACCAAGACAAAAATTTATAAATGCTGAATTAAGGTGATGACAGTGAGAACAAAGATTTGAAAGATGTTATGAAGACAGAATCAGCAGAACCTGGATAAGGGGGTCAAGGGAGAGGGAAAAGTCAAAGACCATGGATATAATTTCAAGTTTGATGACAAGAAAAAGGAAAGACACGGG